>NC_136793.1:100218-154390 GCF_951216825.1 Electrona antarctica
CACGCACACACCCTGCACACTAACAAGGGCGGTTATGCAATATGCTGTGTGTACTTCCTCATGCTGTTCATTACTGGGCTAAAACTGCGGGATTATGGATGGAGGAACAGCTGCAGATGACCGCTGTGCACACACACACACACACGACCGCGTGCACACACACACACACACACACACAGATGACCGCGTGCACACACACACACACACACGACCGCGTGCAGCTATAGCCCTGCACCGTGACTTCACCTCTCCATCCACACACACACACACACACACACACACACACACACACACACACACACACACACACACACACACACACACACACACACACACACACACACACACACACACACACACACACACACACACACACACACGACCGCGTGCAGCTATAGCCCTGCACCGTGACTTCACCTCTCCATCTACACACACACACACACACACACACACACACACACACACACACACACACACACACACACACACACACACACACACACAATGTCAGAGACTGAATGTGGGAGCATTCCTTTGATAAGCCCCCCAAGCTGATGCAAATCCTTCTTCTTTTGGCACCGAGCGAAGCGGCCGGCTCCTCCTGGCCGGTCCTGTTCTATTCACAGACATATTTCATCATTCAGCCTCTGCTGTAATATCTCACAGAGAGCCGGTCATAGCACACACCTGGACTGTAATATCTCACAGAGAGCCGGTCATAGCACACACCTAGACTGTAATATCTCACAGAGAGCCGTCATAGCACACACCTAGACTGTAATATCTCACAGAGAGCCGGTCATAGCACACACCTGTACTGTAATATCTCACAGAGAGCCGGTCATAGCACACACCTGTACTGTAATATCTCACAGAGAGCCGGTCATAGCACACACCTAGACTGTAATATCTCACAGAGAGCCGGTCATAGCACACACCTAGACTGTAATATCTCACAGAGAGCCGGTCATAGCACACACCTGTACTGTAATATCTCACAGAGAGCCGGTCATAGCACACACCTAGACTGTAATATCTCACAGAGAGCCGGTCATAGCACACACCTAGACTGTAATATCTCACAGAGAGCCGGTCATAGCACACACCTGTACTGTAATATCTCACAGAGAGCCGGTCATAGCACACACCTGTACTGTAATATCTCACAGAGAGCCGGTCATAGCACACACCTAGACTGTAATATCTCACAGAGAGCCGGTCATAGCACACACCTAGACTGTAATATCTCACAGAGAGCCGGTCATAGCACACACCTGTACTGTAATATCTCACAGAGAGCCGGTCATAGCACACACCTAGACTGTAATATCTCACAGAGAGCCGGTCATAGCACACACCTAGACTGTAATATCTCACAGAGAGCCGGTCATAGCACACACCTGTACTGTATATGGAAGATTGTTTTTATTTTATTTGTCTCCCCCTGCATGCTGGATCTCTGTGTGGTTATAACCCATTTTGGCCTGACGTCAACATTTTAAAAATGTCTTCAAAATCCTGACAGTTTTCTGAAAAACCTGTTTCTGTATCAGTGGTGCTCAATATTTCATGTCAAGAACCCCAAAAACTTTATGTAATATGCCTCTGCTGCCCCCCCCCCCCCATCTGAGAATATGTTGTTCCAGGGGACCTCCCAGAAGCAAAGATTTGAGTTAAAATGTTCACTCTGTAATAATATATAGCCTATTCAAAGATTTGAGGCACATTTTCATGATTTTTCAAAATAGCAGACCTACAAGTTCATAGCGCGCCACTCGGTGGCGCGCTATGAGCTTGTAGATCTGCTATTTTTCAATAGCTAAAGAATAACATAATGCTTTAAAACACCAAAAAGGGGTTCCCGCCCAGAATGGGATAATTGGGATCCACTTCTGAGGCCCCTATATATAGTCTGCATGGTTCATGGGAGGAAATACGACCTATATATGGTCATATCTTGCGTTAAGGTGTCAGAGCCGCAAGCAGGGACTTTAATTTACACACCTTTTCAGCCAGTCAGCATTCAGATACAAATGCCACCACCGTGAGAACAGCTCCTCTCCTCACTGCCCAATGTGCCAACGCTCTGTTATAGGCAGCCCAAAGGCCAGGAGAATTAATGGATGGAGCCAAAATGGAATCGCAAATGCTTTGCAGAGTTCCCACATCTGGGGGGTGGGGGGGGGGGGGGGGGGGGGGGTACAACTGGCACAATAATCTTATGAAATTAATTTGAATATATATAGCTTTCTCGTTTCATTTTCCTCTCTTTTCCATTTGGCCTCCTTGTAGCCACCTGCATGGTGGTCCCCCACTTTGATAGACAGATAGATAGATAGATAGATAGATAGATAGATAGATAGATAGATAGATAGATAGATAGATAGATAGATAGTGTCGAAGTGCCCTTGAGCAAGACTCTGAACCCCAAATTACTTGTAATGTGAAGTTTGGTCCACCGTTGGTGTGTGAATGGGTGAATGCAATGCAATGCGACAGACAGACAGACAGACAGACAGACAGACAGACAGACAGACAGACAGACAGACAGACAGACAGACAGACAGTGGTACATCATACTTGTTTAGAATTGTTTTGTGCAGCTCGTAGGAGAGTCTAATATAATGGCATGCACATTATGAATAGCTATAGCTACGTGTTGATTTGCATAGAGACGCGGCATTAGGTGAGATCAAACATCAAGCAGGGGCCATAAATTGTCAATGAGACGCAGCAGCTTCACTGCAGCCTGAAAGGGAATGCAGAATAGACCCTCTATAGACCCTCTGTTGTGGATGCATGGGTGGGAAAGAGTGTGTGTGTGTGTGTGTGTGTGTGTGTGTGTGTGTGTGTGTGTGTGTGTGTGTGTGTGTGGGTGCACGTGTGTGTGTGTGTGCGTGTGCGTGTGCGTGTGCGCGTGTGTGTGCACGTGTGTGCTGACATACGGTGAGCGATTAAATAATAATCATAATAGCGATGTTGCAGAGCTTTACGTAACACTGAAGAAATAAAATACATTAGAAATATGCAATAACTCTGAGAGTGTACAAATGGAACCAAATGGACCCGTTCACCTCTCAGAGTTAAATTAACAGTGACTGTATAAATTGGGGTCATTAAATGGGGGTCCGTAGACTAATGCATGTCAAACTGGGGGGTCCTGAAATTAAACGGGTTGAGAATCACTGCTAGAGCCGTACAAATCTTCTCTTACGGGGGTCCCTGCATATATTTTCTAATGGGGGTCCGCGGGCTCATAAGTGTCAATTTGGGGGTCCTTGACATGACAACGTTCGGGAACCACTGATATAAGACACCAATGTTTTTGGTTAGAAAAAAAGTAAAAGATATAATTAAAAAAAAGAGTAAAACATAAAAAAGTAAAGATGATTGAATGTGTGAACGTAGCTACATTATCTGGGCCAATTTAAAAAATGTCATTCTTCAGTTTGTTCAATTGGAAGACATCATTTGAAATCTAATCTTTAATATCGGCTAGACAGTTTTGCATTTAAAATTAAACCTTGGGGCACTAATCAAAATAGCGGAGGCAGGGGAAACATGGTCACCACCAGTGATAATTGTCAAGATTTGACATTGTTAATGTTATGTAAACCTCCGCAAAGCAGTCCCAGATACAGTATACTAACCTGTATATGTACTGCTGTAATCCATTATAATAATATTATGATCAATGGTGTCAAATGTGGCACTCCAGTCCAATAAAACAAAATAAAGTATGGAACCCTCACCATTAGGGCTGTGAATCTTTGGGTGTCCCACGATTCAATTCGATTCCGATTCTTGGGGTCACGATTCGATTCAACTCGATTCTCAATCCATAAACGATTTTTTTTAAAATTCAAAAGCATTTTTTCCAGATTCAAAACGATTCTCTATTGAAAATGATTCTCGATTCAATACATAGGATTTCATCACAATCTACTCCATCCAACTGAAGTGACTACAGTAACTTGAACATGACTGAAGACATGATGTTTACTGTGATTAGGGTAAGCTTACATTTCATATCACAAACACCATGTAGTGAAAACTCCTGTAACTAACCAGAAAAAAAAATCTAATAATTCTTTTTTTTTAAATTATAAATCGATTTTGAATCGTTCATAACGGGAAGCGCGATTCTAATTTGAATCGATTGTTTTGACACCCCCTACTCACCATTGTCTGAAGCATTCATAAAAAAGATAATTGGTGACTCTAATTCGTTCAGTCTCAATGTTGTCATGCTTTCAAAACCCACTCGGATAATTTCCCATAGTTAATAAATGATTTTCTTTCACGGCTGCCAGAGGTTGTAAAGAGACTGCCTTTTTCCTGAGTAGCTTGAAACACTGAGCAATTTAGAAAATGGGCTGCAAATTGTTACAAACGGTCGGGTCAAGACCAGTGTTGTTGGAGTACTGGCTGAACACGAGCAATCTTAAAATAATCAGGGAGAGTTCCGGAAGAAAGGGAGCTATTAAAAATGGAAAGCAAAGTAAAAGGGCAACTACTTCCAACACATCTACAAGAAATTTGGATGGCGTAACATCAAAAGGGCAAGCGAAAGGTTTCCACGTGCGTCGAGGGCACAACATCCATGCCATCTCTAAACAAGGGAGAAGAGTAGAAAGGGACAAGTGGAAAAGGGGGTGGTTGGGAGGAGGGGAGGGGAGGGGGGGGGGGGGGGAGTAAATGTAATCTTGCCTATACCTTTTTATCTCCTCCGTCTGACATCCGAGCAGTTTTGTTCAGTAGTTAATAGTTAAAGTGTATCACTCCCTGCCATCTAGGGCTGTTAATTTGATGGATGCGGATGGGTGGATGCAGATGGGTGGATGTGTGGTGTGTGTGTGTGTGTGTGTGTGTGTGTGTGTGTGTGGTGTGTGTGTGTGAGAGAGAGAGAGATGGAGCATGCATTTGCATCCTGTACATGGGCATGTGCGAACTGAAAGTGGATGAGAGGCGTGTTGCATAATTGTCAATGTCCGGCGCAAGCCTTGCATGTCCAAGACCGTTTTACTGTGTGTGTGTGTGCGTGTGCGTGTGCGTGTGCGTGTGCGTGTGCGTGTGCGTGTCGTGCTGTGTGTGTGTGTGTGTGTGTGTGGCACTCCAGACAGACACGAGGGAAGGCTTGTGTCTGGCTTGACTATTATGGAGAAATTGGATGCATTAGTGGAAAATGGCCGCAACAATGCAAGCCCCCCCTCCCCCCAAAATAAGCATGCAGCTCTAGGACCTGAACAACGCGCCACGGCACGTTGCTATCTCGGTCATGCGGCGCCGCTGTACGGCAGAGAATAAATGTGACTAAATTTGACTGAGGGACTTTTCTTGGATTTTTTTTGAATTTTCGTTTTTGTCATGTCATATGAAAGCAGGGTATCATAGCTTCGAATAGAGATATTGGCTCAGTTTGACCCACCAGTTTTGGAGATATGGCTTATAGAGTAATGTCTTGCAGAAAACTAGTTGAGAAAACAGGCTTGAAAGGTTCACTTCTGTGGTCTCTAACATTACACCTAGCTACATTTAAGCATTTATTTCATATTTACATGTCGATTTCAGCTCTGACACTTATTTCAGACACACTCTAGTATGTGAAGAGTCTGCCTGTGCTATTAACTCATTTTGGAAAAATAAAAATAAAAGTGTTCTCCTCTGGTGAAAAGCTGGAATTTGCGCGATGGCAGGCCCTCAGTCAAATCTGGTCACAAATGTGCGCCTCATCCCGAGAGAGGATCAGGGATGTTCACGGTGTCGTGCGGACGACATGCAGCTCCTTCAGGGGCGTCTTTTTAATTGGCCCTCCAGTGTAGTAGCGCTGCGATTGTTTATATACGTGCACATTGTGACAACATGCGCACGCACGCACACCTGCATGTGTGCACTGCATGCGTAATACGCACTGTACTGTACACACGAGCAGATAAATGCAGATATAAGCCTGCATGCATAATCACTCAGTCACTCAGTCAGTCAGTCAGTCAGTCAGTCAGTCAGTCAGTCAGTCAGTCAGTCAGTCAGTCAGTCAGAGACACACACACCACACACACACACACACACACACACACACACACACACACACACACACACACACACACACACACACACACACACACACACACACACACACACACACACACACACACACACACAACACAGGGGATAGATATCCTTGAAAAACGGGTCCCCTTCAGGTTATTCGAGTCTCGTAGCCCTTCACTACTAATCAGCAAGACAGAGGAACTAATTGGATAAATTAAGAAATCCTATTTGTTTATGCAGAAGCTCAGGGGGGGCTGGGGGGGGGGGGGGGGGGGGAGGGGGGGGGGAGCGATAGGGGCTATAATATACACTGTACAGAGGAGGGGGAGGGGGAGGGGGGGGGCAGCATCAGAAATGGAATAGACCAGGGGTTCTCAACGTTTTTGGTCGGGGACCCCCGAAAATGCTTTGGCAACGTCTCGGGACCCCCGCCCCGCCCCCTCCCGACCCCAATATAAATTGACTGCTACAATAACCTTAATAATAGAGACAATACACCATAAATAAATACTGAAACCAGATATAATCATTAGGGAAATTGTATGCATGTACTATGTGTACTATATGTAAACTCTTCATTTCCATTTTCCAGCCATTCAGTTGCATACATTTTCTTTTTAAATTTATTTGGGGACCCCCCAAAATAATTTGGCGACCCCCCGAGGGGTCGCGACCCACGTGTTGAGAACCCCTGGAATAGACCAGTGGTTTTCAACCCTTTTCATACCAAGGACCATATTATTAACGTTGTATTTGAGCCGCGGAGTCGGACCACCATCTGATTTGAGGGGGGGGGGACCACCATCTGATTTGAGGGGGGGGGGACCACCATCTGATTTGAGGGGGGGGGGACCACCATCTGATTTGAGGGGGGGGGGGGAACCACCATCTGATTTGAGGGGGGGGACCACCATCTGATTTGAGGGGGGGGGGGGGGGACCACCATCTGATTTGAGGGGGGGGGGGGGGATCACCATCTGATTTAGTCTGCAGACTCAGACCCCAAAACTAAAGAACATGTTGTTGTTGTTGGATTTTGTCCACAATTCTCTCCAAATTGATGTTGGCAGCATTAGGAGAGACAACAGATGACAATATTATTCTACATTCTCTAATTGTGTTCTTGTAAATTAAGAAATGCCAGATGTTTAACATCTTGAGAGTGTAAAATGAAAGCAAATGGACCCGAGGAGGGTCCATTTATTGGTTTCATCTGACACTCTCAAGAGTTAAAGATCTATAAGGGGTCCATTTGGTTACCAACGCTCTATCATTTAGCTGCATGGGGACCACCTGGAACCCCCTCAAGGACCACTGGCTGAAAAACACTATGGCCTGACTCACACCTTCACAACAGATTGTTGTATAGCTGATGCATGATACTTTTTACGTTTACTGATGCAAGCTCGCAATGCATTTCCAATGGGAGTCACATGGTTTGCCACAACAATTTTGTTTTATGAGGGGGTGGGGGGCAGTCGAAACACAGCCGAAAGCCGTACAACACAAATGTTGTGTCAAACCATGTAACTTCCATTAGAAATGCATTGCGAGCTTGCATCAGTAAACAAGTCTCATGCATCTAGCATCCAACAATGTTGTATGCTAGATGCGAAGGTGTGAGTCAGGCCTAAGACTATTCTCACAGATTATCGGCCCCTATAATCCTCTCCGGGGGGGTTGTTACTATACTAATACTGGCAGAACATTTTTGGGGGGGAAGCCTTGTTGCGCTCTCTCTCCTTCCCTCTCTCCCTCCCTCCCTCGGACCCCCCGGACCTGAAAATCGAGGTCCGGGGCTAGGCTAGGCTAAACTTCCGCTCGCTCGAGCCATTGAGTTATAATTATACTTCCGGGTGCTTCAAAACGCCACTGAGCAACTTCCACTGAAATGGCGCGCTACGAGCTTGTAGGTCTGCTATTTTTGGAAAACCCGTGAAAATGCGGCACACAAATCTTTGAATATATATTCTTTCCGAATACTTTTTTTTCTTATTTCGACGTCAGGCCTAAATGGCCCAATCGAGGCCCAGGTCAAAAGGCCCATGATGAACATCTGTTGGTTCCTCCTCGTATGCCTGCCTGCCATTTGCAGTGTAGCATCTGCAGATACAGTAGATATTATACAGGCTTTGCAGGGGACACTGTATAGCATTCTTCCGCTGTCCTTGGAGCCGGCCGTGGCCACATTGCCTTTATCGATATTACAAACATGAAAGCTACACATGCCGTCCTGCAGATTCGTCTCGCTTGCAGACTTGAAAGGAGTGTGTGTGTGTGTGTGTGTGTGTGTGTGTGTGTGTGTGTGTGTGTGTGTGTGTGTGTGTGTGTGTGTGTGTGTGTGTGTGTGTGTGTGTGTGTGTGTGTGTGTGTGTGTGTGTGTGTGTGTGTGTGTGTGTGCCCTGTGTGGTATACCGTGCACGTGCCTGACACTGATTGCTCCACAATGAGAGGGCTGACTGATGGCCTACTAAATTGTTAATTAGACAGAGCAGGAGCCGCTCTTAAATTAGACGCTTGAACAGAGCCTTTGTCAGGCTCATAACTCAGCCTTCGCTCCAGTCGCTCCGTGGCTGCAAGGCTGCAGCGTACGGACTCGCAGCTCCCAGAGTGTAGCCGGCCCGCCGGGCCCCGGTCCAACGACAACGGCAGGCTCAATGTCATTGATCACAGCGTTAAGACAGTAGTTGGCGTAACTGATCAAACGTGAGGCACACATTATGTCTCCTCCGTTTGGCCCTGAGAGGAGAGAGGAGAGGCATTGTGAAATGTATAGGCCTCTATAGCACATCCATAGATCTATGGCATGTATAGGCCTCTATAGCACATCCAGATATCTAATGTATAGGCCTCTATAGCACATCCAGATATCTAATGTATAGGCCTCTATAGCACATCACACAGATCTATGGGCTCGATGTATAGGCCTCTATAGCACATCCCACAGATCTATGGGCTCGATGTATAGGCCTCTATAGCACATCCATTGATCTATGGCATGTATAGGCCTCTATAGCACATCCACAGATCTAATGTATAGGCCTCTATAGCACATCCACAGATCTATGGCATGTATAGGCCTCTATAGCACATCCACAGATCTAATGTATAGGCCTCTATAGCACATCCTATAGATCTAATGTATAGGCCTCTATAGCACATCCATAGATCTAATGTATAGGCCTCTATAGCACATCCTATAGATCTAATGTATAGGCCTCTATAGCACATCCTATAGATCTAATGTATAGGCCTCTATAGCACATCCTATAGATCTAATGTATAGGCCTCTATAGCACATCCACAGATCTAATGTATAGGCCTCTATAGCACATCCTATAGATCTAATGTATAGGCCTCTATAGCACATCCTATAGATCTAATGTATAGGCCTCTATAGCACATCCTATAGATCTAATGTATAGGCCTCTATAGCACATCCACAGATCTAATGTATAGGCCTCTATAGCACATCCATAGATCTAATGTATAGGCCTCTATAGCACATCCTATAGATCTAATGTATAGGCCTCTATAGCACATCCACAGATCTAATGTATAGGCCTCTATAGCACATCCTATATATCTAATGTATAGGCCTCTATAGCACATCCTATAGATCTAATGTATAGGCCTCTATAGCACATCCATAGATCTAATGTATAGGCCTCTATAGCACATCCATAGATCTAATGTATAGGCCTCTATAGCACATCCTATAGATCTAATGTATAGGCCTCTATAGCACATCCATAGATCTAATGTATAGGCCTCTATAGCACATCCTATAGATCTAATGTATAGGCCTCTATAGCACATCCTATAGATCTAATGTATAGGCCTCTATAGCACATCCATAGATCTAATGTATAGGCCTCTATAGCACATCCATAGATCTAATGTATAGGCCTCTATAGCACATCCTATAGATCTAATGTATAGGCCTCTATAGCACATCTATAGATCTAATGTATAGGCCTCTATAGCACATCCACAGATCTAATGTATAGGCCTCTATAGCACATCTATAGATCTAATGTATAGGCCTCTATAGCACATCCTATAGATCTAATGTATAGGCCTCTATAGCACATCCACAGATCTAATGTATAGGCCTCTATAGCACA
Source organism: Electrona antarctica (assembly GCF_951216825.1). Lineage (NCBI taxonomy): Eukaryota > Metazoa > Chordata > Actinopteri > Myctophiformes > Myctophidae > Electrona > Electrona antarctica. The sequence goes on from NC_136793.1 coordinate 110,397, forward strand.
TCCTATATATCTAATGTATAGGCCTCTATAGCACATCCTATAGATCTAATGTATAGGCCTCTATAGCACATCCTATATATATCTAATGTATAGGCCTCTATAGCACATCCTATAGATCTAATGTAAAGGCCTCTATAGCACATCCTATAGATCTAATGTATAGGCCTCTATAGCACATCTAATGTATAGGCCTCTATAGCACATCCATAGATCTAATGTATAGGCCTCTATAGCACATCCATATATCTAATGTATAGGCCTCTATAGCACATCTAATGTATAGGCCTCTATAGCACATCCATATATCTAATGTATAGGCCTCTATAGCACATCCATATATCTAATGTATAGGCCTCTATAGCACATCCATATATCTAATGTATAGGCCTCTATAGCACATCCACAGATCTAATGTATAGGCCTCTATAGCACATCCTATAGATCTAATGTATAGGCCTCTATAGCACATCCTATAGATCTAATGTATAGGCCTCTATAGCACATCCATATATCTAATGTATAGGCCTCTATAGCACATCCTATAGATCTAATGTATAGGCCTCTATAGCACATCCATAGATCTAATGTAAAGGCCTCTATAGCACATCTACAGATCTAATGTATAGGCCTCTATAGCACATCCTATAGATCTAATGTATAGGCCTCTATAGCACATCCATAGATCTAATGTATAGGCCTCTATAGCACATCTACAGATCTAATGTATAGGCCTCTATAGCACATCCATAGATCTATAGATCTAATGTATAGGCCTCTATAGCACATCCTATAGATCTAATGTATAGGCCTCTATAGCACATCTATAGATCTAATGTATAGGCCTCTATAGCACATCTATAGATCTAATGTATAGGCCTCTATAGCACATCTATAGATCTAATGTATAGGCCTCTATAGCACATCCTATAGATCTAATGTATAGGCCTCTATAGCACATCTACAGATCTATGGCAGATCTAATGTATAGGCCTCTATAGCACATCTACAGATCTATGGCAGATCTAATGTATAGGCCTCTATAGCACATCTACAGATCTATGGCAGATCTAATGTATAGGCCTCTATAGCACATCTACAGATCTATGGCAGATCTAATGTATAGGCCTCTATAGCACATCTACAGATCTATGGCAGATCTAATGTATAGGCCTCTATAGCACATCCATAGATCTAATGTATAGGCCTCTATAGCACATCCATAGATCTAATGTATAGGCCTCTATAGCACATCCCACAGATCTATGGCAGTGCAGCTCGATGGTGTAGCGAAAAATAAATGGTCTCTATCAATCATACGGTCGGTATTAGCACCGCTGCACGGACGGACGGACGACAACGGTTTGCTTCTGTGTGGAGAATGTATTATTTTATTTTCTTATACCGCATGGCTTTCTAATTTTAGAAATGACCTGATTGGCCCAGCTTCATTCCGTCCTTCCGCATGGCCCGAAAAGGTCCCTGGGTGCGCCGTATACGTGCGTGCAGCCTCGCCTGAGGCCCTCCGAGCAGGAACAATGTGGAGTGATGAGCAGCGGAAGGCTTTTCTCAGCCCTATAAATAAAGGCCCATAGGTGGCGCTATACTAGTGCATGCCAGAGAAAGCCGCGTTATAAGCTTATATACAAGACGCGGGTCACTTCCGCCCGCCACGGGAAGTAGTGATATATCCCTCCATATTTGAGCCACAAATTCTCATTCTAGGCCGTGCGTCGACGTGCGGTGGATTCACTTTCTTAGCGTGATCAAAGTCTATAGACTTTTATAAGGTCTCAAAGATCGTAGTTTGTCTCATTATGAGGAGAAAAAGGACTATTAAGTGTGCACGCGTATATAGATATATATATATTTTTTTGTATTATTATTGGATTAAATTACATTAAAGAAAGACAGATATTTACGTTCTGGCACATGAGGCGGCGGGGGGCGGCGGGGGGGTGGAGAATAAAACGGAATTCCACGTTCTTTGGCATACTTTGTGTTAAGTAGGGTAGATCCTGCAGATCTCTTCCAGACAGATAAACAGATTCTCTGGGCATTCTTGGCCGTGCTTATCTCATTAGCGGTTGTGAAATGGACTGTCTCTCTCTGGCAAAACCCTTCTGATCATTCTCAGAAGGAGAGTCAGTTTCGGGCTCAATGTTGCGATTATATATAGACGGAAGATGGCGTTTTGATGAGGAATCACATCCAGGCCTCTGTTGTCGATTTGGGGCTCGGCAAGCCGAAGGGGGGGGGGGGGGGGGGGGGGGTTCCTTATCCCATTCTGGGCGGGAACCCCTTTTGGTGTTTTAAGCATTATGTTATACTTTAGCTATTGAAAAATAGCAGATATACAAGCTCATAGCGCAGCACCGAGTGCCGCGCTATGAGCTTGTAGGTCTGCTATTTTTGTAAAAAATCGTGAATATACCTTTGAATATATATTCTTTCAGAGCGAACGTTTTAAACTCATATCTTTGCTTCTGGAAGGTCCCTGCAGGAACTACATATTTTGATGGGGGTCGGCGGCCAAATACATATATATATTTGGGGGTCCTTGACATGAAAATGTTTGAGAACGACATATAAACGTGGGGTTTTTCAGAAAACTGTCAGGATTTAGAAGGCATTTGTAGAACCTCAGGTCTACGTGGGTTTATACACCATTCATCTCCTTTCAAGGCAGAGTTCAGAAGGACCTTCAGAGACCATCCTGAAGTGGTCCTTCAGAGACCATCCTGAAGTGGTCCTTCAGAGACCATCCTGAAGTGGTCCTTCAGAGACCATCCTGAAGTGGTCCTTCAGAGACCATCCTGAAGTGGTCCTTCAGAGACCATCCTGAAGTGGTCCTTCAGAGACCATCCTGAAGTGGTCCTTCAGAGACCATCCTGAAGTGGTCCTTCAGAGATGGTCTCTGAAGGACCACTTCAGAGACCATCCTGAAGTGGTCCTTCAGAGACCATCCTGAAGTGGTCCTTCAGAGACCATCCTGAAGTGGTCCTTCAGAGACCATCTCTGAAGGACCACTTCAGAGACCATCCTGAAGTGGTCCTTCAGAGACCATCCTGAAGTGGTCCTTCAGAGACCATCTCTGAAGGACCACTTCAGAGACCATCCTGAAGTGGTCCTTCAGAGACCATCCTGAAGTGGTCCTTCAGAGACCATCCTGAAGTGGTCCTTCAGAGACCATCTCTGAAGGACCACTTCAGAGACCATCCTGAAGGACCACTTCAGAGACCATCCTGAAGTGGTCCTTCAGAGACCATCTCTGAAGGACCACTTCAGAGACCATCCTGAAGGACCACTTCAGAGACCATCCTGAAGGACCACTTCAGAGACCATCCTGAAGTGGTCCTTCAGAGACCATCTCAGAAGGACCACTTCAGAGACCATCCTGAAGTGGTCCTTCAGAGACCATCTCTGAAGGACCACTTCAGAGACCATCCTGAAGGACCACTTCAGAGACCATCCTGAAGTGGTCCTTCAGAGACCATCTCTGAAGGACCACTTCAGAGACCATCCTGAAGGACCACTTCAGAGACCATCCTGAAGGACCACTTCAGAGACCATCCTGAAGTGGTCCTTCAGAGACCATCTCAGAAGGACCACTTCAGAGACCATCCTGAAGTGGTCCTTCAGAGACCATCTCTGAAGGACCACTTCAGAGACCATCCGTGACTTGCATGAACAGCCACTTGTATATAGAGCGTCGCAGTCCCGCCCCCTTTCATGACGACGCCAGGCCCAGTCCCGCCCCCTTTCATGACGACGCCAGGCCCAGTCCCGCCCCCTTTCATGACGACGCCAGGCCCAGTCCCGCCCCCTTTCATGACGACGCCAGGCCCAGTCCCGCCCCCTTTCATGACGACGCCAGGCCCAGTCCCGCCCCCTTTCATGACGACGCCAGGCCCAGGCCCGCCCCCTTTCATGACGACGCCAGGCCCAGGAAATTACATTTCAAAAAGTATTTATTTAAAGACCTTTTAAGCGTCGTACAAAGCCAACTCGTGACAAATCATGACAACAAACACAATATTTTGGACCAAACAAATAATTACAAAGAAGAGTTGTAACCTGCCATTTTTGTTCTACTTTCTAATTCTCTGTTTGGCCCAAAACATTGTGTTTGTTGTCATGATTTGTCACGACAAGAGTTGTCTTTGTCCGCGGCGTAAACGTCTTTAAATTAATACTTTCTGAAAAGTCTATGAGGAAAATGAACGGGGATTTATTTTCCGGGTCTCTCAAGGGGGCGGGGCTGCGACGCTCTATTGGAAAGTATACAAATAGCACACATGCTGATTATTTGGGTGGATGCATATTTTAGTTTGCTTTAAAGGAGCCATCTCTAACTGTATTGAATTATAAACTCGTTGTTGCAGAAGAGTCGAGTCAGTGACGATTACATAACGCAAACCCAGAACCTTAACTAACATCCACTAAAGATGGATTGCCATGCCGTTTTGGGCTATTTTTCTGTTTTGTGTGTGCCTATGGAGTTTTCTCTAATTATGTTTTCCTCCCGTGCTGTGGACACTTCCCCGGGCATGGCCGCCGTGTTTGATCCGCTGGGACACACTGCGCCGGGAGCTGTGTGTCAGGGCACGCACACACACACACACACACACACACACACACACACACACACACACACACACACACACACACACACACACACACACACACACACACACACACACACACACACACACACACACACACACACACACACACACAGTCTGTTTCGAGACGACCAGAAGAGCCAGTAATCATGGAAGCGAACGCGCCGGCCTGCTCAGCAGAGACGTGCGGCTGCATGTCTCGACTCTCTCTCTCTCTCTCTTCTCGTCAGCCAATGAAAGAACAGGGAGGCCATGCCCCCCCCCCCCCCCCGTAATACCAAACACCTGCATGAAACAAACAAACAGTAATTAGATATGCCTATTTGTGCTAATATGTAATGAGTATATATGCGCCAAATATTATCTTTTCTACCAAGAAACCTGGAAATACACAGAAATGGCTATATACGGAAGAAGCTCTGAAACCAGAAGCCTATGAGATAGTTGTACTATAGCAGTGGTTCTCAACCAGTGGTCCTTGGGGGGGGCTCCAGGTGGTCCCCATGCAGCTAAATGATGGAGAGTTGGTAACCAAATGGACCCTATAGATCTTCAACTCTTGAGAGTGTATAATGAAACCATTTGGTTTAATTTTACACTCTCAAGAGTTGAATTATTGTTAAACATCAGCATTACTTAAATTACAAGAAGTCTACACAATTAGAGAATAGAAGAATTGTAGTTATTTTCATCAACGTCTGTTGTGTCTCATATCTGTCACCACCGTCAATACAGCATGTGGAATTGTGCAAGAATCCTATCCAACGACAACAAATAATTCGAGAGTCGCTGCTTCTTCGCCTGGAAAGGAGACAGCTTATAGGTGGTTCAGGCATCTGGTTAGGATGCCTCTCGGGCGTCTCCCTAGGGAGGTCCTCAAGGCACAATCTACACGATCTGAACCGACATAATAAATATATAGGCATGAACATAGGCTAGTACATATCCAAACATGTGCAGGTGTTGGACTGTACATCAAAGATGATCCTTTTGAAACTTCTCAAGGCAACTTTCAAAGCCAATTTTAGTCTAGACTGTCGATCATTCCACGACCAGGGGCCAAAGAAGGCCAGACATTATTTACCCCCCTCGGATTTGAATGCTGGTACTACACACCAAGCATTTGACCTGAGGTTTAGGCCGTTTTGGACCAAGTCGAATTTGGATGAAATGTAATACCCTCAATACCCTCAGCTGTGAGGGTATTGAGGGCACTGTCCCTTTGAGTATATTAAACACCAAATCCCATTGATATTTCCATAAGCCTGCATGTCTTCTACCCTGAGCTGTCATCCCCCAACTAGCACAGTGTGTTGGAACCAGGAGGGTCATCGTGGGCTTATAAGGCCGAGAGGTAGAGATGTATCAGTTTGTTTTTGCGGCAGGAACACCCTATTGGTGTTTTTAAGCATTATGTTATTCTTTAGCTATTGAAAAATAGCAGATCTACAAGCTCAAGCGCGGCACCGAGTGCCGCACTATGAACTTGTAGGTCTGCTATTTTTTTTTTAATCGTGAAAATGTGGCACAAATCTTTGAATATATATTCTTTCAGAGCGAACATTTTTATTATGTTGTTCCTGGAAGTGGAACAACATATTTTCAGATGGGGGTCGGCGGCCAATTCCATATAATTCTGGGGCTCCTTGACATGAAATAGTTTGAGAACCACTGACATAGAAACATAGGGTTTTTCAGAAAACTGTCAGGATTTAGAAGACATTTGTAGAATCGTCCTCAGGTCTAAATGGGTAAATTCATTTTCTGCCATCTACGAACATATTTGGACCCCCTAGGCTAGGGTACGGACCCCCTAGGCTAGGGTACGGACCCCCTAGGCTAGGGTACGGACCCCCTAGGCTAGGGTACGGCAGGTGCCAAACATGTTCGTAGACCCCTGTAACTAAATCTACTCCATATATGAAAGCGGCGACCATCAATTTACCTTTTAGCATCGCTCCGGTTGCTATGCTACGCCTCCGTCCCCACCAGCTATGGGATTTTTACATCCAGGCTCCATTTATCTCCATTAACCTATTTTGACCTGAGATCAGATTCTATAAATGTCTTCTACATCCTGAGAGTTTTCTGAAAAAGCCATGTTTCTATGTCAGTCGTTCTTCGATTTTTCAAAAATAGCAGACCTACAAGCTCGTAGCGCGCCACTCGGTGGCGCGCTATGAGCTTGTAGGTCTGCTATTTTTCAATAGCTAAAGCATAACATAATGCTAACACCAAAAATGGGTTAAAAGCAGGATTTTCAATCCCTTCGAGCGCCGTCCATGGTGAGCCGTCGCGCATGCGATGATCGGATTTAATTTGCGACTTTGTCTCGCGTCGCTCCGTCCGGGACATGTAACCGTTTCCCACCGCGTCGCTCCGTCCGGGACATGTAACCGTTTCCCACCGCGTCGCTCCGTCCGGGACATGTAACCGTTTCCCACCGCGTCGCTCCGTGCGGACATGTAACCGTTTCCCACCGCGTCGCTCCGTGCGGACATGTAACCGTTTCCCACCGCGTCGCTCCGTGCGGACATGTAACCGTTTCCCACCGCGTCGCTCCGTGCGGACATGTAACCGTTTCCCACCGCGTCGCTCCGTGCGGACATGTAACCGTTTCCCACCTCCCTGATTGCGTCGCTCCGTCCGGGACATGTAACCGTTTCCCACCGCGTCGCTCCGTGCGGACATGTAACCGTTTCCCACCGCGTCGCTCCGTCCGGGACATGTAACCGTTTCCCACCGCGTCGCTCCGTGCGGACATGTAACCGTTTCCCACCGCGTCGCTCCGTCCGGGACATGTAACCGTTTCCCACCGCGTCGCTCCGTCCGGGACATGTAACCGTTTCCCACCGCGTCGCTCCGTCCGGGACATGTAACCGTTTCCCACCGCGTCGCTCCGTGCGGACATGTAACCGTTTCCCACCGCGTCGCTCCGTGCGGACATGTAACCGTTTCCCACCGCGTCGCTCCGTGCGGACATGTAACCGTTTCCCACCTCCCTGATTGCGTCGCTCCGTCCGGGACATGTAACCGTTTCCCACCGCGTCGCTCCGTGCGGACATGTAACCGTTTCCCACCGCGTCGCTCCGTGCGGACATGTAACCGTTTCCCACCGCGTCGCTCCGTGCGGACATGTAACCGTTTCCCACCGCGTCGCTCCGTCCGGGACATGTAACCGTTTCCCACCGCGTCGCTCCGTGCGGACATGTAACCGTTTCCCACCGCGTCGCTCCGTGCGGACATGTAACCGTTTCCCACCGCGTCGCTCCGTGCGGACATGTAACCGTTTCCCACCTCCCTGATTGCGTCGCTCCGTGCGGACATGTAACCGTTTCCCACCTCCCTGATTGCGTCGCTCCGTGCGGACATGTAACCGTTTCCCACCTCCCTGATTGCGTCGCTCCGTGCGGACATGTAACCGTTTCCCACCTCCCTGATTGCGTCGCTCCGTGCGGACATGTAACCGTTTCCCACCTCCCTGATTGCGTCGCTCCGTGCGGACATGTAACCGTTTCCCACCTCCCTGATTGCGTCGCTCCGTGCGGACATGTAACCGTTTCCCACCTCCCTGATTGCGTCGCTCCGTCCGGACATGTAACCGTTTCCCACCTCCCTGATTGCGTCGCTCCGTCCGGACATGTAACCGTTTCCCACCTCCCTGATTGCGTCGCTCCGTCCGGACATGTAACCGTTTCCCACCTCCCTGATTGCGTCGCTCCGTCCGGACATGTAACCGTTTCCCACCTCCCTGATTGCGTCGCTCCGTCCGGACATGTAACCGTTTCCCACCTCCCTGATTGCGTCGCTCCGTCCGGACATGTAACCATTTCCCACCTCCCTGATTGCGTCGCTCCGTCCGGACATGTAACCGTTTCCCACCTCCCTGATTGCGTCGCTCCGTCCGGACATGTAACCGTTTCCCACCTCCCTGATTGCGTCGCTCCGTCCGGACATGTAACCGTTTCCCACCTCCCTTTGTCTCGCGTCGCTCCGTCCGGACATGTAACCGTTTCCCACCTCCCTGATTGTCTTTGTCTCGCGTCGCTCCGTCCGGACATGTAACCGTTTCCCACCTCCCTGATTGCGGTAAATGAAACGGAGGCTCGTAGAATGGGACTCAATGGCTGGCACGTGTTATGCTGCCACCTAGCGGGCAAAAATAATATTGTACAGAAACATCCGAACTATAACAGTTTATATAGAATAATGTATGCAAAATAATGAGAACAGTAAGTAAGTAGTACTTAATATAGACCAGTACAGAGCTTATACATTACTAAAAATCACACCCGTGTGAACTGAGTGGTGCAAATCCTCCCCCCCCCCCCCCTCTCTCTCATTAGCAGGCAACAGTGCCTCTGTTTCTGGCACAACAGCGCCACTTTTGGTACTCATTGGTACTGGTGCTCATAGTCACACACAAACATGGTTGAGCACACGGTTGACACGGTTCCTTGGAGTGGTTGCACCACAAAAAAAAAACATTACTTAAAAAGAAAACTAATTGATGGTTAATACCTTAAAATAAAATGTTACAGTGTCTTTAAAACAAGAATTCTGTGTATTCAAGGCATGATAACACTTTTTTTTAACACACAAATCAAAGGCTGTCAATCATAACTTGGTGGGCATAGGAGGGATTTGTCAGGGGGTGTAAATAAAACATGCACTGCACGCACACGTGCACACACACACACACACACACACACACACACACACACACACACACACACACACACACACACACACACACACACACACACACACACACACACACACACACACACACACACACACACACACACACACGAGTTGAAGGAACTTGAAAAACAGACTTGCACTGATTTATTTGACAGACGTTGTTGCCTGCATCTCTATACGCACATTGGAATGCCTCACCAGCACATCAGCCTCCGTTAACAAACACCTCCACCGCCGCGCTGCGATGTGCTCAGGGACCTTCCAAGTGAATCAGGTTCCACTCTCTCTCTCACTCATCTCGGGGGCCCAAAGTAGCTTGCTCTTATTAAAATGCAAATCTGACAAGTGTGCTCCGTCGCCACTCTCCCTTTGTCCCTGCAGTGTGTTCTGAATGCAGACTCTTCCTCCTCATCCTCCTCCTCCTCCATGTGTCTCTCTCTTTGTCTTTCTCACACATTCTATCCTCTCTCTCTCTCTCTCTCTCTCTCTCTCTACACTCAGGTGTAAATGCTGATTATCTCGTGTAGATATCGGGAGGCGAGGCAAATTAAATGTGACCGCGGCTGTGTACCCTGCCAGGACATCCATTATAATGATATGGGTAATCTGCTGGACCCCGCGGGAGGCGGCTGGGGGGGGGGGGGGATGGAGAGATGGTATAGATAGAGTGTCGCAGTCCCATTCTGATCTGTAAAGCCTCGAAACAAAGCCAACTCGGATCGTGACAAATCATGACAACAAACACCGAACAAATAATTTGAAAGAAATGTTCTTTGTTGTCATGATTTGTTATACGATCCGAGGTGGCTTTGTTCGGGGCTTACAGGTCTTTAAATAAATACTTTTTGAAATGGATTTCAAAGGAATTATTTCCTGTGCCTGTCGTCCTCGTAGCCATGAAAGGGGGCGGGATTTTCGGTGGTGAGGTCACTGAGGTGTCCACCGAACTACAACATGGCGTCACTGAGCCGCGGTGAAGAGCAAACCACCACAACACAAACAATATTTTGGACCAAACAAATAATTACAAAGAAGAAAAACAACAAAAAAAGTGTTGTAACCTGCCGTTTTTTTCTTCTTTCTAATTATTTGTTTGGTCCAAAATATTGTTTGTGTTGTCATGAGTTGTCACGACTCGAGTTGGCTTTGTCCGCGGCGTAACCGTCTTTAAATAAATACTTTAAGAAATGTCTATGAGAATAATGCATTGGGTTTCATTTCCTGGTCCAGGGTAGGAGGCGGGACTGCGACGCTCTATAGGGACGGTGAGTGAGGAGGCGTGGGGGAGGGGGGGGGGGGGGGGGGGGGGGGAGCCTGGCAAGAAAGCGGCGACTATGGATTTTCCTCAAATGATCAGGTTCGCGTGGGACCGCACAGGGCCATGATAGGTCACGCCCGCTGAAATGGGTTAGATTCCGCGGACGCCGTGCATGGCCGTCTTGAGTGTAGCCTATACCGCCCCAGGGGCGGACAGCCCCCGGGGGGCGACATCCAAGGCCTTGGGGTCACAAACCCGTGTTTACCACAGCATACACACACCGAGTCCGTCCGCCGAGCCTGTACTGTACTCCTGGGGAGAGCAGGAGTGGACCTGGTGAGACGTAGGAGGGGCCCGGACGGACAGGAGGCAACCCACAGAGCCTATAGTCCCTCCATGTAGGAGGGGCCCGGACAGGAGTCAACCCACAGAGCCTATAGTCCCTCCACATAGGAGGGGCCCGGACGGACAGGAGGCAACCCACAGAGCCTATAGTCCTATAGTCCTTTAGTCCTTCCCCCCCCCCCCCACTGCTAGGGGCGAGGGACTGGGGAGTGGGACGGGTTAGGGCTGATTGATCTGATAGGAGGAGGAGGAGGGAGGGAGGGAGGGAGGGAGGGAGGGAGGGAGGGAGGAGGAGGAGAAGGAGGAGGAGGAGGGAGGGAGGGAGGGAGGAGGAGGAGGGAGGGAGGGAGGGAGGGAGGGAGGGAGGAGGGAGGAGGAGGGAGGGAGGGAGAGGAGGAGGAGGGAGAGGGATTGTAGTGCAGCTGTAGTGTCAGCGTTGCTCCTTTTTTCTTTCTTCTCCCATAACCTCTAATCAGGAACAGAGCTTGTTTTCTCTCGCCCGTTCATGTTCGTTGCAAACTCTATCATCACAGCAATTAACTCCAGTGAGGGAGATGAGCTCTGCCAACGCAATCTATCTCTGAGCTGTAAACAAATTATGCAGAGAGTTCCTGACATTGTGTGCGTGCGTGCGTGCGTGCGTATGCGTGCTTCGTGCACGTGTGAAATTAAATAATTTGAAACCAATTCTGATGGCCCCACTGCGCTTTCTTTTGTGTGGCCATTTCAACCTTGAGGCTGAAAGTAGGTGATATGATATACCTTTGTGAGCTTGTAGATCAGCCATTTTTTTCCCAGCCACAAATCGACATAACCACAATATCTGAACCTAAACTCGGTCTAATCTTAGTTCTAAACCCAAGCTGAATCTTTTCCTATATAATTGACTCAAAACAACAATATTTCCAAGCATAAAATAACCCCTCCTATAAAAGGACCAGGAAAAATGATCCTCACGTTAATATAAATGTCTGTTTCTCAAGCCGTATACTGTACTTGTGGAGACATATGGCCCCTCACTAGTAGTAACACACACACGCACGCGCATGCACACGCACCCGTGCACACGCACACGCACACACCAACTGTTAAAAACCCCCGCTGCACACACTGACTCACACAGGGGGTTAGGACAGGAGGCAGGCCATATTCTCCAGAGCTACATGCAGTAAATATAGCGTGGCCATCACCCACGACTGAAAATAAACACCCATGAAAGAGCCACAGTACATGTATGCTCTCCCCTGCAATTTAAAGCTACAATGAGTCTCCCCATGTTTTCTCTGTTTATTGCCCCACTCTAGTGCGAAAAAAACAGCAACCTGCACCTGAAAATATAGGGATGGGAAACTCGATCGACATCTAATCGGTAAAAACCCGCTTCAAAATAACAATGCGACGCAATCATGCAATTAGTCAGGTTTAAAGTATTGACCCCGTTGTTGGTTTATTATGTAAATGTGCAGACCATCATTTGAATGGATGTTTTCATCGACAACATTGTTGCCAGCCAATAATTCAAGGACTGTAAAATGGCGCATTGTTGACAGAGAAGAAAGATGTTTAGTACTTGCGTGAATGCGTGCGTGCGTGCGTGCGTGCGTGCGTGCGTGCGTGCGTGCGCGCGTGCGTGCGATAGCCACATAAAATCAGTGATATAAAATAGGGTCTGTGTGTACTCACTCAGTAGCATGTTTCTTTTCTCCCAGATACGACTATATGGCAACATAGTGACTTCAAGTGTGACTCCCTCCATAACCCTCCTGATAAACCTGCCAAGTTTGATAAACAACAACATCTTTTCCTAAATCAGGCGCATGGATACGTGCGAGGGGGGAAGACAGCATTGTGGATTGCTCGCAAAACATCGCGACAGTAAATCGAAAATGCGACTGCCCTGCTCTGCTCGGCAGCTTCTGCTTCAGAACAAAAGGCGTAGAATTGTATAACATGGATGGTCTGTTATCTCCATCCATGTTATATTATAACATGGACGGTCTGTTATCTCCATCCATGTTATATTATAACATGGACGGTCTGTTATCTCCATCCATGTTATATTATAACATGGACGGTCTGTTATCTCCATCCATGTTATATTATAACATGGATGGTCTGTTATCTCCATCCATGTTATATTATAACATGGACGGTCTGTTATCTCCATCCATGTTATATTATAACATGGATGGTCTGTTATCTCCATCCATGTTATATTATAACATGGACGGTCTGTTATCTCCATCCATGTGTCTGTTATCTCCATCCATGTGTCTGTTATCTCCATCCATGTTATATTATAACATGGACGGTCTGTTATCTCCATCCATGTGTCTGTTATCTCCATCCATGGATGGTCTGTTATCTCCATCATGGACGGTCTGTTATCTCCATCCATGTTATCAGCACTTGGACAAGCAGTGGTGGAAAGTAACTAAGTACATTTACTTAAGCACTGTACTTAAGTACAATTTTGAGGTATTTGTACTTTACTTGATTACGTCAAATTTTCAGTACTTTTACTCCACTACAATTATTTGACAATTTTAGTTACTAGTCACTTGGTAGACATAGATTATTATTACAAAACATTACATTAACCACTTCAGGTCTCTATACATAGCGACCATTTGAAAATAGCCGATCTACAAGCTCACAATGCGTCGCGATGTGCCGCATTGAGAGCTTGTAGATCTGCTATTTTCAAAAGATTGTTATACTGTTGAAAACGAGATGGATGTGCCTGCCAGGCTCTAAGGAACACCCAGGCCAGCACTTCCCAACCTGTGGGCCAGGGCCTGCCGGTGCAGGCCTGGATTAACACCTCTGAGGACCCCTGGGCACTGAAGCTTGAAGGATAAACTCCAATATGTGTACCTCTTCGGCCGTGAATTCAGCCAAACCACCTGCAGCAGCGACACAGTGTGTTTTGGCGGCCAGAGTTTCAAGTCTCCGTTGGGTATAGTTACTTCCTCCTGCGGGTTAGGGTTAGGGTTATAGGGACATGGGGAGTTACTTCCTCCTGTGGAGAGGCGACAGTTCAGCAGCGGTGGGGAAAAAAACTATACTCAATTGTTTTACTTAACTCATTTATTGCCAAAATCGCCCTTTGACGCCTGTTTTCCAAAGGCCCCGGGTGCCAAAATCGCCTTTGGACAACAATTTTAATATCAATTGAGTACGGCGGTGATCAATTGTGTCCTGTATGCGCTCATAATAACACTCCGATAGCGGTCCGTTGATACAAAATTTAAATGGAAAACAATCGGAAATGGAAATTCCGCTGGTCTTTATGCTGTCTATGGGGACGCAGAAGGCTCATGCTGTCTATTGGGACGCAGAAGGCTCATGCTGTCTATTGGGACGCAGAAGGCTCATGCTGTCTATGGGGACGCAGAAGGCTCATGCTGTCTATGGGGACACAGAAGGCTCATGCTGTCTATTGGGACGCAGAAGGCTCATGCTGTCTATTGGGACGCAGAAGGCTCATGCTGTCTATGGGGACACAGAAGGCTCATGCTGTCTATTGGGACGCAGAAGGCTCATGCTGTCTATTGGGACGCAGAAGGCTCATGCTGTCTATTGGGACGCAGAAGGCTCATGCTGTCTATTGGGACGCAGAAGGCTCATGCTGTCTATTGGGACGCAGAAGGCTCATGCTGTCTATTGGGACGCAGAAGGCTCATGCTGTCTATGGGGACACAGAAGGCTCATGCTGTCTATTGGGACGCAGAAGGCTCATGCTGTCTATTGGGACGCAGAAGGCTCATGCTGTCTATTGGGACGCAGAAGGCTCATGCTGTCTATTGGGACGCAGAAGGCTCATGCTGTCTATTGGGACGCAGAAGGCTCATGCTGTCTATTGGGACGCAGAAGGCTCATGCTGTCTATTGGGACGCAGAAGGCTCATGCTGTCTATGGGGACGCAGATTTTAGAACGCTAGCTAATATCTCTAGCTAGATTCTTCTTTTTTAGACAAAAAACAGCTTGATATTCGTCTCATTTCTCTCTAAACAACGTGATCCTATCCTCAACATCCTCCAACAGTTGTGGACATACAGTAGGAGGTTAACTCCACCCGACAGAGACGTTATGATAGTTACAGACTGTACAGTAGGAGGTTAACTCCACCCGACAGAGACGTTATGATAGTTACAGACATACAGTAGGAGGTTAACTCCACCCGACAGAGACGTTATGATAGTTACAGACTGTACAGTAGGAGGTTAACTCCACCCGACAGAGACGTTATGATATGTTACAGACTGTAAAAGCACTTATTTAACATTAGGCCATTAGCACCGCGGCCCAGAGTGAGAGGCTGAGAGCACTGTGTCTCACTGACCAGACAGAGTGAGAGGCCCAGAGTGAGAGGCTGAGAGCACCGTGTCTCACCACCGACCAGACAGAGTGCTTACTCAGCAAAGAGAGGTCACAGGTCAGACCCTGGGCATTTTCAGCGGTGGAAAGTAACTAAGTACATTTACGTAAGTGCTGTACTTAAGTACAATTTGGAGGTATTTGTACTTTACTTAAGTAGGCCTATTCGTCAAAATAGTAATAGTAATATTTAATGTGCTGTACTTCTACATTTCAGAGGCAAATATTTACTCCACTGCGGTTATTTGAAAAATTGTAGATTGATTCTGATTATTATTGCAAAATATACATTAACCACTTCAGCCCTGTATACATTTTGGCCAATTGGAAACATTTGAAAACCTGAAAATGGACACGAGTACTGCATCTACTTTTGGTACTTTAATTATAGGCCTGCATTTGGACGCCAATACTTTTGTACTTTTACACAAGTACATTTTAAATTCCGGACTTTTACTACTTAAGTAAGATATACGTTCACAGGCCTTTCTGACTCAGAGTGGGAACCGGAGAACGCGCCGTTTCTCCGACTCGCCGCGGTTTAGTGCATTTATGTTTTACTTCACCTTCATTTAAATTGCATTGAATTGTGTGTGAGAGAGAGAGAGAGAGAGAGAGAGAGAGAGGGAGGGAGAGGGAGAGGGAGAGGGAGAGGGAGAGGGAGAGGGAGAGGGAGAGGGAGAGAATGAGAGAATGAGAGAATGAGAGAATGGGAGAGGGAGAGGGAGAGGGAGAGGGAGAGGGAGAGGGAGAGGGAGAGAGAGGGAGAGGGAGAGGGAGAGAGAGAGAATAATGGTGCATCAATATGCGTGTGGATCAACATGAAAGTCACTGCATTAATAGAAGGATTCATTATTAAGCAGATAAAAGGATGCATTCCATTAACTAGGGCTTCTTTATAGTGATAAAAGGATGCATTCCATTAACTAGGGCTTCTTTATAGTGATAAAAGGATGCATTCCATTAACTAGGGCTTCTTTATAGTCGTGCTCTTGAAATTCTCCTATTTATTTATTTTATTATATTTTATAAGGCCAGATTTGATTAACCCATATAAGACCTGATATTCTACAAATGCCTTCTAACTCGACAGTTTTCTGAAAACCCATGTTTCTATGTGTCAATCGTTCTCAAACTTTTTCGTGTCAAGGACCCCCAAATCAACATTTATTAGGTCACGGACCCCCCATTTGAAAACATATGCCAGTGACCCCGAAAAGGGAGGATTTTTACAGCTCTAGCAGTGATTCTGAAACATATTAATTTCATGGACCCCCAGTTTCACACGCATTATGCTACGGACCCCCGATTTAATGGCATTTCTATCTCTGGTACCCCAATTTATATTGTAAAACCACTGTTAATTTGAGTGTACAAATTTGAGTGTACAAATGGACCCTAACAGGTCCAGTTGGTTCCATTCATACACTCTCTGAGTTACAGACCCATTAAGGGTCCATTTTGTTCCTAACTATCTCTAATTGAGCTAGGTACCCCCTGGAACTCCCTCAAGTACCCCTAGGGGTCCCCGGACCCCACTTTGGGAACCAATGGTTTAGAGTTTACACTAGATGAATTAGGAATGCTAAAGTTTAAACACCAAAGTACTGAAACAATGTAATTCATTAGTAAACAATATCCTGAAATATCATTGGTGCAGTACCATCATTGGTATTCTCATACTCACCTTTTTATCATCATCTAGCTGACCATTTAATTGCACAAAATAATTTGATCACTTTGGAAATGAACTATAACATCTGTGGGTTTGACATTATACTACACTGATGAAGACAGCATGTTAGCATGAATGAAATAGTTTTATTTCAGTCTTAAAACAACATGTACATGATTATTACAGCAGCAAAGGCATTTTACAGGACATGTTTGGACCGTAAAAGGTGTAGGCTGAAGCCGTAGCTTATATAGCTCCTATCCTTTTTTACTTACTTATCTTACATTAATGCAAAAATAATAACAAAGACGAACAACAAAAAGAAAATAAGGACAAAAATAAAAAAGATATAATTTATTTTAACATCCATGCATTTGGTAGAATCATATGGATGGAAATGGTGCAATATAAAAGGTTTATGATGATGTTTTATATTGTTCTACTATATTCATTTTAAACATTTTCTTGAATTTATAGATTGTATTGCAATTTTTGTGGTCATTATCACAGCTATTCCATATTTCTGCTGCCATTACAGATGGACATCTTTCTAGCTATTTTAGCATAACGATGAAGACATTAAAACGTGTTTCTCTCCATTTTTCGCGGCGGCGAGTTGATAAACCGACGAGTTCTCCGGTATTTATAGCAGGACTGTGAGCCAGGCCAGACTGTGAGCCAGGCCAGACCGTGAGCCAGGCCAGACTGTGAGCCAGGCCAGACTGTGAGCCAGGCCAGACCGTGAGCCAGGCCAGACTGTGAGCCAGGCCAGACTGTGAGCCAGGCCAGACTGTGAGCCAGGCCAGACTGTGAGCCAGGCCAGACTGTGAGCCAGGCCAGACTGTGAGCCAGAGGATAAAATGGGAATATTCAAGCCAAAGGCAACATAGTTGGGATGATCTCTAAATACCATGTTGCCTATTTAAGTTGACTTTATATTTTTTTGTAAAGCGACTTAGGCCCCACTTAGACTGCAGCCAAATCCGGTCATATTAATGCGATTTATTCCTCAAATCCGCAGATCTTTTGGCCAGACGGCACATTTGCAAGTGATCATATGAGATCGTTCACAGATCTGTGCGTTCAGACTTATTTAAAGATGCACTGCCGTAGCCCGTGGTTTATTTTTTACACCAAAAACATGATTTAGTATGACATTTCTGAAAACCCACCTCTTCAGACTCCACCATGGCCTGTAGCACTAGCCCCTTAGATAGCACTTTATGTATACTTAGATAAATCGACCCCCTAGTTTGACACGCCACATGCTATTTTGTGAATTTTGCCTTATTGCGAACGCAGTGAGCATTTACTATGAGACCCAGCAGATCACGTCTGTGTGTCTGTGTGTCTGTGTGTGTGTGTGTGTCACGCTGTAACACCACCCGCCCACCACCAGAGGGCGCAGCTGTATCACACAAAAAACACACACACACACATGCACGCATGCACACACACACACACACACACGCACGCACGCACGCACACACACACAAAACTTAACTTAAAAAAAACTTAACTTAAAAAAAAACTTAACTTAAAAAAAAACTTAAAAAGGAAAAACGCACGCACGCACACACACACACACACAAAACTTAACTTAAAAAAACTTAACTTAAAAAAAAACTTAACTTAAAAAAAAAACTTAAAAAGGAAAAACTTAAAAAAAACTTAACTTAAAAAAAAATTACCTTAAAAAAACGTAACTTAAAAAAAATCTTACAAAACACAAAAAAAAGATAACTTAAAAAAAACCTTAAAAAATTACGTAATTTATTCTAATTGTTGTTTTTGCAATTTACGAGCTGCGTTCGCTTCCCGCGTTCGCGCGTCTTACTTGTATGGTAAATGTCATATAGCGCCTTTATCCAAGGTGCTTTACATAGATGGTGCATTACATTCACACACCGATGGCGGCGGATGCAAGGCACCAACCAGCACATCGTGTCTTGACACTGAACTAGACTAAAATGTTAGGAAGTGGACTAGTGGACAAGAGACAGTAAAAGACAAGTCATTTTACACTTGCATGCTGAAAATAGCAAATCTACAAGCTCCCAACGTGTCTCTTCGCAAAAACATTAAACATAACCTAAAACATTTCAGATGACTAAAATATGACTAAAACTACGATCTTTATTCAAAAGACTGACTAAAACTAAAATAAAAATGTGCTGCCAAAATCAACACTGCCACTATAACCACTCCACTATCGAGGTCACCCTCATAATTCAAATTAGTTCGTCTGTCCTTCTGTCCGTCTGCCTCATTCACTATTCTCCTCAGTGGGTTGGCCAATCAATCCGAAATGTCGATGCAATGTGGGTACTGGACTTTGGCATATAGACAGAAGGACGAAAGCAGACTTTTTCTGGTCAAATGTACGCTGTTTTATTAACATTTCTGGACGGCGTTATGCTGTGTATGGACTAGTGTTTCCATAAGAGGCTGACTAAAGTGAAGCAGTGAAATGGAATGGAAGGTGAAGAAACAAGTGGAATTCATGCAGGGTGACGTGTTATAAACACGGGACAGAAAAGAGGGATCAGATAAAAGGGAAGCCAGATTAAAGTGAGGTGAACGTAGAAGGTTTTCTGTGATGGGAGAGCCAGGATTGTTGCCAGAGAGACTGATCAATCTACTGTACATAATAGGGATGTACAGTATTTGTTTGCAAATTGGCAAATAGATCTGAGGGAAACAAGAATTGATGACATCAATTCATTACCAGCTGCTGCCTTATATCCCATGGCTGAGAGGTCGGCTAGAGCAGTGGTTCCCAAACGTCTTCGTGTCAAGGACCCCCAAATCAACATTTATTAGGCCACGGACCCCCCATTTGAAAACATAATGCCAGTGACCCCGACAAGGGAGGATTTTTACGGCTCTAGCAGTGATTCCGAAACACATTAATTTCAAGGACCCCCCAGTTTCACACGCATTATGCCACAGATCCCCGATTGAATGGCATTTCTATCTCTGGTACCCCAATTTATATTGTAAAACCACTGTTAATTTAACTCTGAGAGTGTACATATACTCTCTGAGTTACAGACCCATAAGGGTCCATTAGGTTCCAAATGATTATTTAGCTGGGTCCCCCCTGGAACTCCCTCAAGGACCCCTGGGGGTCCCCGGACCCCACTTTGGGAACCACTGGGCTAGAGACAAAAAGTGTGTGGTTGCCTATAGGGACGAGGCAGCCAATCAGGGCGATAGGTTGTCAGTACAACCAATGAGACACATATAGGTCTCAACTACAGCAAGTGGGCGTGAAAGCAGCGCAGAGAGAACATTGACCAGCTGTGCTTTACACAGCAGCTGGTAAAAACAGAGTTTGACCAAAGTGGCGCCCAAAGACATGCAGGGGAGTTTCACGTCTAGATTAGCTTTTAGATTAGGGATGTCCCGATTTCGTTTTTTTGTTCCCGATCCGATCTCGATACCACAATTTCTGTGTTAGCCAATACCACCGATACCAGTGTTGTGATCTCGTGTTGTGTTTATAGCCATCTAGCTATATATCTCGTGTTGTGTTAATCTTTTATTGTTTATTCTTACTATTCTTATTGGTATGCTGCTATATGTCCTGCATGTCAGTCCTGTTTGTATTGTTTGATGTCTGGGGACTGCAGATGGAAATTAGCATGTTTTGCTAAATCTGGTATATTTACACTGCATTTTTAATGTAATGTTCATCAATATACACTGTCCCGACTAAATAAATGAATAAAGTAAAGTAAAGTTTTTATAGCAGACTCCTCACTCATACATATGTGCGCTTGCAGTTTGTGCAACTCGAAAGCAAACTCCATCCATATATGCCCCAACATTATATTTACCTGCCATAGTGCCATAGTTGGGACAGTTATAGGCCAACGCAGAGAATTACAGAACACAAAATTCCTTGTTATACAATATATATACGTCCAGGGCCTCCGTTGTCACTTGAGCCGTACTGTTCCCCCGTGCTCTGTTCACACACTGGAAACCTTCTCTCCATTATGTAAGTGACATTGAAAAGAAGCACTCCATACGGATCCCTTTGTCAGCGCAGCGGAACATTAATTAAGTCCCTTTCATACAGTATCTGTGTTGTGGGTGAATGCTCCACTTCTGTGATACAGCCTGGATTGTGAGCACAAAATCCACCCCCTCTATTATAATTGGATAGGTTTATCCTCCCTCTCTGGCTGCCGCTGCTGCGATGCATTTCCGCGTAGCACCTCCTCGAACCGAACCGCACCGCGGCGGGAACAGATAGCACCTCCTCGAACCGAACCGCACCGCGGCGGGAACAGATAGCACCTCCTCGAGCCGCACCGCGGCGGGAACAGATAGCGCTGCCGGAGCAACGTTATTACACTGGATCTACTCCTTTCAGCCACTTAACAGGGGAGTCGACTCCCGTTAACGAATACAGTAATTAAAGCCATTACAGAGGGAGTGCGTTGATAACAGAGGCGCGCGGCGGGCAGGGTTGGCAGATAACAGAGGCGCGCGGCGGCGTGGGCAGCGCACGGCAGCGGGGGCTCCTTTTACGGGCAGGTCAAGATGAGTGTAATTAGCGACGGTATTAAAGTCGCAGCGTGACGTGTTCAGTTATAAGACATGATGGAGGTCAGTCTGTGTTGCCGACCGATAGATAGATAGGGATGCCTTCCTTCCCCAACATCAGGGTCCTCCACAAATCTCATTATAATTTCCTCGAGGAGGCTTGAAAGCTCTTCTTTCAGTGGCTGTCACTTTGGAGAGCATGCATGCCTAAGGCAGTTGGTTATCCGAGTGGGGCCCCCAGCAGGGTCCCTCAGGGGTCCTCGAGGGCTGTTATACGACCCCCTGTCTAGGGTAAAGGGGGGGAAATAACATATAATAATGAGGAGACAGCTTTTTACAAAAGACGATTTGTTTTCATTATCTCTCTTCTTGTTTCTGTTGACAGAATGAAATCCTTTCAGTTAGTTTCTTTCTCCAAAAGTATATTGGCTTCAGGGTGTCCTGCTTACATTGGAGAACAACGTAGTTACCTAAAGAAATGAAAAGAGTGCTGGGCTGCGCCCCGAAAATAGCTCTCAACGTGTCGAGAGCTTGTAGATCTGCTATTTTTGCTATTTTTGTCCAAAAGTGCCCTTTTTACGGGCATAAAACGATAGAGACCAAACCAGAGTGACATCCTCCAACTCCCCCCCCCCCCCCACCCCCGCTATTGATTCCGATGGAAGTTGCTCAGTGGCGTTATTGAAGCACCCGGAAGAACCGCCTAGACTTCCACCAACAGTCAGGGACGGATTAACCCCCACGAGGGCCCCTGGGCCGGTAAGATTTGCAGGGCCCCCATTTTAGTGTTTTTCCGTGTTTTTATCATCTTTTTAACCTAAATTTAACAAAATCAACAGTCAATGAAGGGCCCTAAGAGCCCTTTTCAGGGCGTCAAACCTAGTACCTCACGGTCCAATTTCCCTGAAGGGCCCCTGACAGCCAAGGGCTCCTGGGCCACGGCCCCCACTGGCCCAATGGCTAATTTGTCCCTGCCAACAGTTGGTGTCCAAATGTGGAAGAGCAACCGAGCGCTCAGAGTTAAACCACGAGCTGCAAGGGGTTTCCTGCATAGAGTCTATAAAGGATAGAGACCGAACTGGAGCGTTAGCCCCGCCCCCCGCTATTCATTTCAGTGGAAGTTGCTCAGTGGCGTTTTGAATCACCTGGAAGACTTCCGGAAGTATAATTATAACTCAATGGCTCGAGCGAGCGGAAGTTTAGCCTAGCCTAGCCTAGCCTAGCCTAGCCCCGGACCTCCATTTTGAGGTCCGGGCTTTTCACGTGACGTCAAGAACGTCTGTCCACTTCCATTAAGTGCTGCAATTCCACATTTCGCCAGTAGGTAGTGGCATCTTCAACGTTGGATAGCCTTACTGGGGGCTTGGTTTCCTCAGGCTGCATTCTCAGCTCTGACCTATAGGGGCCGAGTGCTTCAACGCTGGAGAGCCTCCCTGGGGGCGTGGTCAGGACAGACACTTTTGTATAGGAAGCAGGGCCATTGCGGCCAGCCAATCAGGAGCATGGGTGGGAAGAGCGAATGAGGAAGGAGGGGCAGGTCCATTAAGCGGGGGCTGTCAATCAGCAGCCACCTGCTTTCAATCACCCTGCACTGTATTCTGTCAGTCAACACCAGCACCACGCCCACTCTCCATTCACCTCCATTCATGACCTTAAAGGAATATTCAGTGATTTCACTTAATTCAAATATCACTTATTTTTTGGATAATCCTCCCTACTATAAAGTGTGCTGACCATATAAGGAGTTCCTCCCTGTCCCCAGTGAGCCCCTGGGGTCAAAAAACCCTAGTTTTGGTTTGGGCTTTGGGTGGCAAAGCCTTCATCCAATCAGGATGAGAGGGGCCTTCCTCCAATCATGATCGAGTGGGGCGGGCCTTGGTGAACGTACTGTTTGTCTGTTGTACTTCCCCCACTGTAGAGCGTGTGCATGTGCACATCTTGTTACCGGGGCGGACCGGGTTTTTTTCCAAATCACCCAAATCACTGAATGCTCCTTTAAGGGAAACAATGTAATACAGGCCTATATATATTACACCAACATATTCCAACTTATCGGAACTGTTATGTCCGTAACAAGGGCGTTCCAAATGGACCCTTACACTTCTGTAACTCTGAGAATTACACAGGTCTTTGAAATCAAATGGTTTGACTTGAGAACGGCGGCGGTGGCTCAGGGGTAGAGTGTCTGGATGGTAACCGTAAGGTTGCCAGTTCGAACCCGGGCTCCCCCAGAGTTACTGTCAAAGTGTCCTTGAGCAAGACACTGAACCCCTAATTGCTCCCGATGTGCTAGTTGGTGCCTTGCATGGTTTCCGCTACCATCGGTGTATGAATGGGTGAATGTAATGCACAATCTATGTAAAGCACCTTGGATAAAGGCGCTATATAAATGCACCATTTACCATTTACCATTTACCAGAACCACTGGCCTAGAGGAGAAACTGAGCACGCAAGTCTACAACCCAACCATTAGTCTCACGTATAGCCAGACAACAACTATTATCATTAGTCTCGTGTATATGTCCATTAGTCTCGTGTATAGCCAGACAACAACTATTCCACAATCTCTGTATATGACCGGAAGCATGTGGACATTGTGGGAGTCGATCTGGCCACGCGAGACGTAACAAACCATTAAAAGTGTTGCCCTATCCCTACATAAATACGTTACGTACATCATCGTTCTTTGTTAGGACATGAAAAATATATCAGTGTATATATGACCCCACACTAACCCAATGCTGAGGTCTGTGTTGTGATGCTGTGCAGCGCCAAGGAAATGGATTTGGCCACGCACCCAGATATCTGTGTGTGAGTCGAAAAGAAATGTCACGCTATACGCAGTCGCATAAAACAGGGCCTACGCGGTGAAGATGTCCAGCTGTATACATTAATAAAACACCACCAACAACAACAACAACAAAATATCGTCCCATGCGATTTCTGCCGGAGGGGCGAGAGATGAAAGCAGAGAGCCTGAAGTGTTCCTGCACCACCTATTAGCCACGTTGCTAAGCTGAGTCTGCACATCTCTCCTCTATAGCCCATTCTGAGCGCGCCACCAAGTGGCGCGCTACGAGCTTGTAGGTCTGCTATTTTTGAAAAATCGTGAAAATGCAGGACACAAATCTTTGAATATATATTCTTTCAGACGACTTTTTTTTTATTTCGACGTCAGGCCTAAATGGGATAGACGCTGTGCTGAACGCAGGAAGAACAGCGAGATGGGGGGGGGGGGGGGGGAGAATAAAAAAAGGGGGGGGCCAGGATTTCTCGTGCCAAGTTGACTCCATCTTCAAAGCGATATTAACATATCGCCAGCTTCCCTTTTATCTTCCTCTCATGTCAACGATGCCAGCCCAAATTAACATCGCCGAGTGAATGGAGGAGGGAACCGATGCAAAAAGAAAGAAAAGAAACAACCTTCTGACGCACGGGAAAGGATTGGCGTGTGTGTGTGTGTGTGTGTGTGTGTGTGTGTGTGTGTGTGTGTTCATGTGTGCGTGCATGCATGTGTGTGCATGTGTGTGTGTTCATGTGCGTGTGCATTCCTGAGTGTGTGTGTGTGTGTGTGTGTGTGTGTGTGTGTGTGTGTGTGTGTGTGTGTGTGTGTGTGTGTGTGCGCGCACGTGTTTATGCGTGGGTTGAAGGTTGATGACAGGTTGAAGACAATACTATGTTTGATGATTGAATATTAACTACGCTCTTCCGAGAGATCTCAAATATGGGCTTCTTCTCCCTTAAGCAAAGCGTGCTACCCACGGAATGCTAAAAATATGTACAATGTTTGTGTGGGTTGAAGGTTGATGACAGGTTGAAGACAATACTATGTTTGTGTAAAGGTGAAGGGAGCATTTTCCCTTCACCTTTCTGTCTTGTATCATCTTCCATTAGATAGACCAGGGGTTCTCAACGTTTTTGGCCGGGGACCCCCGGAAATGCTTTGGCAATGTCTCGGGACCCCCGCCCCGCCCCCTCCCGACCCCCAATATAAATTGACTGCTACAATAACCTTAAACCATTTTGGGCGGGAACCCCTTTTGGTGTTTTAAGCATTGTTATAATTTAGCTATTGAAAAATAGCAGATCTACAAGCTCATAGCGCGCCACCGAGTGGCGCGCTACGAGCTTGTAGGTCTGCTATTTTTGAAAAATCGTGAAAATAATAATTTAAAAAATATATATATATATTTTTTTTTTTTGAAAATAATTTGGGGACCCCCTAAAATAATTTGGCGACCCCCCGAGGGGTCGCGACCCACGGGTTGAGAACCCCTGAGATAGAAGACTATCCCAAACGTGTACACGTTTCAGAAGCGCATCGATTCATGTGCCTCGGCGGTGCCCCCAATTACCAAAATGAAAAATAGTCGTGACTGATTATGGGGGATTATTCCAGCAAATAAACATTAAATGAACGCGTACATACATACAGTTCCCAGATTGCAAAGCTGTCTGGAATTACTCCAATTCCTGGCAGGGTGTAAATAATAACACCTATATTTGGAGGCACATTAATATTAAGCGTGAAGTCGTGAACTATATTATTAATTCGGCATGACATCCGAGCCACGTGTGTGTCGTACGGGACCGCACGTTGAACGGGACCGCACGTTGTACGGGACCGCACGTGAGAGCTGCAAGCTTTTGTTGTTGTTATCCTGAGGCCTCGAGAAAATGATTACGTAACGAAGCACAGATGGCAGTGGATGAAAAGAGGCCTTTGAAAAGAAACACCGATCCATGATTGGCTGTATTTACCGCAGGTAGAGAGAGGCCCAGGTCGGTGATTGGCTGTATTTACCGCAGGTAGAGAGAGGCCCAGGTCGGTGATTGGCTGTATTTACCGCAGGTAGAGAGAGGCCCAGGTCGGTGATTGGCTGTATTTACCGCAGGTAGAGAGAGGCCCAGGTCGGTGATTGGCTGTATTTACCGCAGGTAGAGAGAGGCCCAGGTCGGTGATTGGCTGTATTTACCGCAGGTAGAGAGAGGCCCAGGTCGGTGATTGGCTGTATTTACCGCAGGTAGAGAGAGGCCCAGGTCGGTGATTGGCTGTATTTACCGCAGGTAGAGAGAGGCCCATGTCGGTGATTGGCTGTATTTACCGCAGGTAGAGAGAGGCCCAGGTCGGTGATTGGCTGTATTTACTGCAGGTAGAGAGAGGCCCAGGTCGGTGATTGGCTGTATTTACCGCAGGTAAAGAGAGGCCCAGGTCGGTGTGTTCAATGGGAGCTCCGGGCGGCAGCGTAATTATTTCACAGTATCAGCTTCATGGACAAACACTCTCTGCATTCTATGTCGGCAATTAACGAGAAACGCACAAACTCCTGAGACGCAGCTGGGTTTTTTTGTGTGCGTGCTTTAAACAAACAAGCGACTAAATGAGCTGGATAACCGGGCAGCTGTCTCCCCACCTCTCACACGTGTAACACCTAGTTTATCCACGTGAGCCCGCGCCTCGGATCCAAAAATCCAGCTGCATTGTGGCATCTGTGTGCCGTTCTCGGCTCACCTTTTTAGCGATGTTCTGAGTACGTGCTTCACACGCACTCCGATCACTGTGAGTGGTCGCACCCCGGCTGTGCAGGGATCACGAGGGGAATGGAAATCATCCACTCTGGAAGCATAACAAAGTGTGCATCTGGCGGACAGAGCACGACACATAAAACAACAACAGCCCTCCCTCCCTCCCTCCCTCCCTCCTCCTCGCCTCTCTCCACACAGCGGCTCCGTGTTGATTCCATCGGCCCTAGATAACCTGGCCTTTCATCCCCACTTTAAAAACGTCTCCCGCCAAATGTGTTTGCAGATCCGAAACCCTGTGGTAAACCTCTGCCACTTCCTCAAGCTTATACTCCAGAGGGGGGCCCCTCTTAAGTTTGTGACGGCGGAAGCCAGTGTGCATGTGTGCGCGTGTGTGCGTGCGTGCGTGCGTGTGTGCATGCGTGCGTGCGTGCGTGCGAGAGAGAGAGAGAGAGAGCTGTTGGTGTCATTGCTCTGGTGTCATCGCTGCTCCCCAGGGTTTTCAAAGGAGAACTTCAGTGATTCTTTCCCCAACGCAGCAGCAGCGCTGGCTGTCAGCGACATCGCACACTTTAAGATAAAACTGAGAATAAAGGCTGGCTGGGTGACGGCACGGATATACAATCAGACAGCATGAGCTAACTCTGGCAACCATAAAGGGAAAGAGAGAGAAAAGGGAGAGAGACAGAGAGAGAGAGAGGAAGACGGTCGAGTCTACGTCGAATATCAATCCATCTTCAGCTTAACGTCACACAGTGTAACATTCATTTTGGTACTCAATCTTGGCGACACATCTCGTATAGCGCTGTTGTCATTTTGTCTACATCCCGTTTGTCTATATAAGGAACCCTCGGAAATGAATGCTGCGTATTGAGTTCGACAGAATGCACTGAGAATACAGATTGTGTTTCATAATGTTTAGAGTCTAGTTGTCAAAAACCCTGTATGCGGAATGGTTATTGTGACAAATGCAAGTGAAGGATTATATTAAAAATAATAATAAAATCTTCACCCTCCTAATACTGTAGGTAGTGCTTTCCAAACGATGTGTAGCGCGAGACAGTCTCGGAGTGCTTTGGGTTGTTGGATCTGTTTAGGCACGAGAGTTGAGATTTCTACTATAGGCTAAAATGGAGATTGCATTTAGCCAGCCAGCCCCGTGGGCTCGGGGGCTCTTTCAGCCCTGACTGGCACGCGACCAGCCCGGGAACGACAACTCCTGTACATTTTAGTTAGCTACTTATATACAGTTACAATAGGACGTATTGGGTGGGGGACAGAGGCACTCTATAAAGATGAGAGATTATACCTTTGATCAACCGTTTGTTTCTGTCCTGTCAACGAACCTCTTTGTCGTACAATAATTGTGCTGCAGGAAGAAGTCGACACAGAGAAGATAAGATAGGTGTGATTCTCAGAGACATGGAGGCTAATTGCGAACGCAATGAGCACTAACTATGAGACCTAGCAGAACATGTCTGTCTGTCTGTCTGTGTGTCTGTCTGTCTGTCTGTCTGTCTGTCTGTCTGTCTGTCTGTGTGTGTGTCACGCTGTAACACCACCCGCCCGCCACCAGAGGGCAGTGAGCACTAACTATGAGACCTAGCAGAACATGTCTGTCTGTGTGTCTGTATGTGTGTGTGTCACGCTGTAACACCACCCGCCCACCACCAGAGGGCAGTGAGCACTTACTATGAGACCTAGCAGAACATGTCTGTCTGTCTGTCTGTCTGTGTGTGTGTCACGCTGTAACACCACCCGCCCACCACCAGAGGGCAGTGAGCACTTACTATGAGACCTAGCAGAACATGTCTGTCTGTGTGTCTGTATGTGTGTGTCACGTTGTAACAAAACCTTAAAAAGTACGTAATTTATTCTAATTGTTGTTATTGCAATTTACGAGCTGTGTTCGCTTCCCGCGTTCACGCGTCTTACTAACTCTTGACGTGTCCAATTCCCACGCCAGCTCCTCTCACTAGTCAACAGTTGAACTGAGTGTCTGATTAGAGTAGGCTATATGACATAACATTGCACATCATGACTATAGCCTGAATTCTTGTTTCGTTTCACTCCGTTGCTCAAGTCTGAAAAAAGCCCTCTCAGTGGAGCCGTTTTCTGAGATGGGGGCGTGGGCCATTCAACCAAGAAAACCCCGCCTTCGACAGCATCGCCGCACTAGACCCTGAATGGCTGTAATATTCGTGACCAGATTTGAGCCTGCCATCGCGCAAATTCCAGCTTTTCACCAAAATGGTAAATGGTGCATTTATATAGCGCCTTTATCCAAGGCGCTTTACATAGATGTGCATTACATTCACCCATTCATACACACATTCATACACCGATTGCAGCGGAAACCATGCAAGGCACCAACTAGCACATCAGGAGCAATTAGGGGTTCAGTGTCTTGCTCAAGGACACTTCGACACTAACTCTGGGGGAGCCCGGGTTCGAACTGGCAACCTTGCGGTTACCATCCAGCCATGTACCAGTTAATAGCACAGGCAGACTCTTCACACACTGGAGCATGTCTGAAATAAGTGTCAGAGCTGAAATTGACATGTACATTTGAAATGAATGCTTAAACATGTATAGCTATAATGTTAGAGACCATGCAGAAGTGAACAACTCGCTCACATTACTCTATAAGCCATATCTCCAAAACTGGTCAAACTGAACAACCAATATGTCAATTTGAAGCTCTGATTCCCTGCTTTCATACGACATGAAAAAACGAAAATTAAAACAAATCCAATGGAAGTCCCTCAGTCAAATTTGGTCACATTTGTTTAATGGGCATAGCTATAGCGCTTCAGGGGCTGGAGCCAGGCTACATTTTTACTGCAACACATGTGTCTGTGCCACCGCAGGACTTAATTCAGCGGTGCACGTCCAATCTGCCCCCCCGTGTGTGTATGTGTGTGTATGTGTATGTGTATGTGTATGTGTGTGTGTGTGTGTGTGTGTGTGTGTGTGTGTGTGTGTGTGTGTCTGTCAAGCTGATAGAGGCGCAGCTGCATCGCATGGAGGTTAAATTGCAGACGATATATAATATAATACGTGAAGTGGGTAATAACTGACAGAGCTTATTGACTGCAGGGTTAATTGCCGTAGAAATGATGATGGCGCGGAGATAGATGGCAGGGTGTCTGAGGTGTACCTTGGTGTCATTAGCGGAACGCCGTGCCATGCGGCATAACTAAGTACTAGGCTCTCATGTCGTCTCTCTCTCTCTCTCTCTGTGTGTGTGATGTGGTCCCACTGAATCCGTGTTCATTTCGTCGACTAAAACTGCGACGACTACCGTTTTTCACTGACGAAAACTAGATAAAACCGAAATAAGAATAAGCGATGATGATGACTACACGATTAATAATGAAAAAGCTATGATGAACGAGCTATAAGACTTATAGAATTATACAACAGGTCGTTTCGAGGAAGCAATCTGATTGGTTGAAACAGCCTTCTAGCCGTGGTTCAAACGAGCACCACTCCACACCTAATCAAAACAAAGAATTCAGCTGCTCTGTTTTCCCAGAGCGCAGCAAACTCGGTGGCTAGGCTAGCTAGTTTCTTGGGATGTTTGTGGTCGTAGTGACTACATCTGTCATTAAAAAAACATGTTTTTTCAGCGATTTTCTTAGTTTTAAGGGTAACTGTTGTATAATTGCGATATTACACTTGAGGGTGTGGTTTAACGTGATTATTGCCACTTCAGTGATGCTTGCGGAACTCGACTACGTCTCGTTCCTGACACCGAATCACTGTCGTGGCAATAATCACGTTAAACCACACCCTCTCGTGTAATATTGCTTAATTCACAGCACCCCACGCCATGCGGGCGAGCCCAGGAACACAGACAGTGTGTCAGTGGGGCCTGCTAAGTGGCACTCTGACACATGTTGAGACTTTAGGTGACATTGTGCAGTCAACAGGTGCCAAAACGGAACAGCTGCCGCTGTGTGACTCGCTGCCGCTGGGAGCCTCTAGCCACGATGCGCTGCAGTGTGAGTCGTCGTCCCCATCAGCCCCCCCCCCCCCACCCCCCTCACCCCCCCCCACCCCCCTCACCCCCACCCCCCCCCCCCCCCCCCCTCCAATGCAGTCAGTGTGACCAATTCCATTTCGTATCTCCTTGAGGAATATCCTGGCGACACAAATGAGAGTTGACAGTGAAAAAAGGTCAGAGTAGGTAGATTGTTCAGGTGTGTGAATACTGTACGTCTCTCTCGCTCTGCGTGTGCGTGCGTGCATTAGAGGCCCTCAAAGTGTGATGCATTGGCCGTGTCACAGTGTTCATGACGAAGGGGTGTAGAGTCAGGGGTGCACATTATTATTTTGGGCTAGTCCGCAGAGGAGCACCTGTATGTAGCTTGATGCACACAGCGGGGGGGGGCGAGGGGGGGGGGGTCTCTGTACATGTAGCTTGATGCACACAGCGGGGGGGGGTCTGCCACAACGTTACTATGCTGCGTTCACACGGGCAGATACCAGTGTTGTTTTCGTCGACTAAAACTATGACGAAAAATGTTCGTCGACTACCTTTTTTCACAGAGGAAAACTACATGGAAACTAAATGAAAACTAAGTTAAGATGACTAGAACTGAGACTAAATATATTGAAAATGTCGTCAACAAATACAAACTAGACTAAAATGTCAGGAAGGGACTAGTGGACAAGAGATACAGTATGTCATTTTTACACTTGGTTGCATGCTGAAAATAGCAGATCTACAAGCTCACAATGTTGTGAGCTTGTAGATCGGCTATTATCAGCAAGTGTAAAAACAGTCATTGCAACGGCATCAAGGCCTGCCAGAATACATTTCAGTCGACTAAATCAACTGTAGATGTAGTCGACTAAAATCTTATGATATTTAGTCGACTAAAAAACTAAAACATTCCGGGTGACTAAAACTAAATGGAAACCATTCAAGAGACTAATGACTAAAACTAGAGACTAATGACTAAAACAAAAACAAAAACATTGCTGCCAAAAACAACACGGGCAGATACAAAGATGCAAAGATGCAGTCAGAACTGCAGCCTCACTCCCAATCTTCCGCCGTAGTCTGAAAACCCACCTCTTCAGACTCCACCATGGCCCGTAGCACTTGCCCTAGCCTAGCCCCTTAGATAGCACATTATGTAGACTTAGATTGTATTTTAAACTCTAGAATTGCACTTTATGTAGTCATAGCACTTTATAGTACACATGTATAATATATTATATAGTATAGTATAGTATGTATAGTTTACATAGATACTCCACTGTTATGTTCTTAGTTTACGCATGATTCATGATAACTACTTTTTATATATGTGATGTATGCCATGCTTTTGTTATTGCTTAATGTAAATCGCTCTGGATTAAGAGTGTCTGCTAAATGCCTACATTGTAATTGTAAATTGTAAAGCTACACAGAGTAACAGACAGGATGTGTATGTGTTTAGCAGCGGGAGGACAGTTTGTTGGCAGCTCAGCCGCCCCCACTGTATCGTTCCAACACGGATACAATTAATTACTCA
The DNA here is from genome assembly GCF_951216825.1 of Electrona antarctica. Lineage (NCBI taxonomy): Eukaryota > Metazoa > Chordata > Actinopteri > Myctophiformes > Myctophidae > Electrona > Electrona antarctica. Next base: position 142,990 of record NC_136793.1, read on the forward strand.
ACTAATGCTGCAGCTGTATGAGCTGCTCCATGTTTAAGTTAATTCCAAACCCAACGTGTGTCCATTGTTCAAGTGACAGATGCATGGTTTTCATATCTAAATACCCAACGTGTGTCCATTGTTCAAGTGACAGATGCATGGTTTTCATATCTAAATACCCAACGTGTGTCCATTGTTCAAGTGACAGATGCATGGTTTTCATATCTAAATATGGTGGCTAACGTGTTAGCTAACGTGTTAGCTAACGTGTTAGCGACTAGCGCTCTGAACGGAATCAAAACAGCTTTCCCTTTCCCTTCCACAAGCTGTCATGGCAGCTATAGCTTGTTTACAATCGAAACGGACGTCCTCTATCTGACTTCTTCAAAATAAGAGCCACTTGTAATGCTTAGTCGATACTAGTAGTACTTACTACTTACAGGACGTTAGGCACGTTGGGTGCCTGGCTCAGCTCAGCTGAATGTTACGTCAGGAGGAGGAATTTCTATGCATTCCTGCCTCAGCTGTCGGTACGCAAATGCGCTTGGCATGCCTTTGATCTGTCGCGCTTGATTGACGACGCATGCGCACTGGCGTATACCAGTTATGTGCAGGTCTGGGTATAGTAGCACAAAGTGTGTTCTGAATGAACACAGCCTAGCGGAGATAATATGTACAGTAAACTGTACTGTAGTGTAGTGTAGTGTACTGTACTGTACTGTAGTGTAGTGTAGTGTACTGTACTGTACTGTAGATAATATGTACAGTGTAAACTGCGTGGAGCGGACGAACACAGAGATAATATGTACAGTGTAAACTGCGTGGAGCGGACGAACACAGAGATAATATGTACAGTGTAAACTGCGTGGAGCGGACGAACACAGAGATAATATGTACAGTGTAAACTGCGTGGAGCGGACGAACACAGAGATAATATGTACAGTGTAAACTGCGTGGAGCGGACGAACACAGAGATAATATGTACAGTGTAAACTGCGTGGAGCGGACGAACACAGAGATAATATGTACAGTGTAAACTGCGTGGAGCGGACGAACACAGAGATAATATGTACAGTGTAAACTGCGTGGAGCGGACGAACACAGAGATAATATGTACAGTGTAAACTGCGTGGAGCGGACGAACACAGACAAGACAATGCAGGTCTTTTCCTATTTCAAAGTCTCAGAATAGTATTTTGTCTGTATATATATATATATATATATATATATATATATATATTTGGCCGATGTAGCAATATTTCAGTCTGCAGACAGTTGACCTTAACCCGTTTAGACCTGATTGTAAAACAAATTGCATCTAAAATACTAACTGTTTCATGTCAAGGACCCCCAAAATTTGGTTGCGGACCCCCCATCTGGACCCCCCATCTGAAAATATGTTGTTCCAGGGACCACCCCAGAAGCAAAGATTTTTGTTAAAACGTTCGAATATACATCCAAAGATTTGCACTTTTTTCAAAAAAATAACAGATCTACAAGCTCAGATCTACAAGCTCAGATCTACAAGCTCGTATGGTGGCACCGAGTGCCACGCTACGAGCTTGTAGTATAACATAATAAAGTATAACATAATGCTAAAAAATCACCAAAAGGGGTTCCCCACCATCATCCTGAATGGGGTTAAAGGGGAATACCACTAATTTTCAACATCTTACAATGTCATTAACCCTTAGAGAAGGAACCACGCCAAAACGCGTGATGTAATTAATTTCTGTGCGATGCGAACAACGCGAATTGGCGTGGTTCTCGTTTTTCAGTCACAACAGAGAATTTTCAATAAATCATTCAAAAACGGCATTATCCCATAGATAAGTCTATCAACTACATTGATTTGACTTGAATCTTTCAAAGAGTTTGAAGTGTCTGACCTCTGGCTTACCTTAGCCTTCAGTCGGAGTCTCCTGTACGCGGCTGGATACCATCATGTCCGAGACCTTGGCACTCTCCGGCGTTGGCTTCCAGCCACCCCCCCCACCCCCCCGCCTTGGGAATGGCCAGTATATACTTGGCAGTGGTTGAAGCTGCCGGCAACGTGCAACGGGAGCCCCCCCGGGCCGGGCCACGCTGCACGGGTCGGTCAACAGAGCCCACGTTTGTTTTGGTTGGTTGTTTAGCCTGCAGAGTGTTTGCTGTTCACGTTCTCACAATGGAGATGTTGGCAGGAAACAAAGATGCCTGCATGCACCGCACGGCACAAGGGATTCTCTCTCACATTGTCTATAGGCCACAGGGGCTGTGGAACGTGTTCGGTGCACGCGATCACTTGGCCATTCCCCAATAAGGCTGCATGGCGTGATCACCCAGTGCCGGACAGTGAAAACCAGTACAGTATGCAGAATGCATAAATAAAGGCCTTAGTGGTCCAGCCACTTTGGCTGGTAATCCAGCATGACAGTGTGTTGCGGGTTCGAGTCCTGATCCCGACAGACTTTGCTGTGTTTGCTACAAGCTCACAGCACAGCACTGAGTGCCGCACTATACAATCTTGTAGACCTGCGTGTGCGTGTGTGTGCACGTGTGTGCGTGCGTGTGTGTGTGTGTGTGTGTGTGTGTGCACTCGAATAGCAACATACGTTTGTTTTCTTTCTTTCTTCTTTTTTTTAAACTGTTAGGATTTAGAAGACTTTTATTTCTTTTAGAATGGGCCTCGGGTCGGATTAGTATGAATAATTAAGTGGGGAGAATGTGTTAATATAAAGCAATAAGGATTGTTTTTGATCAACTCAACTGGTCACCTTAACCCATTCTGGGCGGATACCCCTTTTGGTGTTAGCATAATGTTATGCTTTAGCTATTGAAAAATAGCAGATCTACAAGCTCATAGCGCGCCACTCTGTGGCACGACTGACATAGAAACATAGCTTTTTCAGAAAACTGTCAGGATGTAGAAGACATTTTTAGAATCTGATCTCAGGTCAAAATATAGCCTGGTCTGGTCACTTGGTAGATCAAAACCAACCAGAGGTCCATCCCTGCTCTCTCTGCAAAGAAAAACATGACGTAAAAAATGAGACTAAGTGAAAAAACGGCTGTCCATCATCACACGAGAGACAGGATGGCTGTCATTCCAGGAATGCTAATAAAGCATCGCTCCACTTCCAGCTCTTTTAGCTTTTAGGCTCATCTCTTGTCTCCTAATTATGATTTATTGGGGCACAGCAAAGCAATGTTCACAAACCACCCGCCTGATACACTGTGGACCTATTATCTAAGCATTGCTGCATGGCGATAGCCTGGCTAATAAGCCAGACTCAAATCACACTGTCGTGTGGTATTTGAGTCTGGAGATGCTGTGTATGGATCTTGTTTCCCGGGGGGCGTGTTCAAACATTTTCTCTTTGACGCAATTGGTCAGAGCTACTGTCAGTCAAAGGTCTCAAGCATTGAACGTCACTGTACCAAAGCCCGCCCATATTGCATACCGTGTCCCGATTGGCCACACCAGTTCTCTGGTGTAGGAAATGGGCGTACAATTGATCCTCTCCAGACCGTAATCTGCCGGTAGGCAATTTTTTTTTGCCAACGGCTGATTCGGTCTGGTTTATTAGCCAGGCTAGCATTGGAGACCCTTTGTGGAACCAATTGGCACGCCTTACCCCACAGCTGCCATGTAGAATAGGGGTGGCAAAAAAACAATAAATTATGTATAATTTATTCCAAAATCTTTTTTTTGTGTGTAACAATCTGGCCAATAAGTACATGAATCCTGCCTCCTCCAAACAGTAAAACACTGACTGGAACTTTGCCACTTTTCTTTTTTTAATAAATATTTGTACAGTTAAAAACGGTGTACATTTGTGACTATAACTATAATCTACATGATCTTGAGGCCTATCAACTAGTCAACTAGTACCAACAAGGTCGACTAGTGGATTTACTAGTCGACTAGTAAACTAGTCGACTAGTTGCTTAATGCCCTAGTACTAACTAATCAATATCACCATATTGGGAGGACGATACATCATGGCGATATACAGTATATCGCAATATCAATATTATCGTCCGACCCCTAATGCAGAATGCAAGAGAAAGGGAAAAAGGGAGGAGGGGATAAAGGTGTCTCACTAATAATATCTTTATCCGACACTCCTGGATTTTATTCTTTGCTTTTTCTGGACTATATATACGTTCTTTGGATTGTCTTTTCATTGCTGTGGAATCTGTTCCACTAAGCGGGAAAATGGACAATTCACACACGCAGGCATACTGTATATACTGTAGGAAGGTCATCATGGGTGACATATTGTCCTTCACTGCAGAGCAACACCAGACCAGCCTCACATGATGGGGATCAACACAGGATAAGCACCTTGCAGGCCCCTCACAGCTGACCCCTCACCAACACCAGACCAGCCTCACATGATGGGGATCAACACAGGATAAGCACCTTGCAGGCCCCTCACAGCTGACCCCTCACCAACACCAGACCAGCCTCACATGATGGGGATCAACACAGGATAAGCACCTTGCAGGCCCCTCACAGGCCCCTCACAGGCCCCTCACAGGCCCCTCACAGGCCCCTCACAGAGCAACACCAGACCAGCCTCACATGATGGGGATCAACACAGGATAAGCACCTTGCAGGCCCCTCACAGACCAGCCTCACATGATGGGGATCAACACAGGATAAGCACCTTGCAGGCCCCTCACAGCTGACCCCTCACCAACACCAGACCAGCCTCACATGATGGGGATCAACACAGGATAAGCACCTTGCAGGCCCCTCACAGGCCCCTCACAGGCCCCTCACAGGCCCCTCACAGAGCAACACCAGACCAGCCTCACATGATGGGGATCAACACAGGATAAGCACCTTGCAGGCCCCTCACAGACCAGCCTCACATGATGGGGATCAACACAGGATAAGCACCTTGCAGGCCCCTCACAGCTGACCCCTCACCAACACCAGACCAGCCTCACATGATGGGGATCAACACAGGATAAGCACCTTGCAGGCCCCTCACAGCTGAAGCGGACAATCTGACAGGCTGACAATCACCACACACAGTCATGCACACGTACGCGCGCACACACACACACGCATGCACACGTACACACATACACACACACACGCATGCACACAGTCACACAAACACACAGTCACACACGTACGCGCGCACACACACGCACACACACACACACGCACACACACACACACACACACACGCACACGCACACGGACACAAGCTACTCTCCTCGATTGAGTAAAGACGAAGAGCTTATATAGGCTGCGGGAGAAGAATGCAAAGCCATCATATTATTGGGAGGATATAAGTGACTTTTGTGGGATTATTATTTTTATTTATTTATTAATGGATTTCCTGAAGTGAATATGGGAACAAACACGCGGGTGCCGGGGCCAAGCCAAACAATAGCAGTGGAAATCCACTTGTACTTATGACTGCGCTCCCAAGCCGGTTAGCATGCTGTCTCAGCTGTCGCAACAATGGATTTATTTCTTGGGGAAAAGAAAAAAAGCTTTGCGAGATTGATGTGAAGCGCCAAGCTGACCAGGTGGGCATTACTATTGGCAGGAGAGAGAAAGGAAGCCAACAGAGACAGGGATTGGTGTAGGAAAGAATCAACACTATACAATACATCTCCAAAGGATCGAAAGACAGACATCGATATAGTTGGTCGTCACCTTAACCCTTTCAGGACGGGAACGCACCCGTGTCACCTCATAGCTTTCAAACACTTTAACCATTTTTGAGTGGTGTAAACCACTCCTACGACTGGCTTTGTTAGTTTACGTGTCTGTCTGTCTGTGCTCAAAAAATGAGCATGGTTGCTACGGTCACCCAGTTCACCCGGGTGTGATTTCATTACGTCAGACATTACGTCAGACCACAGCTGATCAGGCTATATAAGACCTTACACCACTCAGTTCACACGGGTGTGATTTTTTTTTTAACTTTAGCTGTTGGAAAAAAAGCAATATTTTCAGATGGGGGTCGGCGGACGATTACATAGGATTTTTGGGGCACCTTGACATGAAAAAATGTGCGAACCACTGACACAGAAACACAGATTTTTCAGAAAACTGTCAGGATTTCGAAGACATTTCGTATAGAATCTGGTCTCAGTCCTAAACGAGTTCTGGGCGGGAACCCCTTTTGGTGTTAGCATTATGTTATGCTTTAGCTATTGAAAAATAGCAGACCTACAAGCTCATAGCGCGCCACTCGGTGGCGCGCTATGAGCTTGTAGGTCTGCTATTTTAGAAAAATCGAAGAACCACTGACATAGAAACATAGCTTTTCCAGAAAACTGTCAGGATGTAGAAGACATTTATAGAATCTGGTCTCAGTCCTAAACGAGTTAACTAAAGGCATTATTCGAGCTCCGTATTTCCTGTATACGGCTCGGCCAGAGTAAACAGTGTCTAGCATCGGACACTGCCACTCCATCAGCCTCCTCGTCTCCGTCTCCGACTGATATTCTATCGGCTGCAGCCTCTCCAGAGACCTCAGGCAGAAATCGACATTTTTTTTTAGAAGATCGGGTCGCCAGTCCATTCCCCATAAGGCGAAAGACCTTTGGCTTTTGTCACTCACACCCTATAGAGACCCCTTGAGGGGCTGGAGAGGACAGTCCGGACGGTGATAAGGTATCTGCTCGTCTGTAGAGGTGGGGGGTGAGGAGGAGGAGGGGGGGTTGTTGCCTTAGCCCATTTCGGACTGAGAACAGATTCTACAAAATGTCTTCTATATAAACAGCTTTCTGAAGAAAAAAAAACATGTTTCTTTCTTAGTGGTGCTCACACTATTTCATGTCAAGGACCTCCAGAATGGTATATATTTGGCCGCAACCCCCCCCCCCCCCATTTCAAAATATGTTGTTGCAGGGGACCCCCCCCCCCCCTCCAGAAGTAAAGATTTGAGTTAAAAATGTTGGCTGCATGTGAAAGAATATATTTGCACCCGTTTTTCACGATTTTTAATAGCAGATAAATAGCAGATCTACGAGCTCGCAGCGCGGCACCGAGTGCCTCGCTACGAGCTCATAGATCTTCTATTTTTCAACAGCTATATAAAGTTTAAGTTAAAAGTGCATAGTTAAACGTTTATAACAGCGTCACACATGCGTTCCCCGTCTTGAACGGGTTAGAGGTTATAAGCTCGGCTACATCAATCATAATGGACTTCAATGGCCTGCAGCTCTAAAGATACGACCTGCTGGCACTGGAGGAAGGCCACTGAGGAGGACGGCAGGAGAGGAGACTCCCTCTCTCTGTTGTTTGGAGAGAGGTCGCCAGATATGTCTCCATCCATATCCCTAGGCTCTTTATACTGCTGCTGCTGCTGCTGCTGGTGCTGGGGAGGACTCCTTGTGATGTCCCTGAGATGTACTTCATAATGTTATACAACACGTTTCAGACCTCCAGTTCTAGGCAACACAGAATGGTTTTTATTATTACTAGACCTGTACGTTACCGTCGGCCACCGGCCTACTTGAGAACGGCAACTTGGGAACCTAATAATACCCGTTATCAACTTGTCACAGCACCAGTTTTAACTGTCTGTCTGTCCCTTTTGTGCCCATACTGTATATGGAGATCTCTGTATCCGTCTGTCTGCCTGTGCCTGAAGAGTGCAAACTGACTGTGAAAAGTGTACTGCTTAAGTAATCAATTGGCAGGTGTGGGGTTGCCATGGCAATCAATTGGCTGAGGCAGAGGCTGGGAATTGCACAGGTGAGGGGACTTAGGCTGATTAGGAGGCCTTTTGTGGTGGTTCTGGAGAACCGTGGGTCCGACCGACTCGATAACCGGGCACTGCACTCCCTGCGGGGGTGTGGAACGTGTGTGTCGAATGTGAAGTGGGTGGGGCAAACGGTTCTGGAGTTACGTGCATTACAACCGTACACACACACACGCACACAGAGACGTGGCACATTTATAGTAGGATTTCCACACAACAACTCGGAAATCAACCAACCGCCGGCTTGCAAGGGCTTCTGGGAAACTGAGTCCAATGCAAAGTGAACGAGGGTACAAGGATAATCTTAGCTTAGCTTTGCTCATTGGTCCAACAAAAACCCGGTCGCAATGACTAACCAATCAGGAAGCAGACAGGCAAATCGACCAATGACAAAGCTTCTAGGAAAATCTTTGAATGCAGATTGCGGCCCCTAGATGTGTCACAGAGACTACATTTTTTGGGAGCGTTCTACCCATTGCTGGCTGTCTGAATACCAATAAAATAAAAAAGTCATTAAAATGTTGACATATTATTGCTTATAGCAGCTTTAACACTTTATATTAATATGTGACATATACCGAGGCTGCTGGAATTGTTTATTATGCCTTTGGAGCATAACGCCAAAGTATTTGCGCCTTTGATCCATGGAAATCCGCTTGACAAAGAGCAAAGCTAAGCTAAGATTATCCCTGTACCCTCGTTCACTTTGCATTGGACTCAGTTTCCCAGAAGCCCTTGCAAGCCGGCGGTTGGTTGATTTCCGGTTACGTCATCATAGCGCGTCCGCCTCGTCACCAGGTCCGCGACAAATCCGCTATTTCTTTGAAATTATAAAAAAACGGCAAATTAAACATATAGCGGGTTTAGCATAATTATTACGCAGGGGGAGACAATGGATTAAATAGCAGTTAAACTGTTAATAGCTACAGCACTACCCTATGACCACTATTACTACAATTTTTTTCATTTTGGAACTCTTAACAACTGTTTTTTCTTCAATTCTGACGCCAGCCATTTTGTAACTTTACGGAAGCATTTGAAGGAAGTATAAACATTTGATCGAAGCTCTTTCCATTTCACTTCATGAGCGCTGTTATGAGGATCGATCATGTTCATTTAAACTAGTCAATGGAAAGCATCGCTGGTCCCACGTTTTCCCTCAATACCGTCTTCAGAGCTACACCACAGTTTACAAACGGATTATAGATTATATAGGCCTCTATTACCCGTCTGCCAATACTAATACCCGTCGCCTATAGCTTAGAGTCGCTGACATGAAGTTGATAATAGGCACTCTCCTTGATTTAGGCTCATTGACAACCTCCAGCCATTGATGTTTTTGAAACGCCAGCATTGGAAACCATCTTAAGGGTGATGCCAGCTTAGCGCCGCCATGTATGTGTCATGACGGCTCGCTGCTGTTCACCAGTCACTCCATGGACGGGCCCGCTGGGATTTGAGACGTCAAACGTGCCAACGTCGTGACAGGAGCCTTGTTCTTAAACAAAGACAAGCACGGCAATAATTCAGTCTGAGCAGAGGAAACATGACATGTTTGCCTAACGCCATCAGAAGATAGCATACCTTCAACGGAAAGTATAGGCTCTCTCGGGAGGGGGAGGGGGGGGGGGGGAAACATCGTTCTGTTGCTCGAGTCTGATCCCTGCTGAGTCACGTTTGTAAATTGTACTACTTTATATAAACACACGGGCTGTAGGTACCCTCACATGTTCTCCCCGTGTCCCCTAGGGTAGGTACCCTCACATGTTCTCCCCGTGTCCCCTATAGGGTAGGTACCCTCACATGTTCTCCCCGTGTCCCCTAGGGTAGGTACCCTCACATGTTCTCCCCGTGTCCCCTAGGGTAGGTACCCTCACATGTTCTCCCCGTGTCCCCTAGGGTAGATACCCTCACATGTTCTCCCCGTGTCCCCTAGGGTATAGGTACCCTCACATGTTCTCCCCGTGTCCCCTAGGGTATAGGTACCCTCACATGTTCTCCCCATGTCCCCTAGGGTAGGTACCCTCACATGTTCTCCCCGTGTCCCCTAGGGTAGGTACCCTCACATGTTCTCCCCGTGTCCCATAGGGTAGGTACCCTCACATGTTCTCCCCGTGTCCCCTAGGGTAGGTACCCTCACATGTTCTCCCCGTGTCCCCTAGGGTAGGTACCCTCACATGTTCTCCCCGTGTCCCCTAGGGTAGGTACCCTCACATGTTCTCCCCGTGTCCCCTAGGGTAGGTACCCTCACATGTTCTCCCCGTGTCCCCTAAGGTAGGTACCCTCACATGTTCTCCCCGTGTCCCATAGGGTAGGTACCCTCACAAAAAACATGCAGTAATCCTGGTCTCTAAGCTGCCTCCCCCTGGCCAGCCGGGGCGCCTGATGGAGGGGAAAGGAACTGGTTGGAATAACGTGTTCCTTCCACGCGTTACGTCCAACCAGGGAAACTCCCCCCTGTCAGGTGTATAGGAGCAACTTGGACACTCAGGCATCAAAGAAGCATGAGTTCAAGTCCGTTGCCTAATGAATGTTGATTTGGGGGTCCTTGACACGAAAAGGTTTGGGGACCACTGCGGCCTAAACTACAAGGCACTTGGGGGCGCATTGCATTCATCTAGTTTGGGGGTGACTGGTGAGGGTCAGCGTTAGTCGAGAACAGACTTATTCCAGAAGGCAATATTGGGGAATATTTGCCTCCCTTCAGACGTCTATAACTGAGTTTGCTCATTGTTGGTATACATAATTGAATTGTGGCACCATTTTTATTTTATTTATTTTTTAACCCATTTAGACCTGAGGACGATTCTACGAATGTCTTCTAAATCCTGACAGTTTTCTGAAAAACTCATGTTTTCTATGTCAGTGGTTCTCAAACATTTTCATGTCAAGGACCCCCAAAAATATTTGTAATTGGCCGCCGACCCCCATCTGAAAATATGTTGTTCTAGGGACAGAAGCGAAGATTTGAGTTAAAAAACGTTCGCTCTGAAAGAATACATATTCAAAGATTTGCGCCACATTTTTCGCGATTTAAAAAAATAGCAGATCTACAAGCTCGTAGCGCGGCACTCGGTGCCTCGCTATGAGCTTGTAGATCTGCTATTTTTGATCTGCTATTTGATCTGCTATTTTGCAGTATAACATAATGCTTCAAACACCAAAAGGGGTTCCCGCCCATACTGGGTTAATTTGTTTCCATTAGCTATAGATTGTGGTTCTTCTATATTTCATATCAGTGCTTTATGATTGAAGTGGGGAACGCGTGCTGTCCTTCAGAGCGAATACACTTGGTTTATCGCCCATTCCATTTCGCTGGCCGTCAAATAAACTTTACATCAGGTCCACAATCTGAAATGAAATGCTGTTATTATGTTGTTGTTGTTTTTCTCCACCTGCAGTGAGCTGGTGTTTCAGTATCGAATCAAAACAGGTTCTTTAACACATTCTGGACGGGAAGCCCTTTTGGTGTTTTATTTAGCATTATGTGTTATAACTTTAGCTATTGAAAAATAGCGCTCTGCTATTTGGAACAACATATTTTCAGATGGGGCTCGGCGGCCAATTACATATATTTTTGGGGGTCCTTGATATGAAAATGTTTGAGAACGACTGACATATATGCCTTCTAACATGAGTTAGAAGGCATGTTTAGTAGAGTATCAGGTCTTATATGGGTTAATCAAATCTGGCCTGGG
>NC_136793.1:154590-191641 GCF_951216825.1 Electrona antarctica
GGGGAGGGCGGGGGAGTTGGAAGTATAGTTCCAGCCTTGTGGTGAGAGAATGTGGGGCAGCGGAGGTACTCTGAGGTAAACGCTGATCCCTGCATAAAAGCATGTTAATTACTACATAAAAAATAATAATAATAGTTTATTAATGTGGACAGAGGGAGTCGTAAAGGAAAGAGTACTCCCAAAACAGTCAATTCAACCCCCCCCCCCCCCATTGAGTGAAGGACCCATTTGGGGGTGTTTTGGTTGACTGCCCATCGGGGGATTGAGATGAACACTAGGGGGCAGACTTTAGCTTTTCTCCCCAATAATAGGTTTATATGTCTACAGTGGAGCGATTTGATCACACTGTGGCACAGTAGTGCCATCCTGAGTGCTCATGTCACTGTGACTGTGTAAACATGGACCCTTTGGCGGATCATTGCTTACAGCGAAGACATTAAGATTAATGAGGTATACATGCTTTTAACATTTCAGAATGTTTTCAGAGTAGTGTGTGTGCGTGTGCGCGTGTGGGTGAGCGTGTGCGTGCGTGCGTAATCATTTAGTGCTGTAATCATTTAAAAGTTAAAAACATACAAATGATGCAATTCCTCATTTGTGCGCGCACGCGTACGGGTGTAGCAACCCGGCAATTAAGCCACCCGCGTTAATCTGGATCTAAAAATAAACGTCATGCAGGGAGGGTTCTACTGTGAGCATTCTGACAGGGGCAGCGTGTACGGAGAGAGAGGACTGCATGGACTCTGGCTCTAAGGATTAAAATATGGATTGCAAGCCGCAAGAGACTAAACAGCCCCCCCCCCCCCCCTCTCTCTCTCTCTGTGTCTGTCTCTCTCTCTCTCTCTCTCTCTCTCTCTCTCACTCTCTCACTCTCTCACTCTCTCTCTCTCTGTGTCTGTCTCTCTCTCTCTCTCTCTCTCTCTCACTCAAGTGTCTCTCATGGCATATAGCAGCTCATTGCAGTGCCTGGCTCAATTTACATCACTCTTCTGTGTGTGTGTGTGTGTGTGTGTGTGTGTGTGTGTGTGTGTGTGTGTGTGTGTGTGTGTGTGTGTGTGTGTGTGTGTGTGTGTGTCCCAACTGGCTGACTGCTGCCTTCATCCCACATTTAGTGCAGCCACCATTCTGTCACTGGCTGCAGGCGCTGCTCTACTGCAGGGGTTCTCAACCCGTGGGTCGCGACCCCTCGGGGGGTCGCCAAATTATTTTAGGGGGTCCCCAAATTATTTTCAAAAAAAAAAGATTTTTTTTTTCTTCACGATTTTTCAAAAATAGCTAAATTATAACAATGCTTAAAACACCAAAAGGGGTTCCCGCCCCAAAATGGATTAAGGTTATTGTAGCAGTCAATTTATATTGGGGGTCGGGAGGGGGCGGGGCGGGGGTCCCGAGACGTTGCCAAAGCATTTTCGGGGGTCCCCGGCCAAAAATGTTGAGAACCCCTGCTCTACTGGATACTTTTACTCAAGTAAAAGTCTCAGTATACCAGTATATATATATATGACCGAGGCTAAGTCATTGATTTTTATTCTTTATTTTTTGCATAGCTCCAAATTGACATATTGGTTGTTCAGTTTGACCCACCAGTTTAGGAGATATGGCTTATAGAGTAATGTCTTGCAGAAAACAGCGGGGTTGAGAAAACAGGCTTGAAAGGTTCACTTCTGTGGACTAACATTACACCTAGCTACATGTTTAAGCATTTATTTCATATTTACATGTCTTCTGTGGTCTCTAACATTACACCTAGCTACATGTTTAAGCATTTATTTCATATTTACATGTCTTCTGTGGACTCTAACATTACACCTAGCTACATGTTTGTTCAAGCATTTATTTCATATTTACATGTCTTCTGTGGTCTCTAACATTACACCTAGCTACATGTTTAAGCATTTATTTCATATTTATACATATTCTGTGGACTCTAACATTACACCTAGCTACATGTTTAAGCATTTATTTCATATTTACACGTCTTCTGTGGACTCTAACATTACACCTAGCTACATGTTTGTTTAAGTATTTACATGTCGATTTCAGCTCTGACATTTATTTCAGACATGCTCTAGTTAGTATGTGAAGAGTCTGCATGTGCTATTTACTAATTTTGGATAAAAAAAAGGGGAAAAAAAGGTTTTCTCATCTCTTGAACAGTTAAGTCTTGCCGCCATGACTGTCTCTGTATCAAAAAGATGGGGGGGATCTCCCCGATCTCCCCATGCCCTCCCTTTATTTCTGACAGAATTCGCTGAGGGCTGATTTCACCCAAGACCATACATGGTGCGCAGGAGTGATTCGTGCCCGGCATGCGTTCGGTACGAGGTGTACGCAGCGCGGGTCTGTCTGTGGGGTTATGTGCGGTGGCGGCGGCGGTTGTTGTGAGGCAAGGCGAGCAGATGGTCATGGCCATGTCCTCCTCCCCCCGCGGAGGGCAAGGACCAGCACAAAGTGCAGCTTCCTAAAGGGATGGCGTTTGCCAAGCCATTAGATCTCGTATACTCAGCCTGGAATGGCCTCGTTGGGTGTTTTCATTGCTATTTATATTATGTACTATAATATACGCTGAGTATAGCAGGTTTTTTTTTTGTGGTGCAGCCACTCCAATGCACAGCAATGTGTGTCCCTGTGTTTAGGCTCCCTATATGTCTGTCTGTTTAGGGTACCACCAGGTGACAAAGTGGTGCTGTTGAGCTTCACACTGTGCACAGGTGCATGATGGGAAGCTGAGTTTTTAGCAGCCATTACGTTGCACGCACGCACGCACGCACGCACGCACGCACGCACGCAGGAGGATGGCTTGTACAGTACAGTACAGTACAGTACAGTACAGTACAGTACAGTACAGTACAGTACAGTACAGCACAGCACAGTACAGTACAGTACAGTACAGTACAGTACAGCACAGCACAGCACAGTACAGTACAGTACAGTACAGTACAGTACAGTACAGTACAGTACAGTACAGTACAGTACAGTACAGTACAGTACAGTACAGTACAGTACAGTAGTACTGCACCACTCACTTCCGACGTGTCTGATTTTATTTTTGTAACCTTATAGAATGTTGGACGTGTAATTCCGTGTAATAATTATCTATTCATTCATCCATCACGTGGGGGGGGGGGGGGGGGGGGGGGGGGGACAGACACAAACTGTGTTCCAGTTGGACCACTTTCAACCTCACATCCCTATTTTGGGCATGATGTAAAAAATAGCAGACCTACAAGCTTGTAGGTCTGCTATTTTTCAATAGCTAAAGTATAACAGGATGCTTAAAACACCAAAAGTCCTGAATGGGTTCAAAGAAAAGCAACAAATAGTCATCGTATCTTGTATAGATCAGCTATTCTCGCTGTTGTTATGCAACAACTGTCATACAGTATGGTGCATATGGGCATAAAAGGGACACAGAAGTATAAAATAGGCCAGATTTTGGGGGTCCGCGGGCCAATTAGTGTCAATTTGGGGGTCCTTGGCATGGATCAGTGGTTTGGGAACCTGCACTGATCTAATGGACGCTATTGTATTACACAGTGGGTGAAAAAAAACACACCCCTTAAGACTAAACCCCACCCACCGGAGGTACCTTTCACCTGAAAGGTTTTGAATAGGTACCTATCAATACCAGGGAGGAACAGACGTACAGAACTGGACTGTAAGTGCTGCTTTGTACCTTGGACTTTCAGGGGCGGCGGTGGCTCAGGGGTAGAATGGCTGGGATAACCGTGAGGTTGCCAGTTCGAACCCGGGCTCCCCCAGAGTTACTGTCGAAGTGTCCTTGAGCAAGACACTGAACCCCTAATTGCTCCCGATGTGCTAGTTGGTGCCTTGCATGGTTTCTGCTGCCATCGGTGTGTGAATGTGTGTGTGAATGGGTGAATGTAATGCACAATCTCTGTAAAGCGCCTTGGATAAAGGCGCTATATAAATGCACCATTTACCATTTTGTGACGAGCTGACCACGTTGTACCGCGGGCGGCACACTGGGGATTCCACATCGCCTCACAGTTTAAACTGAATTGCAAAAAAAGAAAAGGAGAAGTGAAGTGCCTTCGGCGCCGCTGTAGTTCTACATGTAATACAGAAACGGCGTGGTTTCAAGCATGAAAGCCAATGCAGGAGGAGGACAGCAGCCCCACGGGACAAAACGGGCTAAGTACGGCTGATATCTCTCAGGAGTCTCCTTCACGGTGAAATATTAACAAGGTTGAGATGAATTCATTTCACTTAACCCGTTTTGGGCGAGAACCCCCTTTGGTGTTTGGTGTTATACTTTAGGTATTGGAAAAATAGCAGATCTACAAGCTTGTATCTGCTGTTTTTGAAAAAAAATGTAAAAATTTGCCTCAAATCTTTGAATATATTATTCTTTCAGAGCGAACGTTTTTAACTCAAATCTTTGCTTCTGGGGGGGGGGGGGGGGGTCCCTGGAACTACATATTTTCAAATGGGGGTTGGTGGCCATCAATAGGAGATGCAAGGCTGACGTCACGGTAGGCTGTCACGCCTACCAGTGCCATTTTGCCTGTGACGCAATGGCCTCTAGGGATAGCCTACATACAGCCTACCTAGTTCTGGCCTACCTAGTTCAATGGCCTCTAGGGATAGCCTACATACAGCCTACCTAGTTCTCAATGGCCTCTAGGGACAGCCTACATACAGCCTACCTAGTTCTGGCCTCTATAGGGATAGCCTCTTAATGGCCTCTAGGGATAGCCTACATACAGCCTACCTAGTTCTGTTCAATGGCCTCTAGGGATAGCCTACATACAGCCTACCTAGTTCTATGGCCTCTAGGGATAGCCTACATACAGCCTACCTAGTTCTCATATTTGGTGTGTACTGTGTAGCTCACATTGCTATCTGTTAGTGCTCGTCCAGCAGTAGGCTGCTATATTTCGCGAAAATGGGATTTACTTGTTGTTTGAAAAACTGTTCCACGGCTTCTCACCATCGATGGGGTGAGAATATAATTGCTGGGATCCTTGGCATGAAATAGTTTGAGCACCATTGATAAAGAAACACAGGTTTTTCTGAAAACCGTCATGATTTAGAAGGCAGGTCTAAATCGGTGGTATTTGCCACTGAGTCATGGGGGGGGGGGGGGGGAGGGGGGTGGATCAGCATCCCTGCCCTGGCCATCTTGGAAAAGGGGTCTGAAATTGTGCTCACTTAGCAACAGAGTGTTTAACTGGTATTAAATTAATCAGAAATGGGTTTGGGCCAAATGCCAGGCGCTCTGCAGCCAAGATTAAAAGTCTGTTCTTGCTAATCATAAGGTCCTTGTGCCCAGGCAGCTAATTGAGCTGCTATCTTGGCCCATGCAGTGAGTAATGCCATTAACCCATTTTGGACTGAGGTCGATTCGGCTTCTAAAATCCTAACATTTTTCTGAAAAACCCATGTTTCTATGTCAGTGGTGCTCAATCTTTTTCATGTCAAGGACCCCCAGAATTATCTTTATTGGGCCACGGACCCCCATCTCAAAATATGTAGTTCCAGGGACCCCCCATCAGAAGCCAATATTTTAGTTAAAAATGTTCGCTCTGAAATATATATTCAAAGATTTGCGCCACATTTTCACGATTTAGCAAAAATAGCAGACCTACAAGTTCATAGCGCGGCACTCGGTGCCGCGCTATGAGCTTGTAGATCTGCTATTTTTCAATAGCTAAAGCACCAAAAGGGGTTCCCGTTCAGAATGGATTAATCATGAATGGCGTGGCATGTTTCTGGGTGAGAGGCTCCTCCATACTAGGCTCACCAAGCTTTTGAAAGTGCGTATGGTACCATTTAGTTTTCCCCAGACCCAGGGAGGCAGCACTCTTCACACTCACTAATGTGAAGATTAGTGTATTTAGTCACTTAGCAGCGTTACCAAAATAGGTTAACTTGAACTCATACAATAGTAATGCAAAAAGAAAGACCATGATTTGTTGCGCGTCGTTCTCCATGAGCACGTGGTGCAGAATTCATTTACACCACAGGCCTGTGTCTTTGCTTTCCGCTGGTTGGCGAGACTAATGATAATCTGCTGGAGCGTGATTTGTTACTTAGCCCATTCTGAGCGGGAACCCCTTTTGGTGTTTTAAATATTATGAGCTATTGAAAAATAGCAGATCTACAAGCTCGTAGCGCGCCACCGAGTGGCGCGCTACGAGCTTGTAGGTCTGCTATTTTTGAAAAATCGTGAAAATGTGTCGCAAATTTTGGAATATATATTCTTTCGTTTTTAACTCAAATCTTTGCTTACGATTTACAATTTACAATTTAGGCATTTAGCAGACGCTCTTAATCCAGAGCTCTACAAGCTCATAGCGCGGCACCGATTGCCGCGCTACGACCTTGTAGATCTGCTATTTTTGAAAAATTGTGAAAATTATTTTAGAGCGAACGTTTTTAACTCAAATCTTTGCTTCTGGGGGGGGGGGGTCCCTGGAACAACATATTTTCAGATGGGGGTCGGAGGCCAATTACATATCATTTTTGGGGTCCTTCACTACTGATATAGAAACATGAGGTATTTCAGAAAACTGTCAGGATTTAGAAGACATTTTTTAAATTCCGACGTCAGGCCTAAATGTGTTAGAGCTCACCGGGAGCCTCGCTTTTCTTATTTACTCTCCATACTGGCGGCGGTTTTATACGACAGATATGGCCAGCGAACAACGTGGAAGAGCAAACATCATCTATTGTTAACCAACACAGTTGCTGTACAGTCACTACGGCTGCTATTATGTGGAACTATACTTCTGAGTCTGACATACGTGTACCATGCATAAAGCTACAGTATATATGTATACAGTTTACAGTATAGCCATCTCTATTTGCTGTTCTAAAACGGTTAGTCCCAATACTTGATTCTGATTGGCTGGTCACCGTCTCGTGACCGGTGTAAATTTCACCGATAACCCACACCTTCAATCACTATATATCATTCGCACCTGATTCCGCATCTCTGTAGCTGTACTGGGGAAGGGGAGCGCTTGATTACCTTACAAACCCATGCCGTGCGGGCGTCTAAGCACCGCCCGGCTCATATGACTGTGAATGTGTGGCTCCAGGCAGCCCCGTAAAGACATCAAGCGCTATTCTCCCGTCACATAGCCTACTAGCCGAGCACAACAAGGAAGTGATGTGGCTCGCTCTGGTGGCGCAAAGCGTAGCTACTTTTGTGAATTCAATAGTTTGATTAGGTTAATATTGCTATATGTTTGTAACCGTTTTAGAAAAGCAATAAGCCACTCGAGGCCCCAGCTTACCTGGTATTTTACAATGTCTGGGAGGTAGAAGACGGGTCTGCCTACGCCTCCCAGCCATTGTAAAATACCCGATAACCTGAGACCTCTCGTGGCTTATTGCTTTATTTTTACATGCCTCGCCGCTATTTTCACCCACGGAAAACATGTGTTTTTCTGTGCACTGCTGGCTTATGGCCGATCAAAGAGTGGGAAGCATTTCACAGGAGAGGGAAAAGAAAACAATGTCTTTGTTCGCCCACATCAAATCATGCAGAACTTTAACACTCTAATTGCCCGGGGTTATTTAATCCATTAAATTATAGCGCCCAATCGATTTATAGCAATGGAACACTTTTACCGACGGACCGGATGTTATCCCGGATGTGGCTGAAGCAGCTAAATGTAGCCAAAACACTATAGAGCCGATCGACAACAACGGGAGGTAAGATTAAATCTATCGCGACTAGCGACTGGACAGCGGGGGGGCCCAGTCTAACACAGGATCTTTTCTTAGAATTGGACGGGATGGTTTAGATTGCGATCGAGTTAACGTTTTAAGATTTCCGTTGTCGTCGGATAAACAGGGGGGGGGGGGGCGGGGACATTTTCGATGACGTCTCATTGTTGCGCAACATCGAGGATTGCGCAAGAGGCGCTCCTAGGCTGTGGAGCTGTCTTTTGGATAAAACTTTGTCTTGGTGTCGTCGGGCGTTACTAATAGAAAGGACGGTGAACTTCGTCCTGGGCGATTGGGGTGTTAATTGGCTACACTCGTGGTGGGGTCTATATGAGAGAGCCCTACGAGTTGCGCTAGTAATTGAGCATGCAGGCTCTGGCGACGGGCGACTCTGAGACGAGGGACGGTAGCCTCGGTGGAGGGCGAGGTTTACGAGCTCAGCAGAATGACGGAAATCCCTGTTGTCAGGTGACGGCTGTTCAGGTGATGAGACGGAGCACATATAGCGCTTCTGTAAGCAGAATTCACAGAGACTTCAGAGGTTTGCTTATGAGGGGAGATCAAGGGGGCTTTGCCTCTTTTTGTTCCTCTCTCTCTCCTGCTTGTTCTGTCGCCGGGTTTCGCGTGGCATGCACATCTGCATTATGCGACGGAGGAGGAGGAGGAGGAGGAGGAGGAGGAGGAGGAGGAGGAGGAGGAGGAGGCGCATCCATGCACACGGTTCGCATGCATGTCACGGACAGAAACGTATAGGTGTATCAAAAACCCCACGTGCATTTACATATCTTAACTCTGCCGAGTCCCTGGATGGTTCCCTTTGGATTCGCAGTTGCTTAGAGCAGGGGTTCTCAACCCGTGGGTCGCGACCCAAAAAAAAAACATTATTTTTTGCAACTGAATGGCTGGAAAATGGAAACGAAGAGTTTACATATAGTACACATAGTACATGCATACACCTTCCCTAATGATTATATCTGGTTTCAGTATTTATTTATGGTGTATTGTCTCTATTATTAAGGTTATTGTAGCAGTACATTTATATTGGGGGTCGGGAGGGGGGCGGGGCGGGGGTCCCGAGATATTGCCAAAGCATTTCCGGGGGTCCCCGGCCAAGAACGTTGAGAACCCCTGGCTTAGAGTAGGGGAGGCAGCGGGAGCTCAAACAGCACCGGGAGCAGATCAGAGTTCACAAGTTATTTATTTCACTTGATTCACTTTAAAAAATGTAGTGCAGAGAGACAGGACATCAAAGGGCAAGGAGGGGAGAGACGTGCAAGGCAAGGGAGGAGTCGGATTCAATCTCGGGTCATCGTGTACTCACACAGGAGCTTAACTGGCTGAACCAAGCAGCCAAGCAGCCCAAGAGTTCATTTCTAAACACTATAAATCCATTGTGATTAAAAAAAAAAGATCACCTCCAGTTCAGTGAGTAATATCTCTAAGGGACCCTCTCTCTCTAACCAATCAATTCTTTATGGTGTTAAATGCCTTGTCAACAAAGTCCACCTTCGGTTATTTCCCTTAATTGCGCTAATTTAACAAGACAATGAAACAATTTAAAGAACACAGAGTCAAGCAGGGACCGTCGGTCCAATTTTATACGCGGCCATAATCCAGAGCATCCTGCCACTATCGATTACCGTCTGGTACACGGGGAGCACATCTAGCACCCAATAAAGACAACGGACAGACTGATCACCCCGAGAATCACAGAGTCGTATAGACTATATGGACACCTCACACTAGACTCCAGATATACACGCTGCGTGGGCGCAACGCACACGCACACGCACACGCGCACGCACAAACGAGCAATTAAGACATCACACATGGCCCTGTCCGTCCTGCCCCGCTCACCATCTGTATCAGTGTCTTGTCCTCTTGCCTGATTTAAACTCCATAGTAGTAGCCTACTAGTAAGGCAACCTGCTTGCCAAAACATTGGTTTGTAGATCTGCTATTTTCAAATGATCGAAATGTAGGCTATATAGGGCTGAAGTGGTTAACGCATGCCGTGTAATATTAATACAAATCTACAAAGTCACTATAGTAACCAAAGTCTTCAAATAACTGTAGCGTCACTTGACAAAAATAACAGATCTATAAGCTAAAAATGAGAAGTGATTCAACGCGTTGTGAGCTTGAATGTTCTTTTTCAACACACCCACACAAAATGGACTATAGTAATTAAGCATTATACTATAGCAATTGAAAAATAGCAGATCTACAAGCTCATACGCGCTACGAGCATGTAGATCTTTTTTTAAATCATGAAAATGTGAGGCAAATCTTTGAATATATATATTATATTCTTTCAGAGCGAACGTTTTTAACTCAAATCTTTGCTTCTGGGAGGTGCCTGCCTGTGAACAACATATTTTCAGATGTGGGGTCCGCGGCCAAATACATCCATGGAATAGGTTGAGCACCACTGACATAGAAACATTAGGATTTAGAACGATGACTTTTTTTCTCTTCCACAAAGCCAGAACGTTGACAATAAGCCTAGACACTAAAGTCAGTCCTGTTTGATGTGGCATTGTGTGTGCAGCTAAATTACTCCATTTTTCTTGTCTTTTGCACGTCGGCCCTTTGTGTTTGCACTGGTGTTGTTGCGCTATCCATTCCATCTGTATCGTGGCTAATTTCCCACATCCTCAGCTCTGTGGTAATAAAAGGGAACCTTGAAACCGTGGTGTCATTTTGTGCTCTGTGTCTGTATAGTAGAGAGCACTGTTTTTATTTTCTCTCCCATCGACCGAATATGGTGCTTATCTTTTCTATCCAACCGGAACAGCTTTCTAACAGATCAGAGTCACAGTTTGTCCACAGTTATCCTGAAGAGCACACACACACACACACACACACACACACACACACACACAGTTATCCTGAAGAGCACTCAACCATGTTGAAGTCAAGTCGCTTATTTCATCTTGGTTTTCTTTTTGCGTTTTTAATTATTACAGCGCTCATCATACACTATGTCCAAGCGTCTTCACGCACGCACGCACACACACACACACACACACACACACACACACACACACACACACACACACACACACACACACACACACACACACACACACACACACACACACACACACACACACACACACACACACACACACACACACACACACACTAGTCGAATAAAACTTATTTTGTCGAGCCTCGTAATGACTGATTTTACACTTGCTGAAATAGCCGATCTATACAAGCTCACGACGCATTATGAGCTTGTAGATCTGCTATTTTCAGCATTCAGCCAAGTGCAAACTGACTTGTGTCTTATACTGAATCTCTTGTCCACTAGTCCCTTCCTAACATTTTAGTCTAGTTTTTATTTGTTGACAAAATTGTCAACATATTTAGTCTTAGTTTTAGTCATTATAGCTTAGTTTTCATTTAGTTTCCGTCAGTGAAAAATGGTAGTCTACGAACATTTTTCGTCATTAGTCGACGCAATCAACACCGTTTACACACCAGTAAGACGCCCTGAGGGCGAGGGGGCAGGCACGCATCCGCCGACGCCCTGAGGGCGAGGGCGCAGGCACGCATCCGCCTGGGTGACGGCAGACTGCTGGGCGAGCGCTGGGGTCAAATCATTATGGAATTAATTTTGTACTGGCCATATATGGAGTGTGTCTTGAGTGTACAGGGTTTAATCAGGTCAGATCAAGATATGAAATGTCAGAACAGGAAGGACGGGTGGGGGACAATCAACATATGGAATGTCAGAACAGGTCCGCTCCATATATGGAGATCTAAGGGTTTGAGGTCAGATGTAGAGTTGCTGGCCGGCTCCGTAGATCTAGGTGATGATCCAGTCTTCTCCATGTATGGTTATCCAGGGTTAGATGAGGTCAGTGTCGTGATCTTCATATATGGAGATGGCCAAAATGGTGGTGTGACGTGTGACAAGGCGTGACCATATATGGAGACGTGATGTCACAAGACGTGACCATATACGTGATATTTTTTGACAAAATACCTCAATATCAATATAGTGATCATAATATTGCAATATGATGACATCAAATGTTTTATGGCAAAAAGCTTGTAGGTCTGAACATTTTTGAAAGCATAAAATAAGGCTTCTACTGTAAAAGAACCACGGAAAGCCTATATGCTATTTTACAATATCAAGATATCCCAACTCCTGGAGACAATAGTCTCTTCAGCACTGGTTCCCAAAGTGGGGTCCGGGACCCCACTTTGGGGTCCTTGAGGGAGTTCCGGGGGGTACCGAGCTAAATGATAGTTTGGAACCAAATGGACCCTGATGGGTCTGTAACTCTGAGAGTGTACATATGGAACCAAACGAACCCTAACAGGTCAGTTTGGTTCTATTTGTACACTCTGAGTTAAATTAACATTGATTTTACAATATGAATTGGGGGTCCCAGAGATATAAATTACATTAAATGGGGGCATGTCAAACTGGGGGTCTTTGAAATTAAACTGGTTGAAGAGTCCCTGGCATATCTTTTCCAAATGGGGGTCCGCGGGGCTCATTGGTGTCAATTTGGGGGTCCTTGACAGTACAGTACCACAATATCAATATAATATCGATATATGTGACTCAATTTGATACAGAGACAGTCATGGCGTCAAGTGTTCAGGAGAGGAGAAAATTTCTTTTTTTTATATACAAAATGAGTTAATAGCACAGGCAGACTCTTCACATACTAGAAATCGACATGTAAATATGAGATAAACGCTTAAACATGTTAGTTAGGTGTAATGTTGACAGAAGTGAACCTTTCAAGCCTGTTTTCTCAGCTCGCTGTTTCTCTGCAAGACATTACTCTATAAGCCATATCTCCAAAACCGGTGGGTCAAACTGAACAACCAATATGTCAACTTGAAGCTATGATTCCCTGCTTTCACATCACATTAAAAAACCAAATTAAATGACTTAGCCTCGGTCAGAAGGAGGATGCTGAAGGTCAAGACTGAGCCGTGTAATCCACAGACTCTGCAGGGCTAAGTAAGTAGCCTATACCGAAAGCCTATATATGAATAAATATATATAAAATAAAATAAAACGTGCATTATTTTAATGACCTCCTTTTCCAACACTCAGATGTCTCTGATGTCTTGCATCCTAACAACTCGTTGCGATGTCGTGGGCGGGCCAAGTTCTTTCTGTTTTTTCTCCCCCGTGCACGCACACGCACACGCACACACACACACACACACACACACACACACACACACACACACACACACACACACACACACACACACACACACACACACACACACACACGCTAACATAACCCAACAGGGCATTGATGGAGCGAGAGTGCCATTACAAGCACTGCAGCCTGACTTTGTTATGCAGACATATTGGGCCCATTAACGCGACCACTGAAAATGGCATTCCGTATCACAGGCCTCCGAGATCTTCCAAGCACGGCCTCGGGGCCTCGGGGCCCACGGGGCTCCAGGGATACGGTTTAAAAATACCACATTGTTTTCCTCCAGGGCGGGAATGACTCATTACACAGGCAGCAAAGCAGGAAGTCTTGTCAGCTGGGTCGTCTCCCACACAACGGTGACACCAAAAGAAATTGCGCCGGTGTGTCGCTTGCGACGATGCAGGCGCGGGGTGGGGGGGTGAGAACAATACTGACACCATATATACGTAGCCTACCGCCGTACGCATAAACACACACACAGCTGGAAACGCATAATGCATTTTATAGGACGACAGCTTTATGAATGCCATGTTATTTTAGCCTTTAGGTTTTAACCCTAAACCCAAAACCGAAAGTATAGCTGATGTACAAGCTCGTAGATCAGCTTGTAGAAAGAAACACGCACGCTGCACGCATGCACACATGTACGCATTGTACACGCACACAGCGCACACACAGACAAATCCACCCATGAAAAAACACGGGGAAAGCAACGCATGCATGCAAAGCCGGAGAGAATTGTAGTAGTAGATAGAGCCTTAACGCAGATACCAGATATACTGACGTGCTTTTATCCACCTTGGTCCACCTCATCTCCTCATGCCTAGTTCAGACTCCCCACCTTGGTCCACCTCATCTCCTCATGCCTAGTTCAGACTCCCCACTGTGGTCCACCTCATCTCCTCATGCCTAGTTCAGACTCCCCACTGTGGTCCACCTCATCTCCTCATGCCTAGTTCAGACTCCCCACTGTGGTCCACCTCATCTCCTCAGGCCTAGTTCAGACTCCCCACTGTGGTCCACCTCATCTCCTCATGCCTAGTTCAGACTCCCCACTGTGCTGGTGGTCCACCTCATCTCCTCATGCCTAGTTCAGACTCCCCACTGTGCTGGTGGTCCACCTCATCTCCTCATGCCTAGTTCAGACTCCGCACTGTGGTCCACCTCATCTCCTCATGCCTAGTTCAGACTCCCCACTGTGGTCCACCTCATCTCCTCAGGCCTAGTTCAGACTCCCCACTGTGGTCCACCTCATCTCCTCATGCCTAGTTCAGACTCCCCACCTTGGTCCACCTCATCTCCTCATGCCTAGTTCAGACTCCCCACCTTGGTCCACCTCATCTCCTCATGCCTAGTTCAGACTCCCCACTGTGGTCCACCTCATCTCCTCAGGCCTAGTTCAGACTCCCCACCTTGGTCCACCTCATCTCCTCATGCCTAGTTCAGACTCCCCACTGTGGTCCACCTCATCTCCTCATGCCTAGTTCAGACTCCCCACTGTGGTCCACCTCATCTCCTCATGCCTAGTTCAGACTCCCCACCTTGGTCCACCTCATCTCCTCATGCCTAGTTCAGACTCCCCACCTTGGTCCACCTCATCTCCTCATGCCTAGTTCAGACTCCCCACTGTGGTCCACCTCATCTCCTCATGCCTAGTTCAGACTCCCCACTGTGGTCCACCTCATCTCCTCATGCCTAGTTCAGACTCCCCACCTTGGTCCACCTCATCTCCTCATGCCTAGTTCAGACTCCCCACTGTGGTCCACCTCATCTCCTCATGCCTAGTTCAGACTCCCCACTGTGGTCCACCTCATCTCCTCATGCCTAGTTCAGACTCCCCACTGTGGTCCACCTCATCTCCTCATGCCTAGTTCAGACTCCCCACTGTGGTCCACCTCATCTCCTCATGCCTAGTTCAGACTCCCCACTGTGGTCCACCTCATCTCCTCATGCCTAGTTCAGACTCATGCCTAGTCCACCTCATCTTGTCTAGGCATGCCTAGTTCAGACTCCCCACTGTGTGGTCCACCTCATCTCCTCATGCCTAGTTCAGACTCCCCACCTTGGTCCACCTCATCTCCTCATGCCTAGTTCAGACTCCCCACCTTGGTCCACCTCATCTCCTCATGCCTAGTTCAGACTCCCCACCTTGGTCCACCTCATCTCCTCATGCCTAGTTCAGACTCCCCACCTTGGTCCACCTCATCTCCTCATGCCTAGTTCAGACTCCCCACCTTGGTCCACCTCATCTCCTCATGCCTAGTTCAGACTCCCCACCTTGGTCCACCTCATCTCCTCATGCCTAGTTCAGACTCCCCACCTTGGTCCACCTCATCTCCTCATGCCTAGTTCAGACTCCCCACCTTGGTCCACCTCATCTCCTCATGCCTAGTTCAGACTCCCCACCTTGGTCCACCTCATCTCCTCATGCCTAGTTCAGACTCCCCACCTTGGTCCACCTCATCTCCTCATGCCTAGTTCAGACTCCCCACCTTGGTCCACCTCATCTCCTCATGCCTAGTTCAGACTCCCCACCTTGGTCCACCTCATCTCCTCATGCCTAGTTCAGACTCCCCACCTTGGTCCACCTCATCTCCTCATGCCTAGTTCAGACTCCCCACCTTGGTCCACCTCATCTCCTCATGCCTAGTTCAGACTCCCCACCTTGGTCCACCTCATCTCCTCATGCCTAGTTCAGACTCCCCACCTTGGTCCACCTCATCTCCTCATGCCTAGTTCAGACTCCCCACCTTGGTCCACCTCATCTCCTCATGCCTAGTTCAGACTCCCCACCTTGGTCCACCTCATCTCCTCATGCCTAGTTCAGACTCCCCACCTTGGTCCACCTCATCTCCTCATGCCTAGTTCAGACTCCCCACCTTGGTCCACCTCATCTCCTCATGCCTAGTTCAGACTCCCCACCTTGGTCCACCTCATCTCCTCATGCCTAGTTCAGACTCCCCACCTTGGTCCACCTCATCTCCTCATGCCTAGTTCAGACTCCCCACCTTGGTCCACCTCATCTTGTCTAGGCATGCCTAGTTCAGACTCCCCACTGTGCCGGTGGGCGTGGTGTCTTCCTGAGATGGGCTATCTTAGACCGGGAGGCCCCATCGCTCAGACACCCTCGCCACGGCCAGACGCCTCGCCGCAATTGAATGTTTGCTTTCTGCCTTATCCCGTTTAGACCTGAGGACGCATCCGTGTCACCTTATCGCTTTTTCTTTTTATCGTGAAAATGAGTGCAAATCTTTGAATATATATTCGTTCACAACAAAACATTCTTAACTCATATCAGTGTCTTGCTCAAGGACACTTCGACAGTAACTCTGGGGGAGCCCGGGTTTGAACTGGCAACCTCACAGTTACCATCCAGCCACTCTACCCCTGAGCCACCGCCGCCCATATTATATATCATATATTTTCCATATATATTTTTGGGGGGGTCCCTGACATGAAGTATAGTTTGAGAACCCAACTCATATAGAATCCTAGATTATTTTCCAGAAAACTGTTGTGATTTAGAAGACATTTTGTAGAATCTGCTCTCAGGTCTTAGTGGCTTATCTGATGGCTTCTTTCCCTATACGGTGTTGTGAAGCGCTCCATCAACTTCCTATCTCCCCCGCATGCACACTAGCTGACTGCACAAAGTGAGGTGCGTATATAAAGGCTGGGTTGTTGTGTGGGTGCGTATACGCACACACAGGGTGGGTACTGGGTATATATATACACACAACGCTGCTGTGTTTGTTCGGCCTTCGGATCATCCCTCACCTGCCAGATAAAAAGGGCAGCGATGACTTCCCCGCGTGCGAGCTCCGGGGGGGGGGGCTGCCTGGCACTCGACCTTTCCAGTGGTAAAGGTGAGCGATCCTCGGAGGCCTCATGCCCACACGCAGCCTACCCAGACTGGCCTTATCAGACCGATGGGCGGCAGGGAGAGGAGATGGAAGATAATATGCAGGAGAGTCACAGTGGTCGGAAAGTAACTATAAGTATATATATGTACTTAAGTACCCTGCTTAAGGACAATGTTGAGGTATTTGCACTTTACTTGAGTATGTCAAATTTCCAGTACTTCTACTCCACTACATTTCAGAGGCAAATATTGAACTTTTACTCCACTACAATTATGTTAAAACCTTAATCACTATAGTTACTATAGTTTGATTATTATTGCAAAATATACATTAACCACTTCAGCCTATACATTTTGGCCAATTGAAAATAGCCGATCTCCGTTTCACTTGTAACAGAGTAGTGTTCCACATGGCAGTATCGATACTGTAACAGAGTAGTGTTCCACATGGCAGTAACAGAGTAGTGTAACAGAGTAGTGTTCCACATGGGAGTATCGATACTGTTACTGAAGTGAAACAAGTGAGTGCTTTTTCCACCACTGAGGGGAAGCTCGGCTGACGCCGGACGTGGCTGGGTAGTCTCTCTCTCTGCCTCTCTCTCTCTCATCTCAGTGCCTCTGCAGAGAAATCCATGTTCCTGCAGCAGGATGCTGTGTGTGTGTAAGGGAAGGGAAGGGAAGGGGAAGGGAAGGGGAAGGGAAGGGAAGGGAAGGGAAGGGAAGGGAAGGGAAGGGAAGGGAAGGGAAGGGAAGGGAAGGGAAGGGAAGGGCAGGGGAGGGAAGGGAAGGGAAGGGAAGGGAAGGGAAGGGAAGGGAAGGGAAGGGAAGGGAAGGGAAGGGAAGGGAAGGGAAGGGAAGGGCGTGCCGGCACGGAGGCAGGTGGTAAATAATGCACAAGGCTTTCTCTTTCTCCTTCTTCCAAAGAAGTGTTTATTTGCTGCTGAAGTGGGTTTATTAAAGCAGCCGTGCAGACCCCACAGTAGTAGCTGCAGAGTGAGGCCCCACAGTCCGAGGCTGGGCCCCTCCTGATCCCCTCTATAGCTGCAGAGTGAGGCCCCTGTACGGTCCGAGGCTGGGCCCCTCCTGACCCCCTCTAGTAGCTGCAGAGTGAGGCCCCACAGTCCGAGGCTGGGCCCCTCCTGACCCCCTCTATAGCTGCAGAGTGAGGCCCCTGTACGGTCCGAGGCTGGGCCCCTCCTGACCCCCTCTATAGCTGCAGAGTGAGGCCCCTGTACGGTCCGAGGCTGGGCCCCTCCTGACCCCCTCTAGTAGCTGCAGAGTGAGGCCCCACAGTCCGAGGCTGGGCCCCTCCTGACCCCCTCTATAGCTGCAGAGTGAGGCCCCTGTACGGTCCGAGGCTGGGCCCCTCCTGACCCCCTCTATAGCTGCAGAGTGAGGCCCCTGTACGGTCCGAGGCTGGGCCCCTCCTGACCCCCTCTAGTAGCTGCAGAGTGAGGCCCCTGTACGGTCCGAGGCTGGGCCCCTCCTGACCCCCTCTATAGCTGCAGAGTGAGGCCCCTGTACGGTCCGAGGCTGGGCCCCTCCTGACCCCCTCTAGAAGCTGCAGAGTGAGGCCCCTGTACGGTCCGAGGCTGGGCCCCTCCTGACCCCCTCTATAGCTGCAGAGTGAGGCCCCTGTACGGTCCGAGGCTGGGCCCCTCCTGACCCCCTCTAGTAGCTGCAGAGTGAGGCCCCACAGTCCGAGGCTGGGCCCCTCCTGACCCCCTCTATAGCTGCAGAGTGAGGCCCCTGTACGGTCCGAGGCTGGGCCCCTCCTGACCTCCTCTAGTAGCTGCAGAGTGAGGCCCCTGTACGGTCCGAGGCTGGGCCCCTCCTGACCCCCTCTATAGCTGCAGAGTGAGGCCCCTGTACGGTCCGAGGCTGGGCCCCTCCTGACCCCCTCTAGAAGCTGCAGAGTGAGATGAGACGAGGGCCGCGGGGGGCATGCTTGCAACTGCCGGCTTAAGATGTTAACGACAGATCCTCATCAAGAGGAGGAGCAGATGGTTTTAATGTCTCTTTTGAAAAGGAATCAAAACATAAAAACGGGGTCGATTAAATTTAAGTTGTCCGGACGTGAAGGAACTCTTGCCCTGCAGCCTGGTAGCTGAAGTGCACCATCTAGATGTGACTCTTACACATCTAGATGTGACTCTTACACATCTAGATGTGACTCTTACACATCTAGATGTGACTCTTACACATCTAGATGTGACTCTAACACATCTAGATGTGACTCTTACACATCTAGATGTGACTCTTACACATCTAGATGTGACTCTTACACATCTAGATGTGACTCTTACACATCTAGATGTGACTCTTACACATCTAGATGTGACTCTAACACATCTAGATGTGACTCTTACACATCTAGATGTGACTCTTACACATCTAGATGTGACTCTTACACATCTAGATGTGACTCTTACACATCTAGATGTGACTCTAACACATCTAGATGTGACTCTTACACATCTAGATGTGACTCTTACACATCTAGATGTGTAAGAGTCACATCTAGATGTGACTCTTACACATCTAGATGTGACTCTTACACATCTAGATGTGACTCTTACACATCTAGATGTGACTCTTACACATCTAGATGTAAGAGCAGAGATTTATTCTTCATCACAAGCCCTTCTACCTTCTAATCTACCCTATAACCTATACGTAAACAGCTATCCCTTCCTTCGAGGGAATCCGAGCTAACCTATGCACCCTAAACTGATTTCCACAGCTCTTTCTGCCCGGCTTTGTTGAACCCCCCGCAATGTTCGGCGTCCGTGACTCAGAAAGGTGCTGTGCCTTTTCTGCCATGAGAGACATGCCGCTTTAAAGTTTAAAAGACCTTTCCTCCGCGGTCTAACGACGACTAATCCTTCAGCTTCCTTTTTGCACAAAGCCGTGCAACTATAAGCAGAGATCGGAGGGAAGAGATTGAATGTGTCTTCATGCAGAGGCAGGGAGACGCTATATAGCCTTATGCCTCATCTGTCAAACATCCTCCCACGTGCAACACACTAGAGCCACAACACAGCCTCCGCAAACATTTACCAGTCCTTGTGCAGCAACATCCCTTTGACATCCCTATTGCCAACAAGAGAATGCCAGTGCTAAGTGGTGGACGGAGAGAGAAAAAAAGAATAAAAAACGAAATAAAATAAAAAACAAGCGCTGCATGCTATGTATGCTCTTGGGTTCCAGGGCAGAGGCAACGTAAGTAGGCCTTGTGTTATTGGCCCCGATACGTTGTGGCCTTGTGTTATTGGCCCTGATACGTTGTGGGCTCGCATGCAGGAGCTGGCGGCAAAGATGAAAGAAAAGGGAAGAGGTTTGTCTTTTTCAGGTCAACTTGCCTCTGAGGGGCTGCCTACGCTTCCTCTCTCTCCCCTCCTCTGAGGGGCTGCCTACGCTTCCAGAATAGATGGGTCTGCAGGAAAGCTGGTCAGAATTAGTTAAAACTCGCTCAGCGATCTGGCTAATCCTCATGGGATCTCTCTTTTTTTTTCTTTCCTTTCTTTCTTTCCGTTGCCTTCGCTAGCCTCAGGGGAGCTCGTGCTCCGTGTTGTGATTGCTTAGGGATCCTTGCGGCATTTCGCACCTCGCCGTGGCACAGTGTACGGTACGGTACAGTGTACGGTAACGCTGCTGCTGCTGCATGGTGAGTCACGCTGAGCTGGGTTCCTATTTACAGCCACGCCGTGGAATTAATGGATACTTACTGGCCATTATTCGAGATGGCGTGCGGGAGCATATTTGCCTTGTGCAACGCAATGTCACTTTCCAGTAAATGTGGGGTGACAGATGGAACAGGACTCAGTGATGTGATTAAATGGACCATGTAAATACCACTGGTGGTACTTAGTTACTCGGTCTCGCGCGCGCACACTCGCGCACGCACACACACACACACACACACACACACACACACACACACACACACACACACACACACACACACACACACACACACACACACACACACACACACACACACACACACACACACACACAGTCCCAATTGGCATCATCCTCTTGAGAAGTCGTCCACATTACCCTCTCTAACCTTGCGGTGCGTCCACTTTGTGTATAATTGAAATTACCGTCGCATCACCAGGCTTTTTCCACATTATACCTGCTGTGGAAAGCCTGACTATTATTCTTCAGTTCTTCAGATGCGGTCTAGATGCCTTGCATCTACAGTATACCTTGTCCGGCCATTTCTGCACACATAGCCTGGAACTCACCTATGCTTTTTATGGCATAGGCAGCTCCCGGCAGGGGAGAAACTATGCGCAGCTGCTAGACATGAGACTAATTAATTAGAGTGACAGAGAGAGAGAGAGGAGTGTGTGTGTGTATGTGTGCGTGTGTGTGTCAATTTAACAAAGGTGCAGACGATCAGAAATCAGCAGAGAATGAGTGATGTTTGTGCTACTCTATGCCGAATAAGCCTATCTCACAGAATTTCCCCGCCCCCTTAATACGCCCCCTTTCGGGGTTAGTGGTGATAGCGTGACGTCACTCCATAGACGCTACATGTTAACAGAGGTCATTTAAGAAGTCTACAACTTTTGTTTTCTCAAGGTAAGGTTTGTTCTATCTGTTCGAGCTGATTTACCATCTTGTTTGCTTCATAATAATATTGGTCTGTCACATTTTTACATTAGAAAATGTACTTAGATTCTCCAGAGAAAAAGACGTGTAAATGCTAATGTTAAATGACACCACTATCTACCGGAAGTGGGCGTGGAAAGCGGGCTGTGAGATAGGCCTATTGAAGTGGACTCGGACCCAGACTTTTTTTTTCTCCCTGCAGGAAATAAAAACGTCTGGGTTTCCGAGGCTTCTGCACACATAATTACACACAGTATCCGTATCTGCTCTTGGCCTGCTTTGAAAAACGGCACCGCAAATTGATCCCTCCCGTCTTATTTTTGGGACAATACTTCAGGTTTCTTGCTATACTGTGAATATACAACAACAACAGGGTACTATGAAGGATTATGTACTGTATGGTCAAAAACAGGTTACAGTGTTTATTTGTTAAGACAGCTTTATTGCCATTTTCAGTTTGAATATGAATGGTCGCCTGCATGTAATTGTCTTAGTTGTCGTCCTGAGTGATTCAATATATTCAATTTGCTCCTTCGATCCCGTTCCCTTCTCTGACAAATCACATCCGACACGTTACCGCGTGACGTGTCGCAGCTCCTTGGAGACTAGTCTGATTAACCCCTAATCTCGTCCAGATTGATATGGACGAGATTTGCCTGCATGTGTAGACCAGTGCTTCCCAAAGTGGGGTCCGGGGACCCCCAGGGGTCCTTGAGGCAGTTCCAGGGGGTCCCCCAGCTAAATGATAATTAGGAAGCAAATGGACCCTTATGGGTCTGTAACTCTGAGAATGTACAAATGGAAGCAAATGGACCCTTATGGGTCTGTAACTCTGAGAATGTACACATGGAAGCAAATGGACCCTTATGGGTCTGTAACTCTGAGAGTGTACACATGGAAGCAAATGGACCCTTATGGGTCTGTAACTCTGAGAATGTACAAATGGAAGCAAATGGAACCCTAACAGGTCCATTTGGTTCCATTTGTACACTAACAGAGTTAAGTTAACATAGATTTTATAATAGAAATGTCATTACATGGGGGTCCGTAGCCTAATGCATGTCAAACTAGGGGTCCTTGACAATAACATGGTTGAGAATCACTGCTAGAGCCGTAAAAATCTTCTCATGGGGGGTCCCTGGTAGATCTTTTCAAATGGGGGTCCACGGGCTAATTAGTGTCAGTTTGGGGGTCCTTGACATGAAAACGTTTTGGAACCAGTAGGGTGTGTGTGCTTCTGAATAAAATGAACCAGTAGGGTGTGTATGCTTCTGAATAAAATGAACCAGTAGGGTGTGTATGCTTCTGAATAAAATGAACCAGTAGGGTGTGTATGCTTCTGAATAAAATGAACCAGTAGGGTGTGTATGCTTCTGAATAAAATGAACCAGTAGGGTGTGTATGCTTCTGAATAAAATGAAACAGTAGGGTGTGTATGCTTCTGAATAAAATGAAACAGTAGGGTGTATGCTTCTGAATAAAATGAACCAGTAGAGTGTATGAACCAGTAGGGTGTATGAACCAGTAGGGTGTATGCTTCTGAATAAAATGAAACAGTAGGGTGTATGCTTCTGAATAAAATGAACCAGTAGGGTGTATGCTTCTGAATAAAATGAACCAGTAGGGTGTATGCCTCTGAATAAAATGAACCAGTAGGGTGTATGCTTCTGAATAAAATGAACCAGTAGAGTGTATGAACCAGTAGGGTGTATGAACCAGTAGGGTGTATGCTTCTGAATAAAATGAACCAGTAGGGTGTATGCTTCTGAATAAAATGAACCAGTAGGGTGTATGCTTCTGAATAAAATGAACCAGTAGGGTGTATGCTTCTGAATAAAATGAACCAGTAGGGTGTATGCTTCTGAATAAAATTAACCAGTAGGGTGTATGCTTCTGAATAAAATGAACCAGTAGGGTGTATGCTTCTGAATAAAATGAACCAGTAGGGTGTATGCTTCTGAATAAAATGCGTCAAGTTCAAGGCAGCCAACTCACACCTATAGCGGCTGCGCACTGTATAGCAAGACTCCTATAGCTTCCTATAGAGCGTCGCAGCCCCGCCCCTACCATGGACCAGGAAATGAATCCCAATGCATTTTTCCCATAGACATTTCAAAAAGTATTTATTTAAAGACGGTTACGCCGCGGACAAAGCCAACTCGAGTCGTGACAACTCATGACAACACAAACAATATTTTGGACCAAACAAATAATTACAAAGAAGAAAAACAACAAAAAAAGTGTTGTAACCTGACGTTTTTTTTCTTCTTTCTAATTATTTGTTCGGCCCAAAAAATGGTGTTTGTTGTCATGATTTGTCACGACTCGAGTTGGCTTTGTCCGCGGCGTAACCGTCTTTAAATAAATACTTTCTGAAATGTCTATAAGGAAAATGAACGGAGAATAATTTCCTGGGCCATGGTAGGGGGCGGGACTGCGACGCTCTATAGCGGCTGCACACTGTATTCAGTATTTTAGCTGTGACGTGAGCGCGAGCACGTGAGATACTTCCGGGTCCTACTTTTGTGTCCCCATATACGCTTTTGTGTCCCCATAGAGTTATACTGTGACGCTCCGTCGGACTAAATCTGAGACGAAAACAACCATGAAAGTCTCATTTTACCGCTTTCCTCGCAACAACAAAGCTGCGCTGCTCTCCCAAATCTGGCTGTGACAGGCCGTCTGCCCCACACGGAATAATATCGCCATTTTATTTCATTGTGTCAACTAAATCCTCATTAATGCAAACTAGATTCAACATACTCAAGCCTGCAAACATTATAAATATGCCCCCGAAATATTTTACTGAGCAAATGGACTGTTACCACCTTCAATAATAATGATAATAATAGTCTTTATTGTCTCCACATCATATTTTTTTTTGTCATGGAAACTTGTACAAAACATTAATAATTCTACTCGAGTTGGAAGCATTAAGACCCATTTTAACCCTCAATGGCTTCCTTTCTGAAAAATAACGTCATTGTAAAAAGATTCACGCATTTAGATATTCTATTGACAATGAGATGCGGACGGGAGCTGGTGCCACTTGGACCCGGACGTAACGTAGCACTACAAAATGACGTCGGACTTAAATACTGAATAGCAAGACGCTATGTTGCACTGATGCTATGTTTAAATAAGATACAGTAGAATAAAAACGCTCGTTTAATTAAAAAAAAATATTTGAATTGAATTTGTGTGGGAAGAACAGATGCTACTGCACGCTTGAAGCTTCAGAACCATATGGATGTGTGTATATACGTGTGTGTGTGTGTGTGTGTGTGTGTGTGTGTGTGTCTGTGTGTGTGTGTGTGTGTGTGTGTGTGTGTGTCTGTGTGTGTGTCTGTGTGTGCGTGCGAGAGCGTGCGTCTCTCTCTGTCTCTATGTAAGCAGGTGCGACGGAGCAGTCCAGACATCACATAATGTCACTCTATGTATTGTGAATAGAGGGTGGTATGTTATACTTTAGCTATTGAAAAATAGCAGATCTACAAGCTCATAGCGCGCCACCGAGTGGCGCGCTACGAGCTTGTAGGTCTGCTATTTTTGAAAAGTCGTGAAAATGTGGCATAATTCTTTGAATATTTTCTTTCAGAGCGAACGTTTTTAACTCAAATCTTTGCTTCTGAGGTGTTCCTGGAACAACATATTTCCAGATGGGGGGGTCGGCGACCAAATACATATCATTTTTGGGGTCCTTGACAGAAACATAGGTATTTCAGAAAACTGTCAAGATTTCGAAGACATTTTTTAGAATTTCTCAGGTCTAAATGGGTTAAGATGGCCTGCGTGGGGGGGAGGGCTACTGACGTCTAGATAGGCCGCTGCACGTGGATGACAGAGCCCTTATTCCGGGGCTATTAGTTAGGCCAGGTGACCCTTTAACCCATTTTGGACTGAGGTCGATCAAAACATGTCTTCTAAATCAAAAATGTCAAGGACCCCCAGAATTATTGGGCCACGGACCCCCCATCTCAAAATATGTAGTTCCAGGGACCCCCGCAGAAGCAAATATTTTAGTTAAACATTTTCGCTCTGAAAGTATATATATTCAATGATTTGCGCCACATTTGAACGACTTTTCAAAAATAGCAGACCTACGAGCTCGCCACTCGGTGGCGCGCTACGAGCTTGTAGATCTGCTATTTTTCAATAGATAAATTATAACATAGGCCTCGGCCAGCAGCAAAGGTCTGAAGTGATTGCAGATGACACATTTTGCAGCCAGTCTGCGGCGTCAGCGCGCCAATCTGGAGGAGTAGTGCAAGATTGCAAAAACCGGAGACGACAGAGAGGGCTTAGGTGACACATTAAGGCAATAAAAGGGGGCGAACAATAATGGTTTGTCTCGTGAAGTATTTTGCCGTCTCATTCTCCCCTCCTCCTCCTCCCCTCCCGTCTCCTGCATGGTGGAAAGGATGGCGTTTTCATGAGAAAAGGATGTCATGAGCTCTGTCTGACCTCGCCAAATACTACCTCCAATCCTTGGAATGACTGATGCGTGTGATTGAGATCATTTTCTGTATTCGGCTTAAGCGTGTCACAAGGTTAAGTTGCCCGCCCGCACGCACGCACGCACGCACGCACGCACGCACGCACGCACGCACGCACGCACTGCACGCACGCACGCACGCACGCACGCACGCACGCACGCACGCACGCACGCACGCACGCACGCACGCACGCACACTTTGAAACAAAGTAAAAGCAGCAGCGCAAAGTCACGCCGATTTAAGAATCCCTCCCTTTTGCTTTTTCCTCCAGCCAATGTTCTGGCTCTGGAATCCTTCACATCATCAGAATCTACAGTAACAGTTAGCAGTTCTCAAACGTTTTCATGTCAAGGACCCCAAAATGTACAGATATTTCACCACAGGCCTCCCATTGATTTCTTTTCAAATGTTAACACTTGCATTTGTTGCTATATTGACAGCTATACTCATCCTATATATAATATAAATGAATTACGCGGGGTGCTCATGACGAGTAGGCTCGTCGTACGGTGTTTGATATCGCTATATAAAGAAAGCTCTGCTGTGTTTCATGTTTGGAATCTCTCCGGTTGCTACGGACGGTTGCTACGGCCTCGCCAGCACTGCTTCTGTTTCTCCATAGCCGTTAGCTTCTGTATTAGCCGCCGCGGCCTTTGCACGCTCTTTTCTCGGAAACTACGGCGCTGTCCGTGTTTTTGAACCAATCACAGAGGTCATGTGTGATTATCCGGTGATGGCGATTTGGAACATTGGCCTCCTTTTATTCCGCTAGCATTAGCGCTAATACTTTAGCATACAAGATGGAACGCAAAACCGGACGCGCGTCATCACATGGCACCTAAGCACCACCACTTTTGTCCACCAGGTGGCACTCAATGTGTTAAACTAGCAGATCTACAAGCTCACATCATGTCACATTGTGAGCTTTTTTGGAGCTTTTTTGAGCTATTTTCAAAATTGCCGATACATATAGGGTCAAAAGTGGTGTCTCATTTTTGTGGGGACGCCCTGAAACCACCTACAGGACCCCTGGGGGTCCCCGGACCACACTCTGAGAACCACTGCACTAATCCTCAACATTGGGTCTGACTTGAGGACCCCCAGCAGGCCCAATGGACCCTTGAGGGTTACATTTGCACTAGGGTCGTCCCGGGACGATTACGTCATTTTCAAATGATCGGAATAAAAAAAAACATGATCGGGACATCCCTATAGTATCAATACTATATTATCCATATCATGATAATAGATGGGATATTGTTTGTGATTTGTGATGTTGTACTATTGTGATATGGCATAAGTGTTCTATAACAATATAAATATCTGGTCGGGTAAGATCGCTATCAGCAGAAACTCAAACTCAAATGACCGGAATCAGATCTGGAACAAAAAAAAACGTTGTCAGAACATTAACCCTAATTTGAGGATTTTACAATGCAGACTGGAGGGTCTCCACTATAGTTTTACAATGCAGACTGGAGGGTCTCCACTATAGTTTGATAATGCAGACTGGAGGGTCTCCACTATAGTTTTACAATGCAGACTGGAGGGTCTCCACTATAGTTTTACAATGCAGACTGGAGGGTCTCCACTATAGTTGTACAATGCAGACTGGAGGGTCTCCACTATAGTTTTACAATGCAGACTGGAGGGTCTCCACTATAGTTTTGATGCAGACTGGAGGGTCTCCACTATAGTTTTGATGGAGACTGGAGGGTCTCCACTATAGTTTTACAATGCAGACTGGAGGGTCTCCACTATAGTTTTGATGGAGACTGGAGGGTCTCCACTATAGTTTTACAATGCAGACTGGAGGGTCTCCACTATAGTTTTGATGGAGACTGGAGGGTCTCCACTATAGTTTTGATGCAGACTGGAGGGTCTCCACTATAGTTTTGATGGAGACTGGAGGGTCTCCACTATAGTTTTGATGGAGACTGGAGGGTCTCCACTATAGTTTTGATGCAGACTGGAGGGTCTCCACTATAGTTTTATGCAGACTGGAGGGTCTCCACTATAGTTTTATGGAGACTGGAGGGTCTCCACTATAGTTTTGATAAGTGGTTCTCTAACTGTTTCATTTCAAGGACATCCAGCTTTAATTTCAAGGACATCCAGCTTAATATGCATTAGGCCTGCACGGAAAAACACCCACTTGACACCACATTTTATCTCTGCGATACCGTTCTGTAAAATCCTCACAGTTTATTTAACTCTCCGTCTGTGTATCATATCCCCAAGAAGAGCACATTACCTTCACCACAACACCCGAAGTAAAGGTCGGCCAAGTCAGTGTCAAATTACCCCCAAAACACTGGCAGTGTCAGTGAAATATGTGATTTATATATTGCGCTAATATGGCCATTTATTCTACAAAGAGGGAGAGGGACGTTTGCGCTCTAAACTCAAGCCTTCATGGGGCTAAAAGCAGGTGCGAGAGGCCAGCATGGAAGTCTAAACATGGGGCTAAACGCAGGTACGAGAGGCCAGCATGTAAGTCCATGAACAAAATAGAAGACACACTGAGATGCTGTTTAGATGCAAAAAAAAACAATCACGCATGTGTGAAGTGAGGGGCGCTCTTATCATCGTACATTATCATGACGTAGAATCGTTACTATGTCTATTTGCCACTATTTGACACTATGACGTAAAATTCTCCATTCATTGTCAATTTAATGTTTTTGTGTAGGACAAAGTTTGTGAACATATACACTAAAAGCTGGATATAGGAGGAGCTAGCGCCCCTCAAAAATAGTTCTTTACTTACAAAACACGGTGAAATGAAGTGACCTTTTGGTGTTTTAAGCAATATGTAATGTTCTACTTTAGCTATTAGCTTGTAGGTCTGCTATTTTTGAAAAATTGTGAAAATGTGGCGCACATTTTTTAATATATATTCTTTCGGAGCGTTTTTAACTCATTTTTTTAAATTTCAGGCCTAAATGGGAGGCGAGGCCAGCTTCAGAGCGTGGTCTGTGTTGGAGGGTTAGGGTGGCGAGGCCAGCTTCAGAGCGTGGTCTGTGTTGGAGGCAGCAGGTGTTTGTTAATGATGTGTTTGGCATTCTGCTCAGGCTCGCCACACGCTTGCCAAGCCCCACTTGAACTATAGCCTACTGGTTGTTGGTGGATGATTTGAAGCGGTCGACCCCAATGCAGAGGGCGACTGTGGCTCAGGAGGTAGAGCAGGTCGTCCAATGATCCATGGGTCGGAGGTTCGAATCCCGGCTCCTCCTATCTACATGTCGAAGTGTCCTTGGGCAAGACACTGAACCCCAAATTGCTCCCGATGTGCTGGTTGGTACCTTGCATGCCTTCCGCCGCAATCGGAAGGTGTATGAATGGGTGAATGTAATGCACACTCTATGTAAAGCGCCTTGGATAAAGGCGCTATATAAATGCACCATTTACCATTTGAGCACCTTCAGAGTTGCAGAGCCGCACGGGTCCATTTGGAGCCGCTTGGTTGTACCGGCCCGTACCAGACGTTGAGAAACCCAATCAGTACACGAGATTAAGGTGCAAAGAGTGTTAGCGCATCATGGTCAAGTTCAACCAAACGTACGGTGGTTCTTGGCAATGTAAGAGCCCATCCTTTGCTTTTTTTTCCTCCCCTTCCTCCTCCGGCAAAGTTCCGGCCCTGCAATCCTTCACCATCATTCTAAATGGATCACTTAAGAGAGTGACTTTGGTCCGGGCCGGGCCGGGCCGGGCCAGGCCGGCCAGTCGTGGTCTAAGTGCTTTTACTTGATGTATTTGGCCCTCCATTGTAACTCACAGGAAAACAAGAGTTCATCTCATTCTGGGTTTCTCACCGACAGGCAGAACAAGTATAGTGCCAGTCCGAAGGGGGTGCGGGGGGGGGGGGGGGGGGGGGGGGCAGGGGCGAGGGGAAGGGTTGCATGAGGCCGTCGAACGCGGGGAATTTTGCAGTAATGAACCTGTCAGAGAGACTTGGAGTGGTATAATGTTAATGCCTGCACAGTGCGCGCGCACG
The DNA here is from genome assembly GCF_951216825.1 of Electrona antarctica. NCBI lineage: Eukaryota > Metazoa > Chordata > Actinopteri > Myctophiformes > Myctophidae > Electrona > Electrona antarctica. The sequence continues at coordinate 184,480 of NC_136793.1, forward strand.
CGCACACACGCACACACACACACACACACACACACACACACACACACACAGAGCACTGAACATATGTTTTTTCCTCCATTAGCGTGCGGGGCTGCCTGCCTCATGTCACTATGACTCTGGACGGACTCTCTGGCTGACACTTTACATAATCGTCCGACACTTATAATATAACGGCACTTATCCGCGCGTGCACGGTCGATCACGCACGTACACAGCCTTTATGTGCATCGCTGCGTAAAATGCGATATTTTGGGCTTGATTAGAGCTTAATTTGACTTAGTTATTACAACAAGTAAGACGCGCAAACGCGGGAAGCGAACGCAGCTCGTAAATTGCAATAACAACAATTAGAATAAATTACGTACTTTTTAAGGTTTTTTTTAAGTTAAGTTTTTTTAAATTAAATGTTTTTTCAAGTTATTTTTTTAGTGTGTGTATGTGTGCGTGCGTGTTTCTTTTTTAGGTTTTTTTTTTAAAAGTTTTTTCTTTAAGTTTTTTTTTAAGTTAATTTTTTTTTAAGTTAAGTTTTTTGTGGGTGTGCGTTTTTCCTTTAAGTTTTTTTTTTAAGTTAAGTTTTTTTTAAGTTAAGTTTTTTGTGTGTGCGTTTTTCCTTTTTACGTTTTTTTTTTAAGTTAAGTTTTTTTTTAAGTTAATTTTTTGTGTGTGTGCGTTTTTCCTTTTTAAGTTTTTTTTTAAGTTAAGTTTTTTTTTAAGTTAAGTTTTTTTTTAAGTTAAGTTTTTTTTTAAGTTAAGTTTTTTGTGTGTGTGTGCGTGCGTGCGTGCGTGCGTGTGTGTGTGCGTGCATGTGTGTGTGTGTTTTTGTGTGTGATACAGCTGCGCCCTCTGGTGGTGGGCGGGTGGTGTTACAGCGTGACACACAGACACACACACACACAGACACACACACAGACGTGATCTGCTGGGTCTCATAGTAAATGCTCACTGCGTTCGCAATAAACGATGATCGCTTAGCATCCTGGACATCTGATAGTACCGGATGTTATTGTTCCTTAAACCGGAAGTGACATCGCCAGAATCGGCATAATGGTGACGTGCAGCCACCATCAGGACTGGGTATAATACTATAGGATTGCCGTGTGAGAATGAGATGTAGTGTGTATATCACGGATTTTTCTATTGGCATTAAAATGACGAATTAAACATATGAATAGTGCAGTATTTCTACTGTACATTGCAATATTCATACTTTTACTGAGGCCTATAAGTAAAACCTTTGAGCGCTTTTTTTCTCCATCACTGGTAATCCAGCGAGCGAATCATTAGGCCTCATTGGTGTCCCTGTCAGTAATAGCGCATTACGCTCAGCCCGAGGTGTTTGCAACCTCACCGATTTCAAATTGAGGGTTATTGCTTCTGAAAAAAAGGCTCCAGTAAACACCGCTAACTCCCCTCTCCCCTGCCAATCGGAATGCAAGGCCATGAGTCCATTTCTGGCCATGGCCTGGAATGTTGAAAAAGAGGCATTTTTCTTCTTTTAATGAGCACCCTGCATGGAAATGGCTTCTGCCGACGTTTGCCACAAAAAGTACAGGCACAGGGGTTTTCTTCTGTGTGGGTTTTGCTACAAGCAGTACAACGAAAGGTCTCTTAGCTAAACACCGTCTGAGAGCGAAATGTGCTCATATGATTGGACCTGCATGTTGTTGACATACTCAGAAGTCTTCATTGTGAAAGATACCGTGAGCGGTGTGATTTATTTTGATATATTCTTTTATAATTAGCCCTGATAAGGGGTCCATTTAGACCGATGCCCGCGTGGAGACGTTTTCAGCTTCAGCCAGCTGATTGCTCATGCCCAGGTGGTCAGACTTGTTCCATGTGGACCCTCTCAGAGTTACAATTAAGGGCCCGCGTGGACCTACAGTACAGTAATGCTGTTTAACCCATTCTGGGCGGGAACCCCTATTGGTGTTTTAACTAAGCATTATGTTATACTTTTGCTATTAGAAATTAACCGATCTACAAGCTCATAGCGCGCCACTCGGTGGCACGCTATGAGGTTGTAGATCGGCTATTTTTGAAAAATCGTGAAAATGCGGCACAAATCTTTGAATATATATATTCTTTCAGACGACTTTTTTTTATTTCGACGAAATGGGTTAAACTGTTCATGTAAGCTAATGTAAACCAGCTCAGAGTCTGCCCTGAGACTGCAAGGTCAGGGTTAACCAATCCCCGGCTGAGTCATATACAAATGGTACCCGATGCCTCCGTCCGTAGCTCGGCTCTCAGCATCAAGTGTTGGATTAGGGAGCGAGTCCTTGCGACATGGATTAGGGAGCGAGTCCTTGGATTAGGGAGCGAGTCCTTGATTAGGGAGCGAGTCCTTGATTAGGGAGCGAGTCCTTGCGACATGGATTAGGGAGCGAGTCCTTGCGACATGGATTAGGGAGCGAGTCCTTGCGACATGGATTAGGGAGCGAGTCCTTGATTAGGGAGCGAGTCCTTGATTAGGGAGCGAGTCCTTGCGACATGGATTAGGGAGCGAGTCCTTGATTAGGGAGCGAGTCCTTGATTAGGGAGCGAGTCCTTGATTAGGGAGCGAGTCCTTGCGACATGGATTAGGGAGCGAGTCCTTGGATTAGGGAGCGAGTCCTTGCGACATGGATTAGGGAGCGAGTCCTTGGATTAGGGAGCGAGTCCTTGCGACATGGATTAGGGAGCGAGTCCTTGCGACATGGATTAGGGAGCGAGTCCTTGCGACATGGATTAGGGAGCGAGTCCTTGATTAGGGAGCGAGTCCTTGATTAGGGAGCGAGTCCTTGCGACATGGATTAGGGAGCGAGTCCTTGATTAGGGAGCGAGTCCTTGATTAGGGAGCGAGTCCTTGATTAGGGAGCGAGTCCTTGCGACATGGATTAGGGAGCGAGTCCTTGGATTAGGGAGCGAGTCCTTGCGACATGGATTAGGGAGCGAGTCCTTGGATTAGGGAGCGAGTCCTTGCGACATGGATTAGGGAGCGAGTCCTTGGATTAGGGAGCGAGTCCTTGTGACATACTTGCGTCACTCTAAACATCGGTGCGGCAAAGATTTAGAAAGGATGCCCTATTCCGGCTCCGATTGGCCGCAGCTTTTATAGGCATGAGGAGATTATGGTTATGGGGTGTTAAAATATCAGGAGCGAATCAGAAATAGAGCTTGGCAGGTCTCGCCTTTGCCGCTTCCTCTGTGTCTCTGTGTGTGTGTGTGTGTGTGTGTGTGTGTGTGTGTGTGTGTGTGTGTGTGTGTGTGTGTGTGTGTGTGTGTGTGTGTGTGTGTGTGTGTGTGTGTGTGTGTGTGTGTGTGTGAGTGTGCATGCGCGTGCGTGTGCGTGTGTGCGTGTACTTGAACACTTGCCAGTTGGAGCGTGAGCCTTCCAACGGCGTCTGTTCCAGTCTATAAGCCAAGGACGGACTAAACAGGCTGTTGAAGACATGCTTCCTACATCAACAGTAGAGTCTGTTCTGTGTGCACTGCTGCTCCTTTTCATCATAGTGACAATACCAACAATCACAGATGGAATTTGAGAGTTGTGTGAGTCTTCTTGGATACCCAGGTAACCTAACGCATCTGTCTAAATAGCACGAGAGCTAAATCAAATTTTAAATATAGAGAGAAAAACAAAAATCGGGAACGAGCGACCATAAGATACGTCTGCATATTAGCGATATCCTGGTTTTTATTTCATTTCATTTATTTATTCATTCCGAACATGTTAAAATATAAACGAGAAAAGACAAAGTAAATATTCAAAACAAAAAAAGCGTCCAAAAATAATAATAATGATCTTTCATAATCCTTAACTTATGTTTATGTTCGAAAAAGGAGTAGGAAGAAGTTTAAATTGAAAAACGTATCGAGTCCTACCCCTTCTTTGTGTATCTCAATACATGAAAAAGAAGGGGTAGGACTCGATACGTTTTTCGCTATACAGCATTTATCGCAAGAGAAAGTGGTTACGGAATGGTTCTATGGCAAAATACATGTCAAGGACCCCGGGCCATAACCAGGGCTGGACTGGGACAAAAATTCGGCCCGGTCATTTTCGCGTGAATTTGGCCCAGACCGGCCCACCAAGATAGCAGAAACTCTACCTGCCGCTACGTCAAGGCACACACAAACAAACAAGCCCTAATACCACCACTTTTACAGAACAACATAAATGATACAAACCAACAGACAACTACACAACCCTTTGTTGAGGGTTTATTTGTCACTCACTGATACAGGTACAGTGAAATTATCATGATGGCACTGGCAGAATGGCAGCACGCCCGGACCTTTCCTGGTGGCCTGCCGCCTATTGGCCTGCCTGCCTGTCAAAAAAAAAACATTTTTTTGTTTTAATCATGGCGGCCCCCTACGGTCGCGGCCCACCGGGAATATCCCCGGTACGACCTGTGGCCAGTCCAGCCCTGGCCATAACTCTGATAAATGAGAAATTGACCCCCATAACAAAAGAATGGAACCCAATGTGGGAGAAGAGTCCAGGTTGTGTGGAGCGTTGTTCAGGGCCGTTTTAGGGAAGGCTTTGACAACATTCCTGTGTTGGATTGCGTCAGGAATCGAAGGCATTGGAGGTGTTCAGCCTTTTAGGCCAACATCAGCTCAGTGGCCTTGTGGTTAGAGTGTCCGCCCTGAAACTGGGAGGTCGGGGTTCGATCCCCGGCCGGGTCATACCAAAGACTGTAAAAATGGGACCCAATGCCTCCCTGCTTGGCAGGGGCAGAGCAGCTCGTAATCTATTTTCAATATGAGTCACGTGGTTTTGACGAAACAGCTGTAGTCTTGCGGGTGTTGATAATAGGATTAATTAGACCTTCGGCAAATTAGGAGAATAGGGCGATGTCCTTAGTTTTAACTAGAATTTATTAAAGGACAAACATGATTAACAAATTGTGACTAACACAGGAATACATTCTCTGTCAAAACCAGGTGACTGTCATTGAAACTGAATTGCGAGTTGCTCTGTCTACCCCCCCCCCCCTCTACCACCCCCCACGCGAGTCTATATCCACGCGGGGGTCTATTTGGGGTCCTTGGCGACGTGGACAAAAAGTTTGGAAACCCTTCTCTGGCATACATCCCCCGTCCGTCCGTCCGTCCGTCCGTCCGTCCGTCCGTCCGTCCGTCCGTCCGCCCGTCCGTGCGTCCGTGCTCGGTAACAGTGCAGTATAAATAACACAACGGCGCTGCTGTGCTCCTGGTAGAGACGGCACCATGAAGCCAAACTAGGGCACGAGTTTCTGCTCCTCTCTTGTGGTTTCAGGAGTACATTTGGACAACGCCGCCGCCCTCCCCGCCCCCTCACCGCCCTCACCCTCAGCTGAGGCCTACAGTCTTTTCCCAGCTCGCATTACTTGCTTTCTGCACCTTTCTTTGGGGTGTTTTCCTCTGCGAAAATGCCCATGTCGCTTTAATCGCACCACGGTGTCGCTCATATGCTGTATAACCTTTAGTCAAGTGACAGCCCTGTAGGCCTAACATAATGCCCTTCAGAACAAGGAGTGTTTTCACCCTCTAGTGGTGGGAGGTAGAAGTACAATTTTGAGGGGTTTTCTTTATGTTATTTTTTCCTCCCCCTCTCACTACATCTCAGAGGCAAATATTATTAAATTATTATTCTTTTTTACTCCACTACAGTTAATAGTCACTTTGTAGTTATAATATTATTATTACAAAACAAACATCATTAACCAATTAAGCCCTATATATTGTATTGGAAAACAGGCGATGCAGCATGAAGCTCCCAATGTGTGGCGATGCAGCCGATCCCCACCTTATCAATCCATTGAATGGTCAAGTTGTCATGAATTGTCACCCATTCGTCTGGGCCCAGTAGGTCCCTACTGGCCTACCAGGAGACCCCTAACCCTAACCCCCTAACCCTAACCCTCACGTGACAGCACAGGCATTAACATGGTGTCAACGATAGAACTGGCTGACAGCGCCTACCAGAATCTCCTGGTAGGCCAGTAGGGACCTACTGGGCCCAGACGAATGGGTGACAATTCATGACAACTTGACCATTCAATGGATTGATAAGGTGGGGATGGCGAATTAAAAAAATTAAAAAATGTTAAAAAAAATTGGGTGAAATAGGCTCTCCAGCCTGAAACAGGCATGGCAGCACACCTCGCCGTTAATAGAAGATTTGAGAATGGATTGATCACATTCGAAATATCATCAGTTGTGCTGATTAGTGATTAGACATAGTTTTGTCAGAGCAGCAGCGTTTATTGGCTTACAGGAATGGAACAAAAAGGGCAGGTTTTTCGCTCCTGCATTTTAACCCATTTTGACCTGAGATCAGATTCTAAAAATGTCTTTAAAAATGTTTTCTGAAAAAGCTATGTTTCTATGTCAGTCGTTCTTCGATTTTTAAAAAATAGCAGACTTACAAGCTCATAGCGCGCCACTCGGTGCCGCGCTATGAGCTTGTAGATCTGCTATTTTTCAATAGCTAAAGCATAACATAATGCTAACACCAAAAGGGGTTCCCGCCCAAAATGGGTTTTAACATCATAGTACTTGGAGAGCAAGATATTTTCTGAGGCTGGTAATATACTTCAGTATAAGAAGGTTGGGGACCAATGGTATAGGGCCTATTTCACCTTATACTAAAGTAAAACATCAGAGTACTAACCTTTGGACAAGTGACAGCCTATATATGGGCCTAATACAGCGCCCTGGAGCCTGGCAGCCTATATATGGGCCTAATACAGCGCCCTGGAGCCTGGCAGGGCACGGTTTCATCCCTATATGGGCCTAATACAGAGCCCTGGAGCCTGGCAGCCTATATATGGGCCTAATACAGCGCCCTGGAGCCTGGCAGGGCACGGTTTCATCCCTATATGGGCCTAATACAGTGCCCTGGAGCCTGGCAGCCTATATATGGGCCTAATACAGCGCCCTGGAGCCTGGCAGGGCACGGTTTCATCCCTATATGGGCCTAATACAGCGCCCTGGAGCCTGGCAGCCTATATATGGGCCTAATACAGCGCCCTGGAGCCTGGCAGGGCACGGTTTCATCCCTATATGGGCCTAATACAGCGCCCTGGAGCCTGGCAGCCTATATATGGGCCTAATACAGCGCCTTGGAGCCTGGCAGCCTATATATGGGCCTAATACAGCGCCCTGGAGCCTGGCATGGCACGGTTTC
>NC_136793.1:191841-481841 GCF_951216825.1 Electrona antarctica
TTTTCAAATGCTTATAAATACATCTTTTGAAAATAACAAGCTACTGTAGATGTGTGTACTGTAGAGCTTAATAATAATCACATTCTACAAAGTAACTAAATGAAGTTGTCAAATAAATGCAGTGGAGTAAAAGTATAGCAATATTTGCCTCTTAGATGTAGTGGAGTAGAAGTAGTAGAATTGAAAATACTAAAGTAAAGTACAAATACCTCAACATTGTACTTGTTAGCTTACTAGCTCACAACGTGGTGCATGAAGTGACGCGCTGTGACCTTGTATATCGGTATATTTTTGGGGGCGTGTGGCGCTGCCGTCGTGCGACGATTCAGTATCTTCCGTCTCAGACGTGCACATCGGCGCTGTGAGCTTCACACTGTGCACAGCTGCATGATGGGAAGCTGAGTTTTTAGCAGCCATTACGTCATTTCGGGTGTGACAGTACAGTACAGTGACAGCAGTACAGTAGCAGTACAGTAGAGGGACCCCCTGGGTATACCCCCACATGGTATAACTCTCATTTCTCAACCGTTTTGGACGCAGGGCGGCTTTCCTTTGAGCCTCTGGACTGCAGGACGGGGTCGGTCGCTTTGTCTCCTCCGAAACTAATCTCGCGAACCGCTGTACCCGGTCATCAGCGCTGAATCTCTTGCGTGAACAGAAACGCCTCAACTTGTCACATAATATTTAATATTTCTTTTGAAATAAATATATATATTTTATTATTATATTTTATAATGGAAGTCAGTGCAGGGGGTTCCCGATCAGGCTGAAATCGTGCCCACATTTGGAGTCATACAGATAATCAGGGGTGCCCCAAAAAGGTACCCGTAGATCACAAAGGCTGTGCAGGTAGAACACACACATGCCCCTAAAATGCCACTTGCATTAAGGTGACTTGATTGATTGACATCAATAAGGGCCCGTTAGCTCAAACCCACAATGCAACACTGGCCGCGTTCGTTCGGAAATAGCGCACTGAGGCGAGTGAGCTCCGGTGCGGTAATTCCGAACGCGCACACTTTGTTTTGAGCACAGAGGTCAGTAGCATTATAAATATATAAACAAGCCTATACCAATTCCATTTCCTCCCCTCTATTTTCCAACCCTTGTGCGCCGCTAGGTACATTTTTAAACAATTTTCAGTAGCTCTCGCAAGTCCTACATAAGTGTGGCCAACCCTGCTGTACATCATATCAGATTGATGTCACTGCAGGCTGGTCTCCACACACAGTCCAGGATCCACAAGGGAGGCTCGTTGTTCCCATGAGGATCCCCCAAAAACCTACTGTACAACCCCCGAAACGTCCAACGTCTAGCAGCTAGAATTGTCGTCCCGGATACGAATACAAGTAATTATTTTGTAATACTTTTGTTGAGTAACCACTTATTTTACTGCCTTAGATGCCTTAGATGCAGATGGATCTCCGATCTACACTTGTCAGCTGTCATTTATGCTTGCCGTTTTTGGCGATTTGCTGCAGTATTGGGTTAGACTGAACGTTGCATTCGTTCAGCCTAGTGTCAATTGGATGTTTTGGTACTCGGGTCAAAGTATAGGCCTCTCACAGCATTTCCCCGCCCCCTTTAAACGCCCCCTTTTGGAGATAGTGGTGTTGTATTTTTTGCGGTCCATAGGCTTCCATGTTAAAAGAGGTATTTTCACATGCCTATTATTTATTCTACTTATTTGAGTTGTTATACCATTGTGTTTTCTTCATATTATCATATTATCGAATGAAGACGGTATATATAAGCGGAGATACGTGGAGCGTAGCTCTGCAGTAAAATATTGCTATTGTTAGGCGAGACAGAGGGGATGGGAGGGGGGGGGGGGGGGTCGGGGGTTGGGGTGGGGTGGGGGGGGGGGGGGGGGGGGAGTGCTGCGATGCAGAAAGAGCGGAAAGTCGTCTTGACAGCTTTTCAGTGGCTGAGGCTGACGGCTGAGCCGGGGATGCTGGAGGGGAAAGTAGTGTGTAGCAGAGGGATGCCGTCAGGCCACGGCACAGCAGAGGGATGCCGTCAGGCCACGCCCCCTCAGAGGGATGCCGTCAGGCCACGGCACAGCAGAGGGATGCCGTCAGGCCACGGCACAGCAGAGGGATGCCGTCAGGCCACGGCACAGCAGAGGGATGCCGTCAGGCCACGGCACAGCAGAGGGATGCCGTCAGGCCACGGCACAGCAGAGGGATGCCGTCAGGCCACAGCAGAGGGATGCCGTCAGGCCACGGCACAGCAGAGGGATGCCGTCAGGCCACGGCACAGCAGAGGGATGCCGTCAGGCCACGGCACAGCAGAGGGATGCCGTCAGGCCACGGCACAGCAGAGGGATGCCGTCAGGCCACGGCACAGCAGAGGGATGCCGTCAGGCCACGGCACAGCAGAGGGATGCCGTCAGGCCACGGCACAGCAGAGGGATGCCGTCAGGCCACGGCACAGCAGAGGGATGCCGTCAGGCCACAGCAGAGGGATGCCGTCAGGCCACGGCACAGCAGAGGGATGCCGTCAGGCCACGGCACAGCAGAGGGATGCCGTCAGGCCACGGCACAGCAGAGGGATGCCGTCAGGCCACGGCACAGCAGAGGGATGCCGTCAGGCCACGGCACAGCAGAGGGATGCCGTCAGGCCACGGCACAGCAGAGGGATGCCGTCAGGCCACGGCACAGCAGAGGGATGCCGTCAGGCCACGGCACAGCAGAGGGATGCCGTCAGGCCACGGCACAGCAGAGGGATGCCGTCAGGCCACGCCCCCTCAGAGGGATGCCGTCAGGCCACGGCACAGCAGAGGGATGCCGTCAGGCCACGGCACAGCAGAGGGATGCCGTCAGGCCACGGCACAGCAGAGGGATGCCGTCAGGCCACGGCACAGCAGAGGGATGCCGTCAGGCCACGGCACAGCAGAGGGATGCCGTCAGGCCACGGCACAGCAGAGGGATGCCGTCAGGCCACGGCACAGCAGAGGGATGCCGTCAGGCCACGGCACAGCAGAGGGATGCCGTCAGGCCACGGCACAGCAGAGGGATGCCGTCAGGCCACAGCAGAGGGATGCCGTCAGGCCACGGCACAGCAGAGGGATGCCGTCAGGCCACGGCACAGCAGAGGGATGCCGTCAGGCCACGGCACAGCAGAGGGATGCCGTCAGGCCACGGCACAGCAGAGGGATGCCGTCAGGCCACGGCACAGCAGAGGGATGCCGTCAGGCCACGGCACAGCAGAGGGATGCCGTCAGGCCACGGCACAGCAGAGGGATGCCGTCAGGCCACGGCACAGCAGAGGGATGCCGTCAGGCCACGGCACAGCAGAGGGATGCCGTCAGGCCACGGCACAGCAGAGGGATGCCGTCAGGCCACGGCACAGCAGAGGGATGCCGTCAGGCCACGGCACAGCAGAGGGATGCCGTCAGGCCACGGCACAGCAGAGGGATGCCGTCAGGCCACGGCACAGCAGAGGGATGCCGTCAGGCCACGGCACAGCAGAGGGATGCCGTCAGGCCACGGCACAGCAGAGGGATGCCGTCAGGCCACGGCACAGCAGAGGGATGCCGTCAGGCCACGGCACAGCAGAGGGATGCCGTCAGGCCACGGCACAGCAGAGGGATGCCGTCAGGCCACGGCACAGCAGAGGGATGCCGTCAGGCCACGGCACAGCAGAGGGATGCCGTCAGGCCACGGCACAGCAGAGGGATGCCGTCAGGCCACGGCACAGCAGAGGGATGCCGTCAGGCCACGGCACAGCAGAGGGATGCCGTCAGGCCACGGCACAGCAGAGGGATGCCGTCAGGCCACGGCACAGCAGAGGGATGCCGTCAGGCCACGGCACAGCAGAGGGATGCCGTCAGGCCACGGCACAGCAGAGGGATGCCGTCAGGCCACGGCACAGCAGAGGGATGCCGTCAGGCCACGGCACAGCAGAGGGATGCCGTCAGGCCACGGCACAGCAGAGGGATGCCGTCAGGCCACGGCACAGCAGAGGGATGCCGTCAGGCCACGGCACAGCAGAGGGATGCCGTCAGGCCACGGCACAGCAGAGGGATGCCGTCAGGCCACGGCACAGCAGAGGGATGCCGTCAGGCCACGGCACAGCAGAGGGATGCCGTCAGGCCACGGCACAGCAGAGGGATGCCGTCAGGCCACGGCACAGCAGAGGGATGCCGTCAGGCCACGGCACAGCAGAGGGATGCCGTCAGGCCACGGCACAGCAGAGGGATGCCGTCAGGCCACGGCACAGCAGAGGGATGCCGTCAGGCCACGGCACAGCTGAGGGATGCCGTCAGGCCACGGCACAGCAGAGGGATGCCGTCAGGCCACGGCACAGCAGAGGGATGCCGTCAGGCCACGGCACAGCAGAGGGATGCCGTCAGGCCACGGCACAGCAGAGGGATGCCGTCAGGCCACGGCACAGCAGAGGGATGCCGTCAGGCCACGGCACAGCAGAGGGATGCCGTCAGGCCACGGCACAGCAGAGGGATGCCGTCAGGCCACGGCACAGCAGAGGGATGCCGTCAGGCCACGGCACAGCAGAGGGATGCCGTCAGGCCACGGCACAGCAGAGGGATGCCGTCAGGCCACGGCACAGCAGAGGGATGCCGTCAGGCCACGGCACAGCAGAGGGATGCCGTCAGGCCACGGCACAGCAGAGGGATGCCGTCAGGCCACGGCACAGCAGAGGGATGCCGTCAGGCCACGGCACAGCAGAGGGATGCCGTCAGGCCACGGCACAGCAGAGGGATGCCGTCAGGCCACGGCACAGCAGAGGGATGCCGTCAGGCCACGGCACAGCAGAGGGATGCCGTCAGGCCACGGCACAGCAGAGGGATGCCGTCAGGCCACGGCACAGCAGAGGGATGCCGTCAGGCCACGGCACAGCAGAGGGATGCCGTCAGGCCACGGCACAGCTCCGTTTAACAAGGCCCACAGATGAGCCGCGCCACTACACACTGCAGCCATGATGAGGGAGGAAGGGAGGGAGGGAGGGGGGGAGTGCTCTAGTTTTTGTTTATTTTTTTTTACTTAAGTAAAAGTAGCAATACCAATAAATTGCAATACTCAAAAATGTACTTAGCTAAGAGTAAAAGCAAAAAAGTATTAGATCAAAATACTATATTTTAAATTGCCAAGGATGCCCCCCCTCCCAGCGAGAGTTTTTCCTCATCCAGATCGGCTATTTTTGCTGTTTGTGAGGACGCACACACGGCCGCTCGTTATTACGCGGCGCAGAGAAATGTGTTATTTTGAGGGTCGGCTTGGCACTTTTTGGCACATTCTGTTGCCCCCCTCGGCGTGTTGCCCCCCTCGTCGTGTTGCCCCCCTCAGCGTGTTGCCCAACTCGCAGTGCGTATTGCGCGTATAGGTATAGCGACGGCACTGGGTAATCCTCTCCAGGGCCAGCGAGGTGCCATCGGGCAGGGTCGGTGAGATTCCGATCGAAGCGTGTGTCGTGATGCGCTGAATGGAGAGACATCTCGGTCACACCCTCTCGCTCCTCCCCTCAAGGAATTCGCAGCCCTTGGTTGATGCACAACCACACTTGTTTCTTAATTGTTCTCGTTTTCCCCGCAACCTCAGCAGCGACCATATGCAGTGTTGATTTTGTCGACTATAACATTTTGTCGACTATAAACTAGTGGTATCGGTACCACTAGTGGTACCGGTACGACTAGTCGTACCGGTACGACTAGTCGTACCGGTACGACTAGTGGTACCACTAGTCGTACCGGTACGACTAGTGGTACTTGAGCCCCCCTCTGGTGGTACACAGAGGAGTCGCCCAAAAAAGGAGAAAAAAGACCAAAGTGGAATGAAATATTTATATTACTAGGCCTACAGGCAGTTCTTCTGACCTAGTGATTGGTTGAAACAGGCTCTCCAGCCGTGCTGAAATGAGCATGACGGCACACCTAGCCGCTAATAGAAGATTTGAGAACAGATTAATCACATTAGAAATATCATCAGTTGTGCTGATTAGTGATTAGACGTTAGAAGAGTTTTGTCAGAGCAGCAGTGTGGAGTTTATCTCCCTGAGGCTGTACCTCTATACATTAATAATTCCACCGGCTTATATTGGTAACTAAAATGTGTAATCAATTCATGAGTAGATGAAGACCCCAAGTGGTGAGGTCAGGAAGTTCATGTACAATACATTATTCATTATATTAATTAACCCATTTTGGGCGGGAACCCCTTTTGGTGTTAGCATTATGTTATGCTTTAGCTATTGAAAAATAGCAGATCTACAAGCTCATAGCGCGCCACCGAGTGGCGCGCTACGCGCTTGTAGGTCTGCTATTTTTGAAAAATCGAAGAACGACATGACATAGAAACATAGCTTTTTCAGAAAACTGTCAGGATGTAGAAGACATTTTTAGAATCTGATCTCAGGTCAGAATGGGTTATAGCTTATTAGTGCAACTGTGCCAACCAATTACAATCTATCTGAGGGATCTCAGATAATTAAAAGCTAATTGGGGTAAATGTGTTTATTCTGAAGGAAATGCATCACCGAGAAGATGTGACGGGAATGCATTGAGGTATCCGAACAGAACAGGAAGGGCTGTTAGATCTAACTTAGTCACAGAGCGTTGGAGTCAGGCTTCATTCAGTCAAATGTAAAGCCCTAAACCACACCAAAGGGTCACCATGCAACTCCTTGGGTCCAAACGGTTGCAAAGAGTTAACGCTGAAACCGTCTTGACCCTTTGGTGTGGTTTGGGGCCGTTGAATTCCATTGCGTTGAATCGCTCGGGTCAACGTGGGTCAACGTGCAACAAGACATACCACACCGCTAAAACCGTCTGTGGTTAGGGCTTTAGAGCAGGGGTTCTCAACGTTTTTGGCCGGGGACCCCCGGAAATGCTTTGGCAATGTCTCGGGACCCCCGCCCCGCCCCCTCCCGACCCCCAATATAAATTGACTGCTACAATAACCTTAATAATAGAGACAATACACCATAACTAAATACTGAAACCAGATATAATCATTAGGGAAGGTGTATGCATGTACTATGTGTACTATATGTAAACTCTTCTTTTCCACTTTCCAGCCATGCAGTTGCAAAAAATATATATATATATATATTTTTTTTTTTGGAAAATAATTTGGGGACCCCCCAAAATAATTTGGCGACCCCCCGAGGGGTCGCGACCCACGGGTTGAGAACCCCTGCTTTAGAGTCAGAGGACCAGGGAAGCTCAGCTGCGTAAGTTGCTTATAAAGGTGTTATTATTTACGTTCAAGTGCTCTGAATACAGTCATTATGTTTTGCTTATGCAGTCGCCACATCAGTGAATGAATCGTGCAGTGGATATTGTGCTTCTCTGTCAACAGTTAACACCCCCAACGCCCAGGACGAAGTTCTTTGTCTTTTCTATTAGTAACGCCCGACGCCCAGGACGAAGTATTGTCCAAAAGACGAAGTTTATTGATATGAGAACGGATCGCATGGCTCTACAGCCTGGAAGCGACTGTTGGGCAATCCTCGGTGTTGCGTAAGAGTGAGACGTCATCGGAAAACTCCCTCCCCCGTTTAGCTGATGAAAACGAACATCTTAAAACGTTAATAACTCGCGATCTAAATCATCCCGTCTAATTATGAAAAAAGATCCTGTGTTAGACGGCGCTCCGCGGTCCAGTCGCTAGTCGCGATAGATTTATTCTTACCTCCCGTTGTTGTCGATCGACTCTAGAGTGGTGTGGCTATCGTTAGCTGCTACACACACATTCACAACAACATCCGGTCCGCCCGGAAAAGGGGTCCGCGTTTATAAATCGAATGGGCGATATAATGTAATGGATTAAATAACCCCAGGAAATGAAAGTGTTAATTACCTGATAAACGCTTTCAACTCGTTGCTATCATGTTTAGCTAATAGCATACCGATTGTTGCTACCAAACGCTTTCAACTCGTTGCTATCATGTTTAGCTAATAGCATACCGATTGTTGCTATCATGTTTAGCTAATAGCATACCGATTGTTGCTATCATGTTTAGCTAATAGCATACCGATTGTTGCTATCATGTTTAGCTAATAGCATACCGATTGTTGCTATCATGTTTAGCTAATAGCAGACCGATTGTTGCTACCAAATGCTATCCTCTGGAAACACGGGTCAGAACGACATGTAGGAAGGATGCAGTGTTGTTTTCGTCGACTAAAACTATGACGAAAAATGTTCGTCGACTACCTTTTTTCACTGTTGAAAACTAAATGGAAACTAAATGAAAACTAACCAATGATGACTAAAAATAAGACTAAATATACTGACAATTTTGTCAACAAATAAAAACTAGACTAAAATGTTAGGAAGGGACTAGTGGACAAGAGATCCAGTATAAGTCATTTTTCACTTGGTTGCATGCTGAAAATAGCCGATCTACAAGCTCACAACGCGTCGCGCTGCGACGCATTGTGAGCTTGTAGATCGGCTATTTTCAGCAAGTGTAAAAACAGTCATTACGACGGCATCAAGGCCCGCTAAAATACATTTTAGTCGACTAAATCAACTGTAGATTTAGTCGACTAAAATCTTATGATATTTAGTCGACTGAAACTAGACTAACACTAAAACATTCCAGGTGACTAAAATGTGACTGGAACTAAATTAAAGCTATTGAAGAGACTATGACTAAAACTAAAATCAAAATGTGCTGCCAAAAACAACACTGGTAGGATGTAGAAGAATGTATGTTACGTGAATGAATGTGTGTGTTTACTAGAAAATAAATGGCAAAATGACAAGTGGTTGTTTGCAAACAGTAATATAGAGAGTAATATCGTTGGTCTTTATTACCTGGTGGGTGAATCAGGTTAAACAAAGCTATGAAAAGGTACCGTATAATTATAACCGTTCAAGCAGCATAATTGGCTTAGGAATGGAACAACAAGGGCTTGTGTATTTTAACATCAGTTATTATGGTGGTACTTGGAGAGACAGATATTTTCAACCTACCTGTTGTGGCTCTTTGTTGGTTCCAAACATTTCTACCTTATAGCCAACAAACCCACTGATGCACCTTAGGGACTATGGATGTACGCAGATCAAAGAAACAGATTGTCCAGGTTCAATGTCATTTTTGTTTGTATTTACTTTCCTTTAAAGTGCAGTGATGGTACATTACAAACAGCTCCTTCTGGCATTGTCTGTCCTGTGTTGTCTGTCTGGTAAAAACTGGTTTGTCCACCAGGTGCATGCCGCTCCCCAATCACCCAGGCCTACATATGCTCTCCATCAATCAATTAGGCCTGGGGAGGCGTGCCCTTGGTGTCCAAACAGTGATTCAATTACATAACTAGAAAAAGTGCCCTTCTGGGCACAGGTCTCCACCAGGAGGATAGGACTGTGTGAGATGTTTGGCAAAATGTTTAGGAGTAATATAAACATGTTTGTTTGTTTTAGTTTTTTGCAACAATTTTCTTCATTTTGTTGAGGAAATGCAGAGCCACTCATAGCATCTCTGAGGATAGAATTCTGGATGAGCAGGACATATCCAGCATTTTGAACGAAACGGGCCACTCCTGAAAACGTTGGAAGGCAATCTTAGCCAATCTGTGTAGAATCTGAGAAATCCAACAGACTCGTCTTGATCACATGACTACAGAGATCATGTGGACCAATTTGCGTGAGATTTGGATGAAATCTGTGCGACTAACATAAGCAATGTGTTTTGCAGAAATCGGCCTCATGGTGGCGCTATAACCGGCAGATGTGGAGGGATGCAGGGACAATGTTTTTCCATGGCCTCTAGGGAGTGCGCGTACATAAGTTGTATACAGATCAATGCAGTTATAGCTAAAAACCGGAATTGGCCTGTTATAGCGCCACCGTGAGGCTGATTTGGGGGAAAAAATTGTGGCATGTCGTCCTCGGCCTAGTGGAAATGTGCGTGTATAATTTCACAGAAATTGCACACTGTTTGTGATTTGTGGCATTTTGTTCGAAACGGACCAATCGTGTGAGCTTTGGAAGCCAATCTTAGCCAATCAGGATGGAAGATGGGAAATAGTGCTGCTCCGTGTTGATCACATGACTATGGAGATAGTGTATACCGAATTGTGTGATGTATGGATAAAATGTGTACGAGTAATCTACATAAATGTGTTTTGCCTAAATCGGCCTCATGGTGGCGCTATAACAGGCCGTTGAGGAATATTTGGGGCAGAGGTTCGTCGTTGGCATCCAGGGAGTGTGTGTGCAAAGTTTGGCATGGATCGGGCCAACGGTGGCAGAGATTAGCTGGTAACGGACGGACGGAAGGACGGACGGACGGACGGAAGGAAGGACACACACACACACGGACGGAGTGCAAAACATACTCTCTCCCCATGCCTTCGGCCTGGTGGAGACAATAACCCACCAAACCAATACCCAATAATGCCACATGATAACTACAACAATTGTGATAATAATAATAATAAATAGACATACAAAACAGTGAGGATGGCTTCTACACTACCAAAAGTATAGAAAGTACTCATTGTGCAGAATGTCACTCATTTCAAGATTTAAAATGTCTACAAATATGGTGGTTAATGTATGTTTCTTTCGTCTACAAAGTAGTGCTGTAGTTTCAAATGAATCTAGTGGAGTAAAAGTACAATATTTGCCTCCGAGTTGTAGTGGCGTAGAAGTCGAAGTACTGGAAATTGGAAATACTAAAGTAAAGTTACAAATAACTTGTACTTAAGTACAGTACTTATAAGTAAATATACTTAGTTACTTTCCACCACTGGATATAAAATAAGCAGCAATAATTAATGCCAGCAAACCCGACACCCGCCTCGGCATGTAAGTGTATGCCTTCGGGGCACACGCACGCGCGCGCACGCACGCACGCACGCACGCACGCACACGCACACGCACACACACACACACACACACACAGACACAGACACAGACACACACACACACACACACACACACACACACACACACACACACACACACACACACACACACACAGCGATAGAGACAGACCTTCAGAGGCTGTAGTTTCTTATACATCTCATCTACTTCCGTGCACTCCAAAACACCCCTGGGCCACGCCCCCAGGTGGAGCCTGGGGGTGTGGCCCTCGATCTCCCCGACCTAGTAGGAACTCGGGGCGTCAATCTCCCCAGGGGGGGGGCAGCGGAAAGGCCAATTATACAACAGGTCGTTTCGAGGAAGCAATCCGATTGGTTGAAACAGCCTTCTAGCCGTGGTTCAAACGAGCACCACTCCACACCTAATCAAAACAAAGAATTCAGCTGCTCTGTTCTCCCAGAGCGCTAGCAAACTCGGTGGCTAGGCTAGCTAGTTTCTTGGGACATTTGTGGTCGTAGTTTTTTTTCAGCGATTTTCTTAGTTTTAAGGTTAACTGATGTATAATTGCAATATTACACTGGAGGGGGTGGTTTAACGTCATTTCTGCGTTGCTTTCGGAACTCGCCCTGCGGGCTCGTTCCTGCAGCATCGCAGGCGTGCATTAAGGACGTTAAACCACCCCCTCTCGTGTAATATTGCTTAAGCCAGGCTTACCTGTGTCGGGCTAATGTCATGACATTTCACCACTGGAAGAAACTGCAGTCACTCATTGTTAATAGTATTTGTAGTAGATAACAGCAGCACAATTAGAAATTTGCACCCTATATGGCCAGAAAAATAGTCTGTGTGTTTGACTAGGGTTTGACTGGACTGCTGAATTCCTACAATGCCCATAATGCTTTGGTGCACTGGCCCTCCTTGTGGAGAGGGGGGGGGGGGGGGTGAGTGGAGGTGTGACTTTGTAGTCCAGGAAGGAAGTGAGACCACATTTTCATGGCAGCTTTTTGGTCATAAAAAGTGTTTCTTGTGTCCTAAATAGGCATGTCACGATTCACTCAACTCACAATACGATTTGTATCACGATATGAGGTTCACGATACGATTTTTCACGATATTAAAAAAATATATATTTTAAAGAAAAATTACTGTTTTTTTAATTTTATATAATGTATCTTCCCCCCTGAGACGTTTTATTTAACTACATTGCAAAATAAGTAGCATTACTTTTGACAGTGCAGAAACATAATTGCCTTCCTTGATGAGCATCAACGACCATCATCACCTCTACAGTCACAGACACACACAGCTCCCCTCTACAGTCACAGACACACAGCTCCCCTCTACAGTCACAGACACACACAGCTCCCCTCTACAGTCACAGACACACACAGCTCCCCTCTACAGTCACAGACACACAGCTCCCCTCTACAGTCACAGACACACACAGCTCCCCTCTACAGTCACAGACACACAAAGCTCCCCTCTACAGTCACAGACACACACAGCTCCCCTCTACAGTCACAGACACACACAGCTCCCCTCTACAGTCACAGACACACAAAGCTCCCCTCTACAGTCACAGACACACAAAGCTCCCCTCTACAGTCACAGACACACAAAGCTCCCCTCTACAGTCACAGACACACACAGCTCCCCTCTACAGTCACAGCCACACACAGCTCCCCTCTACAGTCACAGACACACACAGCTCCCCTCTACAGACACACACAGCTCCCCTCTACAGTCACAGACACACACAGCTCCCCTCTACAGTCACAGACACACACAGCTCCCCTCTACAGGCACAGACACACACAGCTCCCCTCTACAGTCACAGACACACACAGCTCCCCTCTACAGTCACAGACACACACAGCTCCCCTCTACAGTCACAGACACACACAGCTCCCCTCTACAGACACACACAGCTCCCCTCTACAGTCACAGACACACACAGCTCCCCTCTACAGACACACACAGCTCCCCTCTACAGACACACACAGCTCCCCTCTACAGACACACACAGCTCCCCTCTACAGTGCTCTACTACTGAAAGTGACTATCATTTCTCTCCAAAAGCACTTGAATATGATGGAATATGACTAAAGCTCACATTCGAATCGATTCATATCGTTGGGATTAATATGGATATATATCGATATACGATATATCGTTACATGCCTATAGTCCTAAACATCATTAAAATAAGCTCTGGGTGCAAAAGGGGTGAAGTGGCCCTTCTTCAAGGGGAGTTCTCAGAGTTACTAGAGGGGGGGGGGGGGTGCTGCTAAATGTTTCTGTGAATTATCTGTGTATTGAGGGTTTACAGGGCGGCAGCTGCAACGACGTGCCCAGAAATATAGGGACGCCACGCAACGTAGTTCCATCCACCCTATTACAGCCTCCTAGTTCCTGCATAAAAGCTACCCACCCATATTAAATGAGTCAGGTTTCATGGGAGCCTTTCTGGGGCTGCTCGGGCCTTCACGCTTGTGTTGGCAGCAGAGGGGGGGGGGGGGGGGGGGGGGTAGGAGGAGGAGGAGGGGGGGGGGGGGGGGGGGGTAGGAGGAGGAGGAGGGGGGGGGGGGGGGGGTAGGAGGAGGAGGAGGGGGAGGAGTGCTGTTTGTCCAAAGAACCAGACTCTTAACAGGTTCACTGGTGCGAACGGGGATCTCCGTCCCGTTTGTTGTGATAACAGCAACAAACCAAACCATCCTTGAGTGTTAATAATATTGTACTTGTGGAGGAGTGTAGAAAAAATCTACCCAAGAAAATTCTTCCTTTGTTACATGAGCGTCGGCGGCGTTGCTTTGATTTGCAACGGGTGTTGACTTAACGATTGCGTTTGGTATTTTGATTTCATTGAAAGTCACCGCGGTCATGATTTATTTAAATGCGTTGCTCAATAAAACGTCACATCCAATGCGTTTTATATTCTGATGCTTTACTGCTATCCACATCCTGCATTATTCAACCATACCACTATTAACCCATGTTGGGCGGGAACCCCTTCTGGTGTTAGCATCACGTTATGCTTTAGCTATTGAAAAATAGCAGATCTACAAAATAGCAGATCTACAAGCTCATAGCGCGCCACTCGGTGGCGCGCTATGAGCTTGTAGGTCTGCTATTTTTGAAAAATCATGAACATGTGGTGCAAAGCTTTGAATATATACTCTTTCAGAGCGAACGTTTTTAACTCAAATCTTTGCTTCTGGGGATCCCTGCAACAACATATTTGTAGGTCTGCTATTTTTGAAAAATCGAAGAACGACTGACATAGAAACATAGCTTTTTCAGAAAACTGTCAGGATGTAGAAGACATTTTTAGAATCTGATCTCGGGTCAAAATGGTTTAAACTGTAGACATTGCCAGTCAAGCACACAGCAGTCTGTGCAGCAGTGTGGATCAGAGGGGCTATAGAGCATATAGCAGAGGTCTTCTGGACCCACTGAAAACGCTCCGATTCAGTTATTCCCCCCAAAGAGATTTACAAAAATATGTACATCAATTATTCTAAGTCTAGAATCAAGCCATCCAGGATCCTGGTGAATCATGACCATTAAGCCGGATTCTGTAAATAAATAAATAAACATAAATAAATAATAATAATAATGTGATATACTATACATTTAATAAAACACCCTTTGTTTATCGTTTTTCATTTTCATTTCTTTCGCAGAATCAAAGGTTTTATGGTCATGACTCGCCAAGGTCCTGGATGGTTTGATTCTAGGCTTAACCCATTTTGGTGTTAGCATTATGTTATGCTTTAGCTATTGAAAAATAGCAGATCTACAAGCTCATAGCGCGCCACCGAGTGGCGCGCTACGAGCTTGTAGGTCTGCTATTTTTGAAAAATCGAAGAACCACTGACATAGAAACATAGCTTTTTCAGAAAACTGTCAGAAATAATTGATATAAATCTCTTTGGAAAAAAACAACAAAATGAATGGCGGAAACATCAAACATGCCGATGATCAACAGGCCGATCAAACATGTCTATGGATTCACAACACATGCAATGGGGGGGGAATGGTGACTCTTAGTGTTCTGTTGCATAACATCACACTAACCCGTCTGTGTGACTAACCCTCTGTCTCTGTGTCTCTCTCTCCCGATAGGGGGTCGACTCCTGTTCCTGGCGGTGGTGTGGCTGCGCCTCGCGCCTCCGGCCTCCGGCTGCCCCGCCAAATGCGTGTGCTACAGCGAGCCCAGGCCCACCGTGGCCTGCCAGCAGCAGGGACTGTCCTCCATCCCCACGGAGATCCCCGTGCGGAGCCAGCGGATCTTCCTGCAGAGCAACAAGCTGACGGTGGTGGGCTCCACCAGCTTCAACACGTGCCAGAACCTCACCGTGCTCTGGCTCTACTCCAACAACATCAGCCACATCGGCGCCGGGGCCTTCGACGGCCTGGAGAAGCTGGAGGAGCTGGACATCGGGGACAACGGCGACCTCCGCACCATCAGCCCCACGGCCTTCCGCGGCCTGACCAAGCTGCACACGCTCCACCTGCACCGCTGCGGCCTGTCGGAGCTGCCCGTGGGCGTGTTCCGCGGCATGTTCTCCCTGCAGAACCTCTACCTGCAGGACAACAACCTCCAGACGCTGCACGGCGACACCTTCCTGGACCTGGCCAACCTCACGTACCTCTACCTGCACAACAACAAGATCAGGGTGGTGACGGACAACATGTTCCGCGGGCTCATCAACCTGGACCGACTGCTGCTGCACCAGAACCGGGTGGCCCACGTGCAGCCCAGGGCCTTCGGGGACCTGGGCAAGCTCAAGTCGCTGTTCCTGTTCTTCAACAACCTGACGGTGCTGACGGGGGAGACCATGGACCCGCTGGCGTCCCTCCAGTACCTCCGGCTGAACGGGAACCAGTGGATCTGCGACTGCCGCGCCAGGACCCTGTGGGACTGGTTCAAGCGCTTCAAGGGTTCCAGCTCTCAGCTGGAGTGCTACCTCCCCGCCACGCTGGAGGGCAAGGACCTGAAGGGCCTGAAGAGCGACGACCTGGAGGGCTGCGTGGTGGTGGAGCCCACGCAGACGCAGACCAACGTCTTCGGCAGCTCCTCCAAGACACACTCGGGTAAGTTCCCCTCCACAGAGGAGAATCCCCCGGGGGAGGGGGCCGTCCCCAGGTGCTGCCTGGGGGACAACGACAAGTCCTCCATCCTCTCGGGAAAGAGCCGTCAGATCACCAACAACCCCCTTAAGGAGAAGGAGAACATTTCCAAGACCAAGTTCAAGGAGCCGGAGCGAACGAAAAATGAGACCCGGAACAAGCAGAGCGACGGGCCTCTGGGGACCTTGTCCAACACCCTGGAGACAGATCTGGAGAACCTAAATCCCGACCTCATAGACAATCTGGAGCCCTCTGCGGCGCCGAACAAGAAGAAAAAGAAGTGTTCCAAAAAGCCCAAATCGGACAGCCAATGTCTCAAAGCCCAGGGATCCTCAATTCATGCGCTGCGACTTCCCCTCGTTTCCGTGATCTGGATTTCTCTAGCCATGTCTTAGGGCTCCGGATCCTGGATTTCTCTAGCCATGTCTTACGGCTCCGGATCCGGATCCGGATCCGCAGATTGTTAATGCTCATGACAATGATACAGAATCCACAGTGACTTCTAAAGCAGGCAGAGACTGAAGGTCAAGAGGTCATGTTGCCCACCCCACCCCCCCCACCCCACCCCCTCCTTACGACAGGGGTATGGACAAACAACAATGAAGATGTTAGAGTACATTTAACAAAATGGATGCCTTTACAGAAAACTTCAGATCTGATGTATATAATGAATTGGTGCCCAAAAATTGTTTGTTCTTATATGTACTTAACTGTACTGTGTCTAAGCTACACGTTGGAGACCCTCGGCCCTTCTTCCCAGCCCCCCCCCCCCCCCCCCCCCCCTCCATAAAACAAGCTTTTACTGCAAAGACAGTGACTGCCTAGACAGACAGAGACTGTTGGAAAAATGAAATAAAAAAATACATGGAAAAAAAGAATTAAAAGAAATTTACAGGAAATTAAAAGCCGAACGCACACAAAGAATGTTTGGGTCCGTTTATCAAAGAAGAATGATCTCCATTACCCATTATTTATTCAAAAGTGATGCATTTGTTGGGTACTGTTATGTTTTTTTGATAAAGTAAAATTCAGTAAAAAGACAAAATGTTGTTTTCGCCCCCCCCACTTTCAGTTCAAATTGTCATGGCAGAAAGGGTACGCGGGGAAGCATTTACTGAAATAATGCTGCTGGACTGATCAGAGTATACGATGGAACCATAGATATGCATTTTATTTTAGTTGTGTACAAGTATGAATATATTATAAATAAAAGTTCTTATTTCGTAGACCTTTTCCCGATATCGTTATTTCCAGGTATATATTAACCCATTCTGGGCGGGAACCCCTTTTGGTGTTAGCATCATGTTATGCTTTAGCTATTGAAAAATAGCAGACCTACAAGCTCATAGCGTGCCACCGAGTGGCGCGCTATGAGCTTGTAGGTCTGCTATTTTTGAAAAATCGTGAAAATGTGCCTCACATCTTTGAATATATATTCTTTCAGAGTTTCAGTTTTAAACTCAAATCTTGGAACTACATATTTTCAGATGGGGGTCGGCGACATATTACATATCATTTTTGGGGTCCTTGACATGAAATATTGAGAACCACTGATATAGAAACATGAGGTTTTTCGGAAAAAATATATTTAAAAAAAAGATTTTTTTTAAATTTCGACGTCAGGCCAAAATGGGTTAACACCACAAGGCCTTATTATACCGCACTGTGTCTCGATCTCGCCGAGACGCAACCTTGGAACGTATTATTGCACCAAAGATATTGCATTGCATATTCATGAGGGGACACAAACCAAAACAACTATAAGTGCATTGTATACAGCTTGCAACCGGTAAGGTTATGCACTTTCTCTGATGTGCTGCTTTAACGAGGTATAGGAAAGATTATACTTTATATACGGTTTGCAATTTAGCCATTAGCAGACTCTCTTGTCCAGAGGGCCGTGCAAGTTTTTATTGAGCCCTAGCCAATGAGGTAAAATTAAGAACGTTCCCATAGGAGTCCAGAGAGAATGCAGGCCCGTAAACAAGACACCAATAGAGCACTGGCGTCAATATCGGTAGAGGGTGCAACTCCACTCAAGGACAAATTAGCCATTGGGCCAGTGAGCCAGTGGCCCAGGGGCCCTTGGCTCTCAGGGGCCCTTCAGGGAAATTGGACTGCGTGGTACTGGGTTTGACGCCCTGAAAAGGGCTCCTGGGGCCCTTCATTGGCCATTGATTTTGTTAAATGTAGGTCAAAAAGATGATAAAAACAAGGAAAAACACAAAAATGTCGCGCACACGCGCTATGGGGGCGCTGCAAAAATGACCGGCCCAGGGGCCCTCATGGGGGTTAATCCGACCCTGACTCCACTAGTTCATGCACTTTTTATTTGCATTGTAATCCCCCATAGGGGGGATTTTTAGATCGCCTCATATAAGAACTGTCATCCCGGCCGTTTCACTCATATGGATATGAAGAATCAACTGATTGAGAGAAAACGCTATATGTTACTGCTACTGAATTAGTTACATTTTCGCTAGAAACAGACTGTATCATATATGACTGACTGTCGCAAACGATACAGACTCGAGAGACACCTCCCTGACAATAACACCGAGACAGCTTGTTTAGTTTTGGACCACAATGCTTTATATGAAACCATTTAAAGATGACCCAATGCTATTCTCCATAGAGAAATGACTGAGGGGATGAACGAGTGACGTCAGGACTTCGGCGCTCTATAGCATCCGTCTAAACCAAGGGTCTTCAACATTAGCATCGCTATTCTGATTCCGAGGAGAACTTAAGCCAAAAATAGCAGATCTGCAAGCGAACTGAGCTTGCAGATCGCCTGTTTTCGGCAACGAGGTTTGGTGTAGAAGGAAAAGAAAAAGATACATACATAATGGTAGGTAAAAAGGTAAAAATATTTTGGTATTGACGGTTTAAGTGGTTAAATGTCTGAAACTAGTCTATGAAGCTATGGAATCTATGACAATGTTTAATCTGCAATACAATGTGTAGAGTCCAGACCCCCTAGCACTGGTCTAAAACCCACGCGCTATCTACATGATATTCTGTACATTTGAAACTATATGATACCAGTTCACTCGCTCGTCTCAGCCAGGTTGCTGGCATACAGATGTGTCACTTAATGTGACTAAATTTGACTGAGGGACTGCCATTGGATTTTTTTTAATTTGTTTGTTTCATGTCATATGAAAGCAGGGAATCATAGCTTCAAATTGACATATTGGTTGTTCAGTTTGACCCACCAGTTTTGGAGATATGGCTTATAGAGTAATGTCTTGCAGAAAACAGCGAGTTGAGAAAACAGGCTTGAAAGGTTCACTTCTGTGGACTCTAACATTACACCTAGCTACATGTTTATGCATTTATTTCATATTTACATGTCGGTTTCAGCTCTGACACTTATTTCAGACATGCTCTAGTATGTGAAGAGTCTGCCTGTGATATTAACTCATTTTGGAAAAAAAGGGGAAAAAAAGGTTTTTCTCCTCTGGTGAAAAGCTGTAAATTGAGCGATGGCAGTCTCTCAGTCAAATCTGGTCACTAATGTGGTACTCCATCGTACGGTGGTGTCGCTTGGCAAAGATCTAAATCTACAAACAGCTTGTAGATCGTCCATTTTCGGCAAGCGACACCATCGTACAGCGAAGTATCAATCAGGCCCTATAGAGCGTCGCAGTCCCGCCCCCTACCAGGGCCCAGTCCCGCCCCCTACCAGGGCCCAGTCCCGCCCCCCTACCAGGGCCCAGTCCCACCCCCTACCAGGGCCCAGTCCCGCCCCCTACCAGGGCCCAGTCCCGCCCCCCTACCAGGGCCCAGTCCCGCCCCCTACCAGGGCCCAGTCCCGCCCCCTACCAGGGCCCAGTCCCGCCCCCTACCAGGGCCCAGGAAATGATTCTCTGTTCATTTTCCTCAGACTTTTCAGAAAGTATTTATTTAAAAACGTTTACGCCGCGGACAAAGCCAACTCTTGTCGTGACAAATCATGACAACAAACACAATTTTTTGGGCCGAACAAATAATTAGAAAGAAGAAAAGAACGACAGGTTACAACACTTCTTTTGTTGTTTTTCTTCTTTGTAATTATTTGTTTGGTCCAAAATATTGTGTTTGTTGTCATGAGTTGTCACGACTCGAGTTGGCTTTGTCCGCGGCGTAACCGTCTTTAAATAAATACTTTTTGAAATGTCTATGGGAAAAATGCATTGGGATTCATTTCCTGGGCCTGGCGTCGCCATGAAGGGGGGCGGGACTGGGCCTGGCGTCGTCATGAAGGGGGGCGGGACTGCGACGCTCTATACCAGGGGTCCTCAACTAGAAATGCTGAAGGTCCACTAATAATTTTTGAAAAAGACTAAGGTCCGGTCCCATGCCACGCAGCGCGGGCCACGCAGCGGCCAGCGGAGAGCGGGGCTCTATGCCTGTTTAGTACAGTCACACCAAGGCAAGCTTATACAAATCGGATCCCCCTCCCAACCAACCAATACTGGGTGCAGAGTATGGAAATAAAATGTTTCACAAATATTCCCCTCCAGAAATTCACAGCAAATCAGAGGTATTGTGTTGAGGCACAAAGAACACTTTTATTTTGTCAAGTTTTTTTGCCCAGGGTCCACAGAGGTGGTCCGCGGTCCGGTCGTGGACCACGGGCCGCCTATTGAGGACCCCTGCTCTATACACTCCACAGTGAGTGCAGAGCCTTCGGCCAAATCCAACATGAACTCACTAGCAGTGGTGAGACCATTTGTGACCGTTTCTGACTGAGGCTATAAGTCACTGAATATTTCGCAATTTTCATTTTTTCATGTCATATGATGATGATATGGAAGCAGGGAATCATAGCTTCAAAATGACAGCGAGAAAACAGCGAGTTGAGAAAACAGGCTTGAAAGGTTCAAACCTACAGTAGCTACAAAGCAATCATATTCACATGTCGAGTTCAGCTCTGACATTTATTTCAGACATGCTCTAGTATGTGAAGAGTCTGCCTGTGCGATTAACTCATTTTGGATACAAAAAAATGAAAATCAGTTTCTCCTCTCCTGAACAGTTAGTCTTGCCGCCATGACTGTCTCTGTATCAAAAAGACTCACATTTTGTCTGCTGCTGTACTGAATAATAATGAATTGCATTTTTATAGCGCTTTTCCAAGTGCTCAAAGCGCTTTACAATGGTTCATTCATTCATACATTGGGAGGTGAAGCGGCGAACAGTCGACGCCAGCGTCCTCACTTCCCACATTTACACACCAACAGTGGCAAGCTCACACCGACCGACTCATTGGAGGCAATGTAGGGTTCAGTGTCTCGCCCAAGGAAACTTCGACATATGGACAGGAGGAGCCGGGATTCGAACCGCCGACCCAGGGATCATTGGACGACCTGCTCTACCTCCTGAGCCACAGTCGCCCACAAATCAGTTTCTCCTCTCCTGAACAGTTAGTCTTGCCGCCATGACTGTCTCTGTATCAAAAGACTCACATTTTGTCTGCTGTACTGTACTGTACTGTACTGTACTGTACTGTACTGTACTGTACTGTACTGTACTGTACTGTACTGTACTGTACTGTACTGTACTGTACTGTGGAATAAAGACATATACAGCATGCCCCAAGGATCACCCCTCACTCCCCTCACCCATCACCCCTCACCCCTCACCCAAGGATCACCCCTCACTCCCCTCACCCCTCACCCCTCACCCCTCACCCAAGGATCACCCCTCACTCCCCTCACCCATCACCCCTCACCCAAGGATCACCCCTCACTCTACAGCCCGTCAGCTACATGCGCTTTGAACTTTTTACCTCACGACTCCAAACCTTTAGCACTCTTATATCTTATATCTTTTATCGGTCAGGGGAAATCGATCTAAGAATAACACCGTTTTAGGATACATTTTCATCTGGCCTCTTTTTGATCTCGAGTATTTCCCCGTATCCGTGTTATTCTGGTCACATATCTCCCAGGGCTTGCGGAAAAGATCAAACAAATCAGTGATTTTATTACAGTACACAAGCCAAAACAAGCCACTCGAATGAGACGCCCATTTCTGTAGCTTAAAGACCCTAACAACCGCTGTGTGCACACTTCACAGGGCGAGATGCTGGGGCGAAAGCGCCCCGGGCAACAGGACAAACTCTGCATAATATTAGATTAGGTTTATGTATATCATACATTATAAGCTCTGCATTGCCCCTAGTGAATTAACACAAACAAACTATAACATTAACGCAGACATATTAAAGGAATTATTCAAAGGAATTACTTTTTTTACTGCCATGACCTTGTGGGGGAGAAACTACCTTTGATTACCAGCACTTATATTATGAAAGCTATTCATGAGTGTAAACCCATTGAATGCTATTCACGAGTGTAAACCCATTTGGAACAAGCCAAATGTTTGCATGACTTTAATTATCACCGGTTCCCATTTTCCATGGGCTGAGTTTTCCTCCTGTGGAGAGACCATTTCACGAGGCCACAGGCCGGAATGATACGGCGAGGCAGATAATCTGCGCACCAAATTAAGCCATTTTGACCTGGGAACGATTCTACAAATGTCTTCTAAATCCTGACAGTTTTCTGAAAAACCCTATGTTTCTATGTCAGTGGTTCTCAAACTATTCCATGTCAAGGACCTCCAAAATTATATGAAATTGGCCACCAACCCCCATCTGAAAATATGTTGTTTCAGGGACCCTCCCAGAAGCAAAGATTTGAGTTAAAAATGTTCGCTCTGAAAGAATATATAAAGGTTTGCGCCCCATTTTCACGATTTTTCAAAAATAGCAGACCTACAAGCTCGTAGCGCGCCACCGAGCTTGTAGATCTGCTTTTTTTCAATAGCTAAAGCATAACATAATACTAACACCAAAAGGGGTTCCCGCCCAAAATGCGTTAAGTGGAGATCCTGTCACCAGCTCCGGTTTTATCTCCCACAAAGTGTTGGGGATTATAAAAGGCAAGGCTCTCCACAAATCTCTGGGGCTTTCCGTTGTCGTCGATTAACCCGGGAAAGTGAGAGGACCCGAGGGGACCTGCAGAGATATTGATCTACGGTGGGGGAATCAGCGGGGAGAGAATCAGCAGGGCCCCCTCCCTCCCAATTTAACACATTCTGGACGGGAACCCCTTTTGGTGTTTTAACTAAGCATTATGTTATCTTTTAGCTATTGAAAAATAGCAGATCTACAAGCTCATAGCGAGCCACCAAGTGGCGCGCTACGAGCTGCTACTTTTTTTTAAATCGTAAAAATGTGACACATATATTTGAATATATATTCTTTCAGAACGAAGGTTTTTCTTATTTCGACGTCAGGCCTAAAACCATTTAGGACCGAGACCAGATTCTACAAATGTGTTCTAAATCATGTTAGTTATTAGTTATTCTCAAACTATTTCACGTCAAGGACCCCAAGATTATGTGCAATATTGGCTACCGACCCCCCATCTCAATGTGTCGTTCCAGGGACCTCACAGAAGCGACGATTTGAGTTGAAAAACGTTTGCATTGAAAGAATAATATTTCCAAAGATTTGCAACACATTTTCACGGTTTAAAAAAAAAATAGCAGATCTACAAGCTTGTATAGCGTGGCACTCAGTGCCACACTATGAGCTTGTAGATCTGCTATCTTTCAACAGCTAACAGTTTAACATAATGGTTAAAGTGGTTAAAAGCTATAAGGTGACACAGACGCGTCCGTCAGGTGTAAATGGTTTAACCCATTCTGGGCGGGAACCCCTTTTGGTGTTTTAAACATTATGTTATAATTTAGCTATTCAAAAATAGCAGATCTACAAGCTCATAGCGCGCCACCGAGTGGCGCGCTATGAGCTTGTAGATCTGCTATTTTTTAAAAATCGTGAAAATGTGGTACAAATCTTTGAATATATGTTCTTTCAGAGCGAACGTTTTTAACTCAAATCTTTGCTTCTGGGGAGGTTCCTGGAACAACATATTATTTTCAGATGGGGGTTGGAGGCCAATTACATATAATTGTTGGGGTCCTTGACATGAAATATTGAGCACCACTGATACAGAAACATGATTTAAAACCATATTTAAAAAGGTCGACGTCAGGCCTGAATGGTTTAACAGACTCTCCCTCTTCCGTCCCCTGGTACACGCCGGGCCGCCGTGGCTGAGGAGAGGCCCCTGGTACACGTCCCCTGGTCCTTCCGTCCCCTGGTACACGCCGGGCCGCCGTGGCTGAGGAGAGGCCCAGTAATTGGGTCTGACTCACGGGCCGCCGTGGCTGAGGAGAGGCCCAGTAATTGGGTCTGACTCCCGGGTCGAAGCGGCTCCTGTCATGTGCGTCTTCATGGGAAAGAGTCCAGCGCTGTGTTTCCCATCTTGATCCCATGCACCGCTGCACAGTAGGTTAACCCGTTTAGGCCCGGCGTCGAAATTTAAAAAATGTCTTCTAAATTCTGACAGTTTTCTAAAATACCTCATGTTTCTGTATCAGTGGTTGCTCAATATTTCATGTCAAGGACCCCAAAAATGATATGTAATTGGCCGCCGACCCCCATCTGAAAATATGTTGTTCCAGGAACCCCTCAGAAGCAAAGATTTGAGTTAAAAATGTTCGCTTTGTGCCACATGTTCACGAATTTTCAAAAATAGCAGACCTACAAGCTCGTAGCACGCCACTCGGTGGCGCACTATGAGCTTGTAGATCTGCTATTTCTCAATAGCTAAAGTATAACATAATGCTTAAAACCCCAAAAGGGGTTCCCGCCCAAAATGGGATAAGCACAGCATGCAGCGCCTCTCAAACCCGCCGGTGTGTGTGGTGGACGCCAAATGCAGGCCATGAGGAACAAGACTGCGTTTTCGCACCATGTGAGAGACATTTTTTTTCCTATAATTTTTTTATTCCACGATTTTGTAACCCATTTTTCACCCCTGTGTCAATTATCGAATGTGATCCTGGGCTCTATACACACCCTCCGCCAACCTAGTCTGGGGGACATGGGGAGAGCAACGGACTTGAACTCATGCTTCCTTCATGCCCAAGTTGCTCCTTTTACACCTGACAGGGGGGGAGTTTCCCTGGTTGGACGTAGCGTGTGGAAGGAACACGTTATTCCAACCAGTTCCTTTCCCCTCCATCAGGCTGGCCATGCAGGTGAGAGACATTTTAACGTATATGAGCACCCCATCTATCAACACACTCCCTCCTAACTCCTAGATGCTTGGTCAAGAAAGATACTTTTCGTATTATGTTGAAGATCGAAAAAGGTATATCCTTTTCATGCACCATATTGTTTAAAAAAAAATCAACAAAATGTTTTTTGTTTTTTTTAATACATGGTGCCAAAGTTTGTGTTATTGCCATTGAGAATGCATTGGGCGTTTAAGTTAAATAACTCAGAAACTATAAAACATTTCAAAGTAAAAAGTTCCAGCATGTGTCTCCACAGTCAGCTGAATTAAAAAAAAGAATGAATGGATTTTCTAGGTGAAAGTGATTTTCACCCACTTTTGCGTGGGCACACAACGTGTTAAAGATGGAGTGGCGTGGTTTCTTTCCCCCCTAAAACATGATCATCAGGTACTTTGATTATACTAGGAGGAAGATTTATTTCAAAACAAGCACAACAGAAAGTGTTAAAATTATGTTTTTCTGTGGCGCATGCACCCACCAGGTCATTCACCTTAGCACCGCCCACCTGAACTTAAGCCTTGCCCACAGCTGTTGTTGTATGATAATGTGGGAGGGTTAGGGTTGTGATGTCACTAAAATGGTGTTATTTCGATTGGGCCTTTTGACTCAAAGGCTTTCAGCTTTCAGCAAGAAACCAAAAATACACAGGGAAGACATATTTGAATAGTATCACCACGGGTACAGGCTTTAGTTCATGACACTGTTATTGGTCCGACATAACCTGACTCCGCCAGATGGGGCAGCAGAGAGTACACTGGGTTCCCCCCTCCTGCTCCCATCTGGGAACTCTCAGGCAGACTTGATGCTCCGGCCACCAAACAGCCTGGCCAATCAGTGGCAGCTAGAGGCGGGATCAAGGCATACACAGTGCTGCCTTGATCACCTCAAACCCTAACGTAACCATAACCGCAAGCAAGGGAGCAGCGCGTGTTCGGGCGCTATAGTCTGACCGATTTATTAACAGTTTGCAGAATTACAGTACATTTCAAGCACAAACTCAATACAAAGACTGTTAAAACTGTGAGTGGACGACCCAATTAAGCATTACACTTGTTTACAAGAGGTCCACCTTGTTCAATTCATCAAAACATTTAGAGACGTACAAATAGACACTTCTATATAGACAAAGAACAGAACAGGAATTCATCATAAGGGAGGTAAAAAGGGGAAAAAAGGGAAAAGAAAAATATACAGTGAGGGGAAAAGGGGGTGGGCGGTGGGGGGGGGAGATTCAGATTTTACAGAGGCCACGATGTTCCCGCATGCATGTCGGAATAATGCTCCGTCGGAAATTACCATCGGTTCCCATAACCACACCTGGGGGTGACGTCTCACACATAACCACACCTGGGGGTGACGTCTCACCCATAACCACACCTGGGGGTGACGTCTCACCCATAACCACACCTGGGGGTGACGTCTCACACATAACCACACCTGGGGGTGACGTCTCACCCATAACCACACCTGGGGGTGACGTCTCACCCATATCCACACCTGGGGGTGACGTCTCACCCATAACCACACCTGGGGGTGACGTCTCACCCATAACCACACCTGGGGGTGACGTCTCACACATAACCACACCTGGGGGTCTCACCCATAACCACACCTGGGGGTCTCACCCATAACCACACCTGGGGGTCTCACCCATAACCACACCTGGGGGTCTCACCCATAACCACACCTGGGGGTCTCACCCATAACCACACCTGGGGGTCTCACTCATAACCACACCTGGGGGTCTCACCCATAACCACACCTGGGGGTCTCACCCATAACCACACCTGGGGGTCTCACCCATAACCACACCTGGGGGTCTCACTCATAACCACACCTGGGGGTCTCACCCATAACCACACCTGAGGGTCTCACCCATAACCACACCTGGGGGTCTCACCCATAACCACACCTGGGGGTCTCACCCATAACCACACCTGGGGGTCTCACCCATAACCACACCTGGGGGTCTCACTCATAACCACACCTGGGGGTCTCACCCATAACCACACCTGGGGGTCTCACCCATAACCACACCTGGGGGTCTCACCCATAACCACACCTGGGGGTCTCACTCATAACCACACCTGGGGGTCTCACCCATAACCACACCTGGGGGTCTCACCCATAACCACACCTGGGGGTCTCACCCATAACCACACCTGGGGGTCTCACCCATAACCACACCTGGGGGTCTCACTCATAACCACACCTGGGGGTCTCACCCATAACCACACCTGGGGGTCTCACTCATAACCACACCTGGGGGTCTCACCCATAACCACACCTGAGGGTCTCACCCATAACCACACCTGGGGGTCTCACCCATAACCACACCTGGGGGTCTCACCCATAACCACACCTGGGGGTCTCACCCATAACCACACCTGGGGGTCTCACCCATAACCACACCTGGGGGTCTCACCCATAACCACACCTGGGGGTGACGTCTCACCCATAACCACACCTGGGGGTCTCACCCATAACCACACCTGGGGGTCTCACCCATAACCACACCTGGGGGTGACGTCTCACCCATAACCACACCTGGGGGTCTCACCCATAACCACACCTGGGGGTGACGTCTCACCCATAACCACACCTGGGGGTGACGTCTCACACATGCAAAACAGAAAAAATCACAGCACTCCATCTTTAAGTATCAATAACACAATGTATAAATTGTAAAAGAAAAGTACAAATACCTGAACATTTTTACTTAAAGCTGCTATAAGCAATAATATGTCAAAATGTGAATGACCTCTTTATTTTTTTTGGTGTTCAGACAGCCAGCAATGCAGCAATGGGTAGAACGCTCCCAAAAACAATTAGTCTCTGTGACACTTCTTACTTACTTACTTTGTCATTGGTCGGAAAAAAAAACGGTCGCAATGACTAACCAATCAGGAAGTAGACAGGCAAATCGACCAATGACAAAGCTTCTAGGATAATCTTTGATTGCAGATTGCGGCCCCTAGATGTGTCAGAGACTAACATTGTTAATAGTCATTAAAAGTTTGACTTATTGCTTAAGTAGGTACAGTTAAGGTAAGTTAATGTATACTTAGTTACTTTCCACCGCTGTCTAAATGTAACAGGAATGAAGAGGTCTGTTGAACTTTATAAGTTTGACATGCAGTTAAATGTAACTTATGTACACATACGTAATGAATTAATTGAATTGCATTTTTATAGCGCTTTTCCAAGTGCTCAAAGCGCTTTACAATGGTTCATTCATGGTTCATTCATTCACACATTGGGATTTGGGAGGTGAAGCGGCGAACAGTTGACGCCAGCGTCCTCACTTCCCACATTCACACACCAATTGTGGCAAGCTTACACCGACCGACTCATTGGAGGCAATGTAGGGTTCAGTGTCTTGCCCAAGGACACTTCGACATGTGGATAGGAGGAGCCGGGATTCGAACCGCCGACCCAGGGAACATTGGACGACCTGCTCTACCTCCTGAGCCACAGCCGCCCAGCCTCCCAGTCTCAGACGTAGGTCTGGGGAAGTCCCTCTCCGTCTCCAGTGGACCACGCAGTCTGAGACTGACTGGGGAAGTCCCTCTTTCCGTCTTCAGTGGACCAACGCAGTCTGTGCACTTCCACAGAACATTGCATGGCTCCTTTGCGTCTACAGTACGCCCCCCCACCCCCCGTCCCTCCCTAGCTTGTTTCATTGTATGGAGAGAAAATTGAATCGCGCAAGAGCAGCCAAGGTGAAGGCTTCGATTAATAATCCAACCTCTGCCAGAAATGCTACACGTACGTGTGTTCGGAATTGGTTTCAGACACATTTATAGGATTCTTATAGGATAGCTTCTTTTTTTTTACCACATGAAAACTATATGTCTCAGTCAGTGATGTGAGTACATGTACTTAAAGGAGCATTCAGTGATTTGGGTGATTTGGAAAACCCTCCGGTCCGCCCCGGTAACAAGATGTGCACATGCACGCACTACAGTGGGGGGGCACGCAACTAACCTCGCCTCACCAGGCTTTCCACCACCTCGGAGGAAAGCCTGGTCTCTGTTTCAAAAGTCTGTATGATCCTGTCGGGAGCGGATGATATCGTTACGTCATGTTGTAGTATTGTTTTGTAGTCGATCAGGCAGGAACAACAGGCGGTAACTTTATATATATCTATGGCAACTTCCTTTTCATTTTCTCAATAAAAGCTCTGTAGCTTTTATTGAGAAAAATCGGTTTGAGGGAAAAGGAAGTTGCCGCCTGTTGTTCCTGCCTGTCGACTATCATCCGCTCCCGACAGGATCATATACCCAAATTAAATGGTGCCCAGGCTAGCACGCAACAGGCCAACAGCACACAAACCAAGGCCCGCCCCCACTCGATCATGATTGGCGGAAGGCCCCTCTCTATCCTGATTGGATGAAGGCTGGGCCACCTAGCGTGTGATTAAGCCATTTCGGGCGGGAACCCCTTTTGGTGTTTAAAAGCATTGTGTTATGCTTTAGCTATTGAAAAATCGCAGATCTACAAACTCATAGCGCGGCACTATGAGCTTGTAGATCTGCTATTTTTTTTTAAAATCATGAAAATGTGGCGCAAATCTTTGAATATATATTCTTTCAGAGCAAACTTTTTTAACTCATATCTTTGTTTCTGGGGGGGGGGGGGGGGGTCCCTGGTTACAACATATTTTCAGATGGGGGTCTGCGGCAAATTACATATCTTTTTAGGGGTCCTTGACATGAAAATGTTTGAGAACCACTGACCTAGAAACATGAGGTTTTTCTGAAAACTGTCAGGATTTAGAAGACATTTGTATAGAATAGTTAACAATGGTCTCCCCTATAGCTCGATCACCAGCCTCCGTCGAGGCACACACAAACAAACAAGCCCTAATACCACCACTTTTACAGAACAACATAAATGATACAAACCAACAGACAACTACACAACCCTTTGTAGAGGGTTTATTTGTCACTCACTGATACAGGTACAGTGAAATTATCATGATGGTACTGGCAGAATGGCAGCACGCCCGGGCCTTTCCTGGTGGCCTGCCGCCTATTGGCCTGCCTGCCTATTTTTTTATCATGGCGGCCCCCTACGGCCGCGGCCCACCGGGAATATGCCCGGTACGTCCTGTGGCCAGTCCAGCCCTGTGTGAATGACATCTACTGTACAGGCAGCAGACATTGTTCCGCTGTCATACACTCCACCACCTCGCACATGTGACGCGCGCGCGCACACACACACACACACACACACACACACACACACACACACACACACACACACACACACACACACACACACACACACACACACACACATACTGGTTTTTGTGGTTTGTGGGGACCAACATTTTTTTCATCCCTCGTGGGGACCACCCTTTCTAAAGGTTATACAGCTATGAAAAAAATCAGGTATAACAACTATGGCTTTGTAAGCTTATACACGACTTTAAATATCAGAATTGATGAAGTAATATCTGGACCATGCCATATGGGGACTTGTGAAAAATCTGGTTAACATGGTTGATGGGGACCTCATTTGAATATCATTTAAATAATTCACACAAGGTCCGCTCTAATGTGATTAATGGGGACCTTGCAACAAGTGTAATTACTAACTAGTAAAACGCCCTGGGGCGAGAGGCAACCTCGAGTCGTTTTTATGTATGGATCTCCAGTGTTTGATTAGGTCATCTGGATTGATGACTACAATAGGTCCATATATGGGCATTCCCAGATATGGGCTTAATATTGTTGACATGGACTTGGGTTGGCATCAGGGATCTCCATATACAGTATGGGCATAAAGGGGAGTCCTACAATTACTGATGCCTCTATCTCCATATATGGTATCTCCATATGGTATCTCCATATATGGGCTGTATTGCTACATACATATGTAGATGACTGACGTCTGACATGCATAGATGTCTGATGTCATATGGATTTATGAATACAATATGTCCATATATGGGCATTCCCAGATATGGGCTTAATCAAAATACTGATATATCATTCAGCTTTAATTCCAAACGGGCAACTTCAGTCTATGACTAGTATTAAAATGTTATTGCCTTCTTTCATGTCCAATGAATTTGTAATTAAGTTATTAAGGTAACATACCATATGAATCCATTTGGGAAAATAATAATAATAATAATAATAATAATAATAATAATAATATAATTCAAAACCATAACCATTTCAAAAATAGCTAAAACATAATTCAGTTTTCCAATGAAAAAATAGCCAATCTACAAGCTCAAAACGCGTCAAAGCACAACACATTTTGAGCTTGTAGACTGCTATTTTTGCTATTTAATTGTACAAGCGAACAAATTGGTACTAATATCCTGACTACGCCACCTCCCGCTTGTTGAGGGGGCAGGAGGAACCCCTAGAGTGTAAACTTTGACCAACTTCCCCTTTAACAGGAACAATGTACGAGAGGCATTTGTGGAAAATGTAACAACTTTATTTATATATAACTACACAGTATATATTAAAAGGTTAGGGCAATACATCAGTGAGGCAGATAAGATAATAGAGTGACAAGTATATAATTAGCTCAAATACATTTGGGGAAAGAAAGGGGACAGGCCTAGCACGAAAAACAACTTGTGCAATACAACAATAAAATCAATACAAAACATGCAGTGCAGGGGGTTAACAAATACACACCAATAAAACCCAAACCAATAAAAGACAGTCATACTAAATAGTAGATAGATAGTAGGTATTTAGAACACACTTTCAGTTCTGTGATATATGGGGACATTTAACACACTTTAAGCTAATGTGCATCACGGGGACATATAAATACACACACACAAACAAACAAACACACATCTTAAAACATGCATCTTGGGGACTCCGTGCTAAATGTGCATCATGGGGACGTCTTCTGAAGTTTCAATTATTTTGCCTTCAAGCTTGCATAAATACACACACACATCTTAAAACATGCATATTGGGTACCCCGTGCTAATGTGCATCATGGGGTCGTCTTCTGATGTTTCAATTATTCTGCCTATTATGTGATCTACAATATTTAGACTTGTAATGCCCTTTACATTAGGCTAATGTGCGTCACGGGGACATACATGCTGTTAGAGTTCTCAACGGGCCTGACAATAAAGCCTGGACCCGAACTGGTCCAACCCAAGGCTTGGCCCGGCCAGAAACATTACCATAATGTTAAGTCTGATAAGCCCCAGTAAAGGAAAAAAACACCACCAGTTGGCTGCGGCTATGTTGTTAAATTTACATCATTATACCGAGTGAGTGTGTGAGAGAACGGACAGTCATACTAGACATTAGGACATTACACAACATCCTTGTAAGGTGTGCTCTCCCCATTTACCTTTTCAATGGAAGTGGATGTCTTGGCAACTGCTGGAGCCATGTGTGTCTGTGGGGGAGTCTCCACCCCCTGTTGCAGGCATGTCATTCA
The DNA here is from genome assembly GCF_951216825.1 of Electrona antarctica. Lineage (NCBI taxonomy): Eukaryota > Metazoa > Chordata > Actinopteri > Myctophiformes > Myctophidae > Electrona > Electrona antarctica. The sequence continues at coordinate 224,352 of NC_136793.1, forward strand.
ACATCTGTTTAGAATAAGATTCATTGAATATTTAAAAGAGTTAGGCATGTGAAAGTAGTGCACTTGACTATCAATGTTGAATGCACTTATTGGAAGTTGCTTTGGATAAAAGCGAGTTCGAAATAACTCATGTAAGATAATGTTACTAGTATTACAACATCCTGATGTAGTCCAATATACCATTTTGTTACATAGTAGGTATTTAGAACACACTTTCAGTTCTGTGATATATGGGGACATTTAACACACTTTAAGCTAATGTGCATCACGGGGACATATAAATACACACACACGAACAAACACACACATATCTTAAAACATGCATCTTGGGGACTCCGTGCTAAATGTGCATCATGGGGACGTCTTCTGAAGTTTCAATTATTTTGCCTTCAAGCTTGCATAAATACACACACACATCTTAAAACATGCATATTGGGTACCCCTTGCTAATGTGCATCATGGGGACGTCTTCTGATGTTTCAATTATTCTGCCTATTATGTGATCTACAATATTTAGACTTTTAATGCCCTTTACATTAGGCTAATGTGCGTCACGGGGACATACATGCTGTTAGAGTTCTTAACGGGCCTGACAATAAAGCCTGGACCCGAACTGGTCCAACCCAAGGCTTGGCCCGGCCCGAAACATTACCATAATGTTAAGTCTGATAAGCCCCAGTAAAGGAAAAAACACCACCAGTTGGCTGCGGCTATGTTGTTAAATTTACATCATTATACCGAGTGAGTGTGTGAGAGAACGGACAGTCATACCAGACATTAGGACATTACACAACATCCTTGTAAGGTGTGCTCTCCCCATTTACCTTTTCAATGGAAGTGGATGTCTTGGCAACTGCTGGAGCCATGTGTCTGTGGGGGAGTCTCCACCCCCTGTTGCAGGCATGTCATTCAACATCTGTTTAGAATAAGATTCATTGAATATTTAAAAGAGTTAGGCATGTGAAAGTAGTGCACTTGACTATCAATGTTGAATGCACTTATTGGAAGTTGCTTTGGATAAAAGCGAGTTCGAAATAACTCATGTAAGATAATGTTACTAGTATTACAACATCCTGATGTAGTCCAATATACCATTTTGTTACATAGTAGGTATTTAGAACACACTTTCAGTTCTGTGATATATGGGGACATTTAACACACTTTAAGCTAATGTGCATCACGGGGACATATAAATACACACACACAAACAAACACACACACATCTTAAAACATGCATCTTGGGGACTCCGTGCTAAATGTGCATCATGGGGACGTCTTCTGAAGTTTCAATATTTTGCCTTCAAGCTTGCATAAATACACACACACACACACATCTTAAAACATGCATATTTGGGACCCCGTGCTAATGTGCATCATGGGGTCGTCTTCTGATGTTTCAATTATTCTGCCTATTATGTGATCTACAATATTTAGACTTTTAATGCCCTTTACTTTAGGCTAATGTGCGTCACGGGGACATACATGCTGTTAGAGTTCTCAACGGGCCTGACAATTAAAGCCTGGACCCGAACTGGTCAAACCCAAGGCTTAGCCCGGCCCGAAACATTACTATAATGTTAAGTCTGATAAGCCCCAGTAAAGGAAAAAACACCACTAGTTGGCTGCGGCTATGTTGTTAAATTGACATAATTATACCGAGTGAGTGTGTGAGAGAACGGACAGTCATACTAAATAGTAGATAGATAGTAGGTATTTAGAACACACTTTCAGTTTTGTGATATATGGGGACATTTAACACACTTTAAGCTAATGTGCATCACGGGGACATATAAATACACACACAAACAAACACACACACACATCTTAAAACATGCATCTTGGGGACTCCGTGCTAAATGTGCATCACGGGGACGTCTTCTGAAGTTTCAATTATTTTGCCTTCAAGCTTGCATAAATACACACACACACACATCTTAAAACATGCATATTTGGGACCCCGTGCTAATGTGCATCATGGGGTCATCTTCTGATGTTTCAATTATTCTGCCTATTATGTGATCTACAATATTTAGACTTTTAATGCCCTTTACTTTAGGCTAATGTGCGTCACAGGGACATACATGCTGTTAGAGTTCTTAACGGGCCTGACAATAAAGCCTGGACCCGAACTGGTCCAACCCAAGACTTGGCCCGGCCCGAAACATTACCATAATGTTAAGTCTGATAAGCCCCAGTAAAGGAAAAAACACCACCAGTTGGCTGCGGCTATGTTGTTAAATTTACATCATTATACCGAGTGAGTGTGTGAGAGAACGGACAGTCATACTAGACATTAGGACATTACACAACAACCTTGTAAGGTGTGCTCTCCCCTTTTACCTTTTCAATTGAAGTGGATGTCTTGGCAACTGCTGGAGCCATGTGTGTCTGTGGGGGAGTCTCCACCCTCTGTTGCAGGCATGTCATTCAACATCTGTTTAGAATAAGATTCATTGAATATTTAAAAGAGTTAGGCATGTGAAAGTAGTGCACTTGACTATCAATGTTGAATGCACTTATTGGAAGTTGCTTTGGATAAAAGCGAGTTCGAAATAACTCATGTAAGATAATGTTACTAGTATTACAACATCCTGATGTAGTCCAATATACCATTTTGTTACATAGTAGGTATTTAGAACACACTTTCAGTTCTGTGATATATGGGGACATTTAACACACTTTAAGCTAATGTGCATCACGGGGACATATAAATACACACACACAAACAAACACACACACATCTTAAAACATGCATCTTGGGGACTCCGTGCTAAATGTGCATCATGGGGACGTCTTCTGAAGTTTCAATATTTTGCCTTCAAGCTTGCATAAATACACACACACACACACACACACATCTTAAAACATGCATATTGGGGACCCCGTGCTAATGTGCATCATGGGGTCGTCTTCTGATGTTTCAATTATTCTGCCTATTATGTGATCTACAATATTTAGACTTTTAATGCCCTTTACTTTAGGCTAATGTGCGTCACGGGGACATACATGCTGTCAGAGTTCTCAACGGGCCTGACAATTAAAGCCTGGACCCGAACTGGTCAAACCCAAGGCTTAGCCCGGCCCGAAACATTACTATAATGTTAAGTCTGATAAGCCCCAGTAAAGGAAAAAACACCACCAGTTGGCTGCGGCTATGTTGTTAAATTGACATAATTATACCGAGTGAGTGTGTGAGAGAACGGACAGTCATACTAAATAGTAGATAGATAGTAGGTATTTAGAACACACTTTCAGTTTTGTGATATATGGGGACATTTAACACACTTTAAGCTAATGTGCATCACGGGGACATATAAATACACACACAAACAAACACACACACACACACATCTTAAAACATGCATCTTGGGGACTCCGTGCTAAATGTGCATCACGGGGACGTCTTCTGAAGTTTCAATTATTTTGCCTTCAAGCTTGCATAAATACACACACACACACACACATCTTAAAACATACATATTTGGGACCCCGTGCTAATGTGCATCATGGGGTCGTCTTCTGATGTTTCAATTATTCTGCCTATTATGTGATCTACAATATTTAGACTTTTAATGCCCTTTACTTTAGGCTAATGTGCGTCACAGGGACATACATGCTGTTAGAGTTCTTAACGGGCCTGACAATAAAGCCTGGACCCGAACTGGTCCAACCCAAGACTTGGCCCGGCCCGAAACATTACCATAATGTTTAGTCTGATAAGCCCCAGTAAAGGAAAAAACACCACCAGTTGGCTGCGGCTATGTTGTTAAATTTACATCATTATACCGAGTGAGTGTGTGAGAGAACGGACAGTCATACTAGACATTAGGACATTACACAACAACCTTGTAAGGTGTGCTCTCCCCATTTACCTTTTCAATGGAAGTGGATGTCTTGGCAACTGCTGGAGCCATGTGTGTCTGTGGGGGAGTCTCCACCCCCTGTTGCAGGCATGTCATTCAACATCTGTTTAGAATAAGATTCATTGAATATTTAAAAGAGTTAGGCATGTGAAAGTAGTGCACTTGACTATCAATGTTGAATGCACTTATTGGAAGTTGCTTTGGATAAAAGCGAGTTCGAAATAACTCATGTAAGATAATGTTACTAGTATTACAACATCCTGATGTAGTCCAATATACCATTTTGTTACATAGTAGGTATTTAGAACACACTTTCAGTTCTGTGATATATGGGGACATTTAACACACTTTAAGCTAATGTGCATCACGGGGACATATAAATACACACACAAACAAACACACACACACATCTTAAAACATGCATCTTGGGGACTCCGTGCTAAATGTGCATCACGGGGACGTCTTCTGAAGTTTCAATTATTTTGCCTTCAAGCTTGCATAAATACACACACACACACACATCTTAAAACATGCATATTTGGGACCCCGTGCTAATGTGCATCATGGGGTCGTCTTCTGATGTTTCAATTATTCTTCCTATTATGTGATCTACAATATTTAGACTTTTAATGCCCTTTACTTTAGGCTAATGTGCGTCACAGGGTCATACATGCTGTTAGAGTTATTAACAGGCCTGACAATAAAGCCTGGACCCGAACTGGTCCAACCCAAGACTTGGCCCGGCCCGAAACATAACCATAATGTTAAGTCTGATAAGCCCCAGTAAAGGAAAAAACACCACCAGTTGGCTGCGGCTATGTTGTTAAATTTACATCATTATACCGAGTGAGTGTGTGAGAGAACGGACAGTCATACTAGACATTAGGACATTACACAACAACCTTGTAAGGTGTGCTCTCCCCATTTACCTTTTCAATTGAAGTGGATGTCTTGGCAACTGCTGGAGCCATGTGTGTCTGTGGGGGAGTCTCCACCCCCTGTTGCAGGCATGTCATTCAACATCTGTTTAGAATAAGATTCATTGAATATTTAAAAGAGTTAGGCATGTGAAAGTAGTGCACTTGACTATCAATGTTGAATGCACTTATTGGAAGTTGCTTTGGATAAAAGAGAGTTCGAAATAACTCATGTAAGATAATGTTACTAGTATTACAACATCCTGATGTAGTCCAATATACCATTTTGTTACATAGTAGGTATTTAGAACACACTTTCAGTTCTGTGATATATGGGGACATTTAACACACTTTAAGCTAATGTGCATCACGGGGACATATAAATACACACACAAACAAACACAAACACACATCTTAAAACATGCATCTTGGGGACTCTGTGCTAAATGTGCATCATGGGGACGTCTTCTGAAGTTTCAATATTTTGCCTTCAAGCTTGCATAAATACACACACACACACATCTTAAAACATGCATATTGGGGACCCCGTGCTAATGTGCATCATGGGGACGTCTTCTGATGTTTCAATTATTATATTATTACCATTTTCTTTAATATCACATCATTGCAGAGTCACTGGCTGCACTGCTACAGTGCTACACAGAAGGACAGCAGCTAAAGGAAGCTAATGCTACAACACTACAAACTGGACCAAACTCAACATATATACTTTATACAGTAGAAAGTCCTAACACAAAAACGAAATTGTATACCCATTCTGACTATTTTCACAGAAAATAATAGCAAAATAAACGTTTCAGGAGCCCACATTGGATTACATTACATGAAATTACCACCAAACAACATCATCCTTATATCTGAAGCTAAACTGAAGCTAAGTGTCTTAACTTCATCACAAAATTATTTGTGTTACAAAACAGTAGTTTTAAGGTCATTACTAACCTGAAAGTACAGGAAAAGTAATCCCTCTAACTGATCTAAACTGTCTTCAGTCCATGTGAGCCATTTGAGCTAACTTAGCTAACTGAGCTATCTTAATAATCAGAGCTAATTCACAAAATGTTATGAGCTAACTTAGCTAACTGAGCTATCTTAATAATCAGAGCTAATTCACAAAATGTTATGGTCAAATACTGGTTATAGTGATTTTTCAAATATCTGTGGTTGAGCACTGTTTTTATTAATTGTTCATTCAGAAAGAAATAGCTTACCTTGTGTTTTGCTTTCGCTGCCATCTTCACTGGAATCTCCTGTTCTGTTACACCTGTTAACACTCAATTTGATGGTATAATCCCTCCTTGTGGGGAACAGGGTGGGTGGGGCCACATAATGATGTGGGTGCGGCCACAAAAGTGTGTGTGAGAATGTAATGAGTGCAATAGCAGCTAAAACCCTTAGGGGGAGATACTGAGCACCACTTACACACACACGATGATCAAAAAACGTCCCTTATGGGCCAAGGCTAAAAACCTCACAGGCACATATAAAGCATCTCCTGGGTTGGTTTTTTAACGGTTTCCCTCATGGGGACTAGCTTTTTTGTCCCCATACCGTAACTGGTCCCCATGACGTGACTGTGTAAACAGATTTGTGTCCCCACAAAGATAGAAAAACCAGAGCACACACACACACACACACACACACACACACACACACACACACACACACACACACACACACACACAGAGAGAGGGGCAAACCAATCCAATTTCCTACATACTGGCTGACCCAAGGAGACCAAAAACCGGCCTCTTTATAAGTCGTCGGCAAAGTTGGGTCCAACACCACACTCCTGTAAAGTTGGGTCCAACACCACCCTCCTGTAAAGTTGGGTCCAACACCACACTCCTGTAAAGTTGGGTCCAACACCACCCTCCTGTAAAGTTGGGTCCAACACCACACTCCTGTAAAGCAATGCATACGGGATGACCTTCATACCAGACAACCATGTCCTACAGTCCTACACTAAGGGCGCCACCAACTTCCTCAAGGCTGCCATTTGTTCTGAATCCCATATCGCTCATTCATTCAGAGTGTGGCTTCCATTGCTCTGAGCCTCATGCAGTTTATCCTCCTATCACACTGATGAAGGGAAATAGAACTAATTACTGCCCTCCGTCTGCAGTCAAAGCACTGGAAGCATCCGTGGATTAGCGTCTTGGCAGGGCCTCAAAATAACTTAACCCATTTTGGGCGGGAAAACACCCCATTTGGTGTTTTTAAGCATTATGTTATAGCTATTGAAAAATAGCAGATCTACAAGCTCATAGCGCGGCACCGAGTGCCGCGCTATGAGCTTGTAGGTCTGCTATTTTTGAAAAATCGTGAAAATGTGGCGCAAAATTTCGAATATATGTTTTATCAGAGAGAACAATCTTTGCTTCTGGTGGTCCCTGCATGGAACAACGTAATTTCAGGTGGGGGTCGGAGGCCAATTTTTGGGGGTCCTTGACATGAACATTTTTGAGAACGACTGATATAGAAACATGGGTTTTTTTTCTGAAAACTGTCAGGATTTAGAAGACATTTTTCTAGAATCGTCCTCAGGTCATTTTGGGCGGGAACCCCTTTTGGTGTTAGCATTATGTTATGCTTTAGCTATTGAAAAATAGCAGATCTACAAGCTCATAGCGCGCCACCGAGTGGCGCGCTACGAGATTGTAGGTCTGCTATTTTTTTAAAATCGAAGAACGACTGACATTTTTAGAATCTGATCTCAGGTCAAAATGGGTTAAGGCAAAGTGGAAGAAACTGGTGGAGTTAAAAAAAAGAATAATCAGCATAGCACAAACGTTGCGTTTTTTTTATTTATCTGTGTCGGAGCGCTCTGCGGTTGCAGTCAGAGCGAGTTTCACTGCAACGCTAGATTCCCTGAGCGTCGTATGAGCTCAGCTCCCACACAAAATGTGTGCACACTGTAATAAGGTCAGAGAGCTTGTTCCGTGTTTACATCTCAGAAGTGACGGGTGTTAACATTTACTTCCGAGCAGACGCTACAGTTAACCCATTTTGGGCGGGAACCCAAAAGCATGTTATGCTTTAGCTGTTGAAAAATAGCAGATCTACAAGCTCGTAGCGCGCCACCGAGTGGCGCGCTACGAGCTTGTAGGTCTGCTATTTTTGAAAAATCGTGAAAATGTGGCACAAATCTTTGAATATATATATTCTTTCAGAGCCAACGTTTTTAACACAAATCTTTGCTTCTGGGGAGGTCCCTGGAACAACATATTTTCAGATGGGGGTGGGCGGCCGATTACATATCATTTTTGTGGTCCTTGACTTGAAATATTGAGCACCAGGCACCGATACAGAAACATAAGGTTTTTCAGAAAACTGTCAGGATTTTGAAGACATTTTTTTAAATTTCGTTGTCAGGCCTAAACGGGTTAACCATGCAGCCAATGCGGTTCTAAAGTCCTCTAACGTCCTTTAGTAATTGTGTTTGTTTGATGATGTCACATGGCATTACCAGAGGCCAAGCGCTCTCAATGCGTGGGGTATGTCTGCTAAGTATGGGCTGCTAATTGCATGCCATTCTGTAGTACTTTGCTTAACCCATTTTTGGCGGGAACTCCTTTTGGTGCATGTTTTAAGCATTATGTTATGCTTTCGCTATTGAAAAATAGCAGATCTACAAGCTTGTAGGTCTGCTATTTTTGAAAAATCGTGAAAATGTGACCCAAATGTTTGAATATGTTCTTTCAGAGCGTTCGTTTTTTAGCTCAAATCTTTGCTTCTTGGGGTCCCTGGAACAACATATTTTCCGATGGGGGTTGGCGGCCAAATACATATAATTCTAGGGGTCCTTGACAATAAATAGTTTGAGAACCACTTACATAGAAAGAAAACTGTCAGGATTTAGAAGACATTTGTAGAATCGTCCTCAGGTCAAAATGGGTTAACGTCTGAGGAACCGTATGGTACGTTTCCGAGGTCACAGCGATGATTGTGTCGTGACTCCTTATGCATGTTGTTATAGGTCTCATCTGGAGGCTTTTAACCCATTCTGGGCGGGAAGGGAACCCCTGTTGGTGTTTCAAGCATTACGTTATACTTTAGCTATTGAAAAATAGCAGACCTACAAGCTTGTAGCGCGCCACCGAGTGGCGCGCTACAAGCTTGTAGGTCTGCTATTTTTGAAAGATCGTTAAAATGTGGTGCAAATCATTGAATATATATTTCAGAGCGAACATTTCTAACTAAAATATTTGCTTCTGGGGGGGGGGGTCCCTGGAACTACATATTTTGAGATGGGGGTCCGTGGTTCAATGGAGATAATTTCTAACTAAAATATTTGCTTCTGGGGGGGGGGTCCCTGGAACTACATATTTTGAGATGGGGGTCCGTGGTTCAATGGAGATAATTCTGGGGGTCCTTGACATGAAAAAGGTTGAGCACCACTGACATAGAAACATGGGTTTTTCAGAAAAAATGTAGGATTTAGAAATCTTTTTTTTTTAATCGACCTCAGTCCAAAATGGATTAATGCCGAGTGCCTGATAATGTGTAAACAGCAGAAAGCAGTACTATAATTATAATAAATCAATAGTAGTCAAGGGGGGGGGGGGGGGGGGTCTAATTATATGGCTCTACTGTACATGGGGAGGGCATTCAATTCAAGTTAAATATTTCTAAAAGTATAAAATGTGGGAGAGAGCAGTGGGGGAAGTACTTCTGTGGCCTATGCACGGTTTGCAAGATTACTCGGACACACGGGGGGCGGCAGGGGGCAGCGGGGGGTGGCGGTGGCTCAGGGGTAGAGTGACCACTAGGGGGCGGCGGTGGCTCAGGGGTAGAGTGACCACTAGGGGGCGGCGGTGGCTCAGGGGTAGAGTGCCTGGATGGTAACCGCAAGGTTGCCAGTTCAAACCCGGGCTCCCCCAGAGTTACTGTCGAAGTGTCCTTGAGGAAGACACTGAACCCCTAATTGCTCCCGATGTGCTGGTTGGTGCCTTGCATGGTTTCCGCTGCCATCGGTGTGTGAATGTGTGTGTGAATGGGTGAATGTAATGCACAATCTATGTAAAGCGCCTTGGATAAAGGCGCTATATAAATGCACCATTTACCATTTACACACTAGACACGCAGACAGACAGACAGACAGACATACAGACAGACAGACAGACAGACAGACAGACAGACAGACAGACAGACAGACAGACAGACAGACAGACAGACAGACAGACAGACAGACAGACAGACTTATCTACAATGCCGTAAGAGAGTTTTTTTGTTTCATTTTGTTATTTTAGTAGAAGAAAATTGGAGTGATTCTTCGGGTGGCAGACCATAATTAATTTGTTTCGGTTACATATATATATCTCACACAGTGCCAGCGATTCGAGCTCCAAACTTTCTTCAAAAGGAAATGAACTCGAAGGCAACGGATAAAAACACTAGACTCACTCATGCGGGTCTGTTAACGCCATGTCTCTGATCTAAATGAAAGTGACCGCCTTCGACGTCTTGTGCATATCTCTGCCCGTCTCATCCCCAAACCATATCTCTGCCCGTCTCATCCCCGAACCAGCAACCTTTGATCACCAGTAGTAATCAGGCCCCTTTTTTTAACCCATTTTGGGCAGGGACCCCTTTTGGTGTTTTAAGCATTATGTTATGCTTTAGCTGTTGAAAAATAGCAGATCTACAAGCTCATAGCGCGCCACCGAGTGGCGCGCCACAAGCTTGTAGGTTTGCTATTTTTGAAAAATCGTGAAAATGTGGCACAAATCTTTGAATATATATTCTTTCAGAGCCAACGTTTTTAACTCAAATCTTTGCTTCTGGGAAGGTTCCCTGGAACAACATATTTTTAGATGGGGGTCGGTGGCCGATTACATATCATTTTTGTGGTCCTTGACTTGAAATATTGAGCACCACTGATATAGAAACATAGGTATTTCAGAAAACTGTCAGAATTTAGAACACTTTTTTTTAAATTTCGACGTCAGGCCTAAATGGGTTAACCCCCCCCCCCCCCCATCCCCCTCCTTCCTCCCCACAACATAGGTTAAATGTGACCAGAATCGTTGGTTTTACGGCCCGAGGCAGTGGCTTATGTGGAAAAGTTTAGGCTGCTCAGAGCGGACAGCGAAATCTAAAAAAAGTGCTCTTCTCCTACTCTGCATGCTAAACACTCTGCATGCTAAACACGACACACACAACCTATCACTCCCTCTACGCCTCTAATCTCTCACTGTCATTCATTCTCAACCTGTCCCTGGGTGTGTCCAGCTGTGTGTTCTGTCCCTGGGTGTGTCCAGCTGTTTGTTCTGTCCCTGGGTGTGTCCAGCTGTGTGGTCTGTCCCTGGGTGTGTCCAGCTGTGTGTTCTGTCCCTGGGTGTGTCCAGCTGTCTGTCCCTGGGTGTGTCCAGCTGTGTGTTCTGTCCCTGGGTGTGTCCAGCTGTTTGTTCTGTCCCTGGGTGTGTCCAGCTGTCTGTCCCTGGGTGTGTCCAGCTGTGTGTTCTGTCCCTGGGTGTGTCCAGCTGTGTGTTCTGTCCCTGGGTGTGTCCAGCTGTTTGTCTGTCCCTGGGTGTGTCCAGCTGTTTGGTCTGTCCCTGGGTTTGTCCAGCTGTGTGTTCTGTCACTGGGTGTGTCCAGCTGTGTGTTCTGTCCCTGGGTGTGTCCAGCTGTTTGTTCTGTCCCTGGGTGTGTCCAGCTGTTTGTCTGTCCCTGGGTGTGTCCAGCTGTGTGTTCTGTCCCTGGGTGTGTCCAGCTGTGTGTTCTGTCCCTGGGTGTGTCCAGCTGTTTGTTTGTTTGTATTTGCTTGTTTTTATTTATCCCATTTTGGGCGGGAACCCCTTTTGGTGTTTTAAACATTATGTTATAATTTAGCTATTGAAAAATAGCAGATCTACAAGCTCATAGCGCGCCACCGAGTGGCGCGCTATGAGCTTGTAGATCTGCTATTTTTGAAAAATCGTGAAAATATTTATTTCAGAAAACTGGAGGATTTAGAAGATTTTTTGTTAAATGTTGAGGTCAGGCCTAAATGGGTTAAAGTCCATAAACGAACACATACAGAATACAGAAACATCCCTCGATCCACCCCCCCCCCCCCACTCCCCCCCCCCCCCCCCCCCCACCGCCATGCCCGCGGCAGACAGTAACACACTGCATTTACAGTAAATGACTACTGTATTGAATCATTATTTTATGAGTATGTGCTCCAGTATTATTTGAATGCTTGACTGACTTCCACTCCACTATACATGTTATGTACTTTTGGAGAAGTGAGCCGCACACAATTGATTTGACCTACTTTTTCGCACTGGCTTGATGTAATAAATTATTTGAAGCAGAGCTTCAGAGCTGTAGATTCCATAATATTTGACCAACGTAATCATCGATGAGTAATTGGAGACCATCATCCTCTGTCTGGTAGAAACATATCTCTTTAGATCTGCATGCCATATTGTACATAATTGCCTCCGTTATCGAAGTGCAGAATTTTTCGATGAATGCAAAAATATTATGGGACCACTTCACCACTTTTCAGGAATAGAAAGCCTGCATATTCTATATTAGCTTGGATTCCCCATCGATGATGTCACTGGTGGACGGGTTTCTGAACTGCCCACAGCCCTCCTATGAGACACAGACGGGTTTCTGAACTGCCCACAGCCCTCCTATGAGACAGACTGGTTTCTGAACTGCCCACAGCCCTCCTATGAGACACAGACTGTTTTCTGAACCGCCTACAGCCCTCCTATGAGACACAGACTGGTTTCTGAACTGCCCACAGCCCTCCTATGAGACAGACTGGTTTCTGAACTGCCCACAGCCCTCCTATGAGACACAGACTGGTTTCTGAACCGCCTACAGCCCTCCTATGAGACACAGACTGGTTTCTGAACCGCCCACAGCCCTACACAGACTGGTTTCTGAACCGCCCACAGCCCTCCTATGAGACACAGACTGGTTTCTGAACCGCCCACAGCCCTCCTACAGACTGGTTTCTGAACGGCCCACAGCCCTCCTACAGACTGGTTTCTGAACCGCCCACAGCCCTCTTACAAACTGGTTTCTGAACTGCCCACAGCCCTCCTATGAGACAGACTGGTTTCTGAACCGCCCACAGCCCCTCCTATGAGACACAGACTGGTTTCTGAACCGCCCACAGCCCTCCTATGAGACACAGACTGGTTTCTGAACCGCCCACAGCCCTCCACAGACTGGTTTCTGAACTGCCCACAGCCCTCCTATGAGACACAGACTGGTTTCTGAACCGCCCACAGCCCTCCTATGAGACACAGACTGGTTTCTGAACTGCCCACAGCCCTCCTATGAGACACAGACTGGTTTCTGAACTTCCCACAGCCCTCCTATGAGACACAGACTGGCTTCTGAACTGCCCACAGCCCTCCTATGAGACACATACTGGTTTCTGAACTGCCCACAGCCCTCCTATGAGACACAGACTGGTTTCTGAAATGTCCACAGCCCTCCAATGAGACACAGACTGGTTTCTGAACTGCCCACAGCCCTCCTATGAGACACATACTGGTTTCTGAACTGCCCACAGCCCTCCTATGAGACAGACTGGTTTCTGAACCGCCCACAGCCCCTCCTATGAGACACAGACTGGTTTCTGAACCGCCCACAGCCCTCCTATGAGACACAGACTGGTTTCTGAACCGCCCACAGCCCTCCACAGACTGGTTTCTGAACTGCCCACAGCCCTCCTATGAGACACAGACTGGTTTCTGAACCGCCCACAGCCCTCCTATGAGACAGACTGGTTTCTGAACCGCCCACAGCCCTCCTATGAGACACAGACTGGTTTCTGAACTGCCCACAGCCCTCCTATGAGACACAGACTGGTTTCTGAACTTCCCACAGCCCTCCTATGAGACACAGACTGGTTTCTGAATTGCCCACAGCCCTCCTATGAGACACATACTGGTTTCTGAACTGCCCACAGCCCTCCTATGAGACACAGACTGGTTTCTGAAATGTCCACAGCCCTCCAATGAGACACAGACTGGTTTCTGAACTGCCCACAGCCCTCCTATGAGACACATACTGGTTTCTGAACTGCCCACAGCCCTCCTATGAGACAGACTGGTTTCTGAACCGCCCACAGCCCTCCTATGAGACAGACTGGTTTCTGAACCGCCCATAGCCCTCCTATGAGACACATACTGGTTTCTGAACTTCCCACAGCCCTCCTATGAGACAGACTGGTTACTGAACCGCCCACAGCCCTCCTATGAGACACAGACTGGTTTCTGAACTGCCCACAGCCCTCCTATGAGACAGACTGGTTTCTGAACCGCCCACAGCCCTCCTATGAGACAGACTGGTTTCTGAACCGCCCATAGCCTTCCTATGAGACACATACTGGTTTCTGAACTGCCCACAGCCCTCCTATGAGACAGACTGGTTACTGAACCGCCCACAGCCCTCCTATGAGACACAGACTGGTTTCTGAACCGCCCACAGCCCTCCACACAGACTGGTTTCTGAACTGCCCACAGCCCCTCCTATGAGACACAGACAGGTTTCTGAACTGCCCACAGCCCTCCTATGAGACACAGACTGGTTTCTGAACTGCCCACAGCCCTCCTATGAGACACATACTGGTTTCTGAACTGCCCACAGCCCTCCTATGAGACACAGACTGGTTTCTGAACTGCCCACAGCCCTCCTATGAGACACAGACCATAAGTAGAACAACATTGTGGGATATGGCGTGGCAAAGAATTAAATACATTTTACCATTTAACTGTTGGTTTTACTATGAAAACCTGCATCTCCCGTCCGTCCGTCCGTCCGTCCGTCCGTCCGTCCGTCCGTCCGTCCGTCCGTCCGTCCGTCCTCACCCACACCTCCATATATGGTCAAGCTTCGTGACATCACGTCTCCATATATGGTCATGCCGCGTGACATCACGTGACATCATGTAGACCCTTAGATCTACATGACATCACGCCTCGTGAAACGTCACGCCACCATATATGGCCATCTCCATATATGAAGATCACAACACTGACCTCATCTAACCCTGGATTACCATACATGGAGAAGACCTAGATCTGCATATATGGAGCCAACTCTACATCTGACCTCAAACCCTTAGATCTCCATATATGGAGCGGACCTATTCTGACTGACATGTCAGAACAGGTCCTTCCCTATACCTGTCCTTCCTGTCCTGACATTCCATGTTGATCTGACCTCATCAAACCCTGTACACTCACTTATGGCCAGTACAGAATTCATTCCATATGTTGGTTTGACACCCCCCGTGCCAAAGCGCCAGCACTTGCCCAGCAGTCTGCTGTCACCCAGGCGGAATGCGTGCACATCTTACTGGTATTAACTGGTTACATTTCTTGGCTCATCTAGTTGAATACCTCTAAGTGGTTAAATAAACCAATCGTGTTTGAGGACATTGGAGGAGGGATAAGGATTATATCATGAGAATCTAATTCTTTGCTAATTATATTGGCTGGGATTAACTTGACCATTAATTCTGGTAAATAATGAAAGTAAATCCTGTACTAACTGGGGTTTAAAAACCTCCACAAACTGATTCTGCCCCATTCCGTTTGACTGTTAAGCAGGATACTGTTATAAAGTTATAATGGGATTTGGATGAAACTTTACAGGAAAGTTTGGTCATGGAAGGAAGAACTGATAATAATAATTCACATAATTTTGCCTAAAGTGGGGAAGGGGGTGGGGGGGGTAACTTCTGAACAGAACACTAAATTAAGCATTGCGTGCCGGTCAGCAGACGTAAGATTCAAATAATATATATTGCTGGCCAATCAGACAAAAGCAGAGAGCTCATGTCCTGCAACGAAACAAATAGAGTGCAGAACTATTCGATGTTGGAACTATATCTACTGGAAAAACGCTTTTTCCAGTAGATATGTTTTGACATTATAGAGTACTAAAGTACTATAAAAGTATTACCCCATTTAGACCTGACGTCGATTCTAAAAATGTCTTCTTCATCCTGATAGTTTTCTGAAAAAGCTATGTTTCTATGTCAGTGGTTCTTAGATTTTTCAAAAATAGCAGACCTACAAGCTCATAGCGCGCCACTCGGTGGCGCGCTATGAGCTTGTAGGTCTGCTATTTTTCAATAGCTAAAGAATAACATAATGCTAACACCAAAAGGGGTTCCCGCCCAGAATGGGTTAAAGAACGATGCTGGTGCAGAAAGCACACCTGGTTCAGATGTACGGAGAACCGAGAGGACGACGGGCTCGTCTGAGGACCACGTATAGAGAGAGTCATCATCATCATTTTTCGACCGCGGTCGAGATCATGGATTCCACAACGCCACGCCAGACTTCCCGGTCCTTCATTGCCATCCCCAGTTCCTGCTTACTGATGCCTGTGTCCCTATAGCGATGACATCATGTGTCCCTATAGCGATGACATCAGGGAACGACAGCTTTCTACCTCTGGTCTGCTTTGAGGCAGGACTCCAGAGGAGAAGGGAAGATAGAACCTCATTGTCAGCTCTGTAGCAGTGGCCGGCAGACTGTGTTCTTCTGGATCGGACTAGTGAAGAAACACGGGGAAGGTTGTCGTACAGTATATTAGATTAGTCGATGGGTGGCTCTTCCAAGACAGATTTTGCGCTCTCATTAGAAGGCGGGTGTATAAGTGCCATCCAACCGTTTCTCTAGTTTCTCTAGAGAGTCATAGATGTGTACACTACAGAATGATTCAAGTACATGGTATTTCCTTAGATTAACTTTGTTTTCAAATATGATGCTTTGTATGGTCCTTTACTATTAACCTTCCAGCAATATTAAAAAAAAAAGATGCATCATTATCAGTCCTCTTGAGGATTGTTAAAACCCATTCTGGGCAGGAACAAGCATGTAGGTCTGCTATTTGTGAAAAATCGTGAAAATATTTATTTCAGAAAACTGGAGGATTTAGAAGAATTATTTAAAATGTTGAGGTCAGGCCTAAAGGGATAAAGGACCAGTTCAACACGTTTCAACCTATCTTCATGTGTGACCAGATTTGACTGAGAGCTGCCATCGTATCTTCATGTGTGACCAGATTTGACTGAGAGCTGCCATCGTATCTTCATGTGTGACCAGATTTGACTGAGAGCTGCCATCGTATCTTCATGTGTGACCAGATTTGACTGAGAGCTGCCATCGTATCTTCATGTGTGACCAGATTTGACTGAGAGCTGCCATCGTATCTTCATGTGTGACCAGATTTGACTGAGAGCTGCCATCGTATCTTCATGTGTGACCAGATTTGACTGAGAGCTGCCATCGTATCTTCATGTGTGACCAGATTTGACTGAGAGCTGCCATCGTATCTTCATGTGTGACCAGATTTGACTGAGAGCTGCCATCGTATCTTCATATGTGACCAGATTTGACTGAGAGCTGCCATCGTATCTTCATGTGTGACCAGATTTGACTGAGAGCTGCCATCGTATCTTCATATGTGACCAGATTTGACTGAGAGCTGCCATCGTATCTTCATATGTGACCAGATTTGACTGAGAGCTGCCATCGTATCTTCATGTGTGACCAGATTTGACTGAGAGCTGCCATCGTATCTTCATATGTGACCAGATTTGACTGAGAGCTGCCATCGTATCTTCATATGTGACCAGATTTGACTGAGAGCTGCCATCGTATCTTCATATGTGACCAGATTTGACTGAGAGCTGCCATCGTATCTTCATATGTGACCAGATTTGACTGAGAGCTGCCATCGTATCTTCATATGTGACCAGATTTGACTGAGAGCTGCCATCGTATCTTCATATGTGACCAGATTTGACTGAGAGCTGCCATCGTATCTTCATGTGTGACCAGATTTGACTGAGAGCTGCCATCGTATCTTCATGTGTGACCAGATTTGACTGAGAGCTGCCATCGTATCATATGTGACCAGATTTGACTGAGAGCTGCCATCGTATCTTCATATGTGACCAGATTTGACTGAGAGCTGCCATCGTATCTTCATATGTGACCAGATTTGACTGAGAGCTGCCATCGGGTTAGGGACCTAGTTGACTGAGAGACTGCCGTCGCGCAAATTACAGCTTTTCACCAGAGGAGAATTTCTTTTTCTTTTTCTTTTTTCTTTTTCAAAATGAGTTAATAGCACAGGCAGACTCTTCACATACTATAGCATGTCTGAAATAAGTGTCAGAGCTGAAATCGACATGTAAATATGAAATAAATGCTTAAACATGTAGCTAGGTGTAATGTTAGAGTCCACAGAAGACATGTAAATATGAAATAAATGCTTAAACATGTAGCTAGGTGTAATGTTAGAGACCACAGAAGTGAACCTTTCAAGCCTGTTTTCTCAACTCGCTGTTTTCTGCAATACATTACTCTTTATAAGCCATATCTCCAAAACTGGTGGGTCAAACTGAACAACCAATATGTCCATTTGAAGCTATGATTCCCTGCTTTCATATGACATGGAAAAACGAAAATTCTAAAAAATCCAATGGCAGTCCCTCAGTCAAATTTAGTTACATATAATAGGTCTTCACTAATAATCATGATAAATTGCACGGTTTTTTTCTACTCAGTCTGTGTCTCATAGGAGGGCTGTTGGAAACCGTCCTCCAGTGACATCATCATTAGGCAGATTATTTTTTAAACAAGATTTTTTTTTACAAAAATGTTTAGATTTTTCATTATCGTGAGAACGATGGCTTCCATTTTCGCATTGCAACTTCTCAGGACTAGAAAGCCTGCAGTTTCTATTAGCTTGTATTCTCCATTGATTATGTCACTGGAAGACGGTTTCTGAACTGCCCACAGCCCTATATGAGACACAGACCGAGTAGAAAACATTTGCACAATTTTATCATGATTATTAGTGAGGACCTATTATATGAAGAGGTTGAAAAGTGGTGAAGTGGTCCTTTAAGGCTATAGGCAATCTGATGGTGGTTATTTGCAGAATACATTATTTTTCGCAGCCCCGCCCCCTCGAGAGACCCGGAAAATAAATCCCCGTTCATTTTCCTCATAGACTTTTCATAAAGTATTTATTTAAAGACGTGAAATTGGGTCTATGGGAAAAATGCATTGGGATTAATTTCCTGGGCCTGACGTCGTCATGAAAGGGGGCGGGACTGCGACGCTCTATAGGCACCGGTCCGTGTTCCGTTCTCCCAACAGCTCTGAAGACATCCTGAATGTTGACCTCATCCCCACATTAAATGTCCTGATTAATTCTGGATCCATTTCATTTACGGTAGGTGATGTGGGCATGCCACATTACGGTAGGTGATGTGGGCATGCCGCATTAACATCTTAGAGCAGTCCCCATTTACGGTAGGTGATGTGGGCATGATGTGGGCATGATGTGGGCATGATGTGGGCATGCCACACTAACATCTTAGAGCAGTCCCTATTCTATAGCGGACATTCAGAGAAAATATGCATTGCGTCGTGATCTTGTAGATCAGCTATTTTGAGTGGTTTGGTGTAGAGGCAAAACCTAAAGTAAATGTCCAAGCCCTGGCCCTACTACTGACTACAATCTGTCTAGTTTATACTTGTAATCCAGAGACTGATGACTTCACAGGAGATGCCATGTTCATTAGCTGTTGAACCAACTTGAACTTGAACTTCTGGAGGCTATAGGTATGAATCCAAAGTTGCTGAATGGGCACGTCTGCCCGAGGTAGCCTGGCTAATAAGCCAGACCGAATCAGCCGTTGGCAAAAAAAAGATTTGCCTGGCCACGACAGTGTGGTTTGAGTCTGGCTTATTAGCCAGGCTATGCCCGAGGGGACCCCCGCGGACCCCCTCCGCGGACCCCCGGCCCTATGGAGGGTCAAAGGCCCCGGAATGAGCTGCCGTTCAAAGTCACCTTCGTCTGGCAAGAAGCTCATTTAAATATACCAGGCGATCAGCTATAGCGTTCTTCTGTGAATACAGGCTGTTATACTGGGCTGCAAACCCACTAACCGTCAAGGGAGGTTTTACGGGCCTGCTGAGAAAACGCCAGAATTTTGACTGCATTGTTTTTGTTTTTATTTACTCCTCCCCCTCCCCCTCCCCCCAGAGCCCACTTTAAAGGTCGTGTCACCAGGACCCTGACTGTTGATCCGCTTTTAAACGATTCGGTTGGTTCATATGGGTCTATATTTTGCCATTAGTGGTATCAAAGCATGAAAGGTCACCAGGGGGGATAAGCGGTGGCCACTTCCTATGGGATTGGACCGGGTACGAGGCTCTCAAGATTATACGGAGAAGGTCAAAGGGACCAGACACACACACCACCCTTCAGTGTTTATTGATACATTGTAGCCATGTAGGCCACGTCGCATCTCCTTGTGGTTAACGCATTTACACCTGAGACGAGATTCTACAAAATGTCTTCTAAATCAAGACTGTTTTCTGAAAAATCACACCTGTGTGAACTGAGTGGTGCAATTCCCCCCCCCCCCCCCCCCCCTCTTTCTCTCTCTCTCTGTCTCTCATTAGCAGGCAACAGTGCAGCACTATCTCTCTCTCTCTGTTTCTGGCACAACAGCGCCACTTTTGCCCCTACTGGTACTCATAGTCACATAGGTTAACGTCACATAGGTTAACACGGACATTGCTGTTCCTTGGAGTGTTTGCACCACTCAAAAACCCTATGTTTCTATATCGGTGGTTCTCAAACTATTTCATGTCAAGGACCCAACAGATTATATGTAATTGGCCGCCAACACCGCCAACCGCCAACCGCTTTGAAAGAATACATATTCAAAGATTTGCGCCACATTTTCACGAAAAATAGCAGATCTATACAAGCTCGTAGCGTGGCACTCGGTGCTGCGCTCTGAGCTTGTAGATCTGCCATTTTTCAAAGTGCCAAAGTGGAACAAAGTGGTTTAAAACACCAAAAGGGGTTCCCGTCCTGACTGGGATAGACTAAAGTGGAACCAAATGGTTAAAACACCAAAAGGGGTACCCGTCCTGACTGGGATAGACTAAAGTGGCACAGAATGCGGTGTGAGAAGAAGACGACATTTCTTTGAGAATACATTCCCACAAGGTTTGACACGCAGCGCACGGCGGACACATTAACTAATGTTGAAAAATGAGAATGATGGAAACCCGTGTCATTAATAGTACATTCATGTACGACAATCTTCCGCCACAGTCAAGTGCACCAGGTGCTTATCTAAGGCTCGTTAGGAGTGTGAATAGTGTGAATATTCAGCACATTTATGATGACTTTCTTCCACGGTTTGCACTTCGCAGGGAATAAGTCATGCACAATGCCATCTTAATTCAGGGAGTAAGTCATGCACAATGCCATCTTAATTCAGGGAGTAAGTCATGCACAATGCCATCTTAATTCAGGGAGTAAGTCTTGCACAATGCCATCTTAATTCAGGGAGTAAGTCATGCACAATGCCGTCTTAATTCAGGGAGTAAGTCATGCACAATGCCGTCTTAATTCAGGGAGTAAGTCATGCACAATGCCATCTTAATTCAGGGAGTAAGTCATGCACAATGCCATCTTAATTCAGGGAATAAGTCATGCACAATGCCATCTTAATTCAGGGAGTAAGTCATGCACAATGCCATCTTAAATCAGGGAGTAAGTCATGCACAATGCCATCTTAATTCAGGGAGTAAGTCATGCACAATGCCGTCTTAATTCAGGGAGTAAGTCATGCACAATGCCATCTTAATTCAGGGAGTAAGTCATGCACAATGCCATCTTAATTCAGGGAATAAGTCATGCACAATGCCATCTTAATTCAGGGAATAAGTCATGCACAATGCCATCTTAATTCAGGGAGTAAGTCATGCACAATGCCATCTTAAATCAGGGAGTAAGTCATGCACAATGCCATCTTAATTCAGGGAATAAGTCATGCACAATGCCATCTTAATTCAGGGAGTAAGTCATGCACAATGCCATCTTAAATCAGGGAGTAAGTCATGCACAATGCCATCTTAATTCAGGGAGTAAGTCATGCACAATGCCGTCTTAATTCAGGGAGTAAGTCATGCACAATGCCATCTTAATTCAGGGAGTAAGTCATGCACAATGCCATCTTAATTCAGGGAATAAGTCATGCACAATGCCATCTTAATTCAGGGAATAAGTCATGCACAATGCCATCTTAATTCAGGGAGTAAGTCATGCACAATGCCATCTTAAATCAGGGAGTAAGTCATGCACAATGCCATCTTAATTCAGGGAGTAAGTCATGCACAATGCCATCTTAATTCAGGGAATAAGTCATGCACAATGCCATCTTAAATCAGGGAATAAGTCATGCACAATGCCATCTTAATTCAGGGAAGAAGTCATGCACAATGCCATCTTAATTCAGGGAAGAAGTCATGCACAATGCCATCTTAATTCAGGGAAGAAGTCATGCACAATGCCATCTTAATTCGGAGGTGTGATGATAATCCCACCGTGAAGTGTTTCCGTGGCTTCATTATTTCTCAATCAGGCCTGGATTTGGGAATGCATTATATTAGTGGCAATTTGCTCTCAATCCCAGGTAGTTCCCTGGTATTTAATGCACTTCCAATATTAAGCCATTTTGGGCGGGAACCCCTGTTTTAAACATCATGTTATAATTTAGCTATTGAAAAATAGCAGATCTACAAGCTCATAGCGCGCCACCGAGTGGCGCGCTATGAGCTTGTAGGTCTGCTATTTTTGAAAAGTCGTGAAAATGTGGCACAAATCTTTGAATATATATTTCAGAGCGAACATTTTTAACTAAAATATTGGCTTCTGGGGGGGTCCCTGGAACTATATATTTTGAGATGGGGGTCCGTGGCCCAATAGAGATAATTCTGGGGGTCCTTGACATGAAAAAGGTTGAGCACCACTGACATAGAAACATGGTTTTCAGAAAAATGTTAGGATTTAGAAGCCTTTTTTTTTTAATCGACCTCAGTCCAAAATGGGTTAAACTCATCTCATCATGCCCACTGTTGCCCATTGAGGGGAACACAGATTCCCAAAGCCGCAAATGGAGCGCATTTTCATTTAGTTTTAGTGTTTTAAAGTCTAGTTTTAGTCGACTATAATATCATTAGACTTTAGACGACTATAAATCTACAGTTGATTTAGTCGACTAAAATGTATTTCGGGCGGGCCTTGATGCCGTCGTAATGAATGATTTTACGCTTGCTGAAAATAGCCGATCTACAAGCTCACAACGCGTCTCGCTGCGATGCGAGCACGCAAGTGTAAAATGACCTACATTGGATCTCTTGTCCACTAGTCCCCTCCTAACATTTTAGTCTAGTTTTTATTTGTTGACGGAATTGTCAATATATTTAGTCTTAGTTTTTAGTCATCATAGTTTAGTTTAGTTTCCATTTAGTTTTCGTCAGTGAAAAAAGGTAGTCGACGGACATTTTTCGTTATAGTTTTATGACTTTTAGTCGACTGAAAACAACACTGGAACAGCGCAGAGCTTTTGCAGAGGATTATAGGCCAATGTCCAGTTCTGTCCAATTGGATTCGTCCAGCTACACCTCATAAACACATTGGATTCGTCCAGCTACACCTCATAAACACATTGGATTCGTCCAGCTACACCTCATAAGCACATTGGATTCGTCCAGCTACACCTCATAAGCACATTGGATTCGTCCAGCTACACCTCATAAACACATTGGATTCGTCCAGCTACACCTCATAAACACATTGGATTCGTCCAGCTACACCTCATAAACATATTGGATTCGTCCAGCTACACCTCATAAACACATTGGATTCGTCCAGCTATACCTCATAAACACATTGGATTCGTCCAGCTACACCTCATAAACACATTGGATTCGTCCAGCTACACCTCATAAACACATTGGATTCGTCCAGCTACACCTCATAAACACATTGGATTCGTCCAGCTACACCTCATAAAACACATTGGATTCGTCCAGCTACACCTCATAAACACATTGGATTCGTCCAGCTACACCTCATAAACACATTGGATTCGTCCAGCTACACCTCATAAGCACATTGCCTAGCCCTAGAAATTCAAAAGTCCATGTTAATATATTGTTATATGTTAATATGGTGGTTGGTTAACAACACGTGAGACAAACTAAGAATACATATTATTAAAGCTTTATGCATAGCACATGTCTACACGTGTACATGTACCGTCTCTCTTTCTATTTCACGCATGCGCGCACGCACACACATACACAATTACACACGCACACACACACACACACGGATGGAGGGACGCACGCACGCATGCACGCAAGCACGCACGTCGCACGCACGCACTCACAAGTACTGTATATGCACGCACAAATATGCTCTCTAAATTTCAAGGCATGGTTCAGCTACCTGCCAGTAATCATGGGGATCTGTGCTGTTGTGTGGCTATCTTGCCAAGAGCCGCCGCCCCGCATAACGTTCCGTAAGCTGCCCCTAACCCAGACGTCCATCATCCATCCTGGGGCAGGACATTTGCCACAACGGTTTAAAAAAACCAAACCACCACCACCTACAAACAGCCTGGGAAGCACATTGGCAGTGACAGAGCACACAGCGGTCAAGGCACGCCGCTGGGCTGAATGTAAATGAGAGTAATGCGTGGGAATTAGAGCCTGTACAGCTGAGTCGGCATTCAAAGACCCCACGATGGGGCCGTATACTGTACAGTACTGTATATACAGGGACGAGTGTTTGCAGGCTGAAGTCAACGTGTTATATAATATTAATATACATGTGTTGAAGAACATGCTCTCGACTCTGAGGGAGGGAGGGGACGACGACGACCACAGTACCCGATGCACCTCAAGGTGCACCTTGACATTAAAACACTGGTATTCAACCAGTGGTCCAAGGATCACCATAGTCCTCCTCGAGACAGTTCCAGGTGGTCCCCAGCTAAATGAAGGAGAGCTTACACAAACCGTAGGCCTAACCAAATGGACCCTTGTTAGTTCTTTAACTTTTGAGAGTGTAAAATGAAACCACGAGTTAGATTTTTACACTCTCAAGAGTTCAATCATTGTTAAACATCTGCATCATTTAATTTACAAGAAGTCTACATTATTAATTAGAGAATGGAATTGTGGACAAAATCATATCCAACGATAACAAATAAATAAATAAAGATAATTCTTTAGTTTTGGGTCAGCAAGTCTAATAGATCTCATGGTGGTCCGCGGCTCAAATGCTGAAAAAAACAATGAGCCTTAACATGAAAAAGGTTGGAAACCATGCACTGCTTTAGTTGAAAGCGATACGAGGGGTAGACCTTTGACAGTTTCCGACACGTATCCTAAAAGATAACAGGTTTTATGACATTGAAGTCGAAGTACAAGTATTTGTGTATTTTAATTAACAATTAATGCAACATTCAAACGAGATATTGAATATACTATATAGGCCTAGACATCAGGACGAGGACATTTACCAACAAACGTTTGCATGGAAAGAGCACGTGTGTCAGACAAGATACAGTAGCAGTCAGGAGGAGGAGACCGGCTAGGTCGTTGCCATCGAACACAGAGAATTCAATGCCAGAAAGCTTGTACTGTGTGTACGTGTATTTAGTCAAATATCTCCACTTATTCACAAGCTGCACCCGGACGGCTTTCTCTCCGGGCGAGGGGCCCGGAATGACAGCTGGACTGAATTAATCAAAACTTCCTCTGATCATCACAAAAGTCATCACCAATTGACCAGGGAGGCACAAATGTTTGGGACACACAATTGGCAGGTGCGTTGCGATAGGTGCTGGGTAATTTATAATCACCACCTGCCAATTGTGTGCCCCAAACGTTTGTGCTTCCCTGGTCAATTTGTGCTGACGTTTGTGGTAATCAATAGGAATTGTTGGTAAATTCAGTCCATGGATCATTCCGGGCCCCTCGCCCGGAGAGAAGGCTGTCCGGGTGCAGCTCGTGAAAAAGTGGAGATATTTTGACTAAATTATAAATACACGTTTTGTGCCAGAACTTTCACATGGATATGAAACTAGAGGACAGTATTTCACTCCACGTCTTTGGAATTATTTAATGGGTGAGTACAAACGGAGCATTTATCATTATTATGCCGCTGCAACCGCAAGTATACGGCACTGTTCTATGGATCTGGTATGTGGAATACTTGCAAGGTATTCTAGGGCTAGTCCCACAACTACCTATCTGGACGTGCTAAAGAAAGATGCTGGCGCCGGAAAAGTGCAAATATGGAGGATGATGTTAGCCTGATTATCAGACTGTAGCTTTCTTGAAGCTAGAGAGTGGGCGGGGTCTTTGGGCTGGATCCAGGCTAGGATGATGTAGCATAGAGGAAATTCACCTTTAGCAAAGCCCCGCCCTCTCCCACTTAGACACTCCCACTTACTTGGACACTTTCCAGCGAGTCATTCCAATGTAAATATCATGGATTTTACACATGAAATACTGGTTCAAAATCACACCTTCAAAATCTCTTCCAAATCCGTCAACAAGGGCCTCCATATGCACTGGAAGAATATGTCGCTTGGCATTTCTTTTTTTAAAACAATGTTTTATCATATAGGAAAACTACAGGTGGAGAGGTTTGTCTAACCCACGTTATGCTTAGCTGTGATTGGACATTAGCAGTATGGGGAGGGGCTTAGCTATAGGTCAATTTATGTCCAAAAGTGTTACTTTCCAGGATTAAAATCAAAAGTATGAAAAGTAGCTGCAGTCACAATGTCTGTGTTTACACAATGTCTGTGTTTACACAATGTCTGTGTTGACACAATGTCTGTGTTTACACAATGTCTGTGTTGACACAATGTCTGTGTTTACACAATGTCTGTGTTTACACAATGTCTGTGTTGACACAATGTCTGTGTTGACACAATGTCTGTGTTTACACAATGTCTGTGTTTACACAATGTCTGTGTTTACACAGACATTCAAAGCTGGCCATCCACTGTCAATGGCGATCAATGTTTGTGTTGACACAATGTTTGTGTTTACACAATGTTTGTGTTGACACAATGTGTGTTGACACAATGTTTGTGTTTACACAATGTTTGTTTACACAATGTTTGTGTTGACACAATGTTTGTTTACACAATGTTTGTGTTTACACAAACCCTCAAAGCTGGCCATAGGAGCTCCTCAACAAAAATAAAACAACAACAAGCACACTCTCCCAGACAGCCTACTAGTATTGAAGTATTAGTGTTGAGTATTGAAGACTGCAGAGAGTAACAACAGCTAGGTTCTTTCAACACACTTCCAAATGACACATTTGCAAGATAGCCCATAGCATAGCAGCATGCAGACAACATGGGCACAATCAATGAAAATCCATTCAGCAAAAATTACAATTCTCACCTTTGATGTCTTCAAACACGTAGTAATCCATAATCAAGGGCGGACGCTGTTGTGGAGTTGCCCAGTAAAGCTGAAGTCCTCAGGATACAACTGTTGTAGGCCTACAGTAGGCTAGCTCCTCTAGGCCTACAGTAGGCTAGCTCCTCTAGGCCTACAGTAGGCTAGCTCCTCCAGGCCTACAGTAGACTAGCTCCTCTAGGCCTACAGTAGGCTAGCTCCTCTAGGCCTAAAGTAGGCTAGCTCCTCTACAGGATACAACTGTTGTAGGCCTACAGTAGGCTAGCTCCTCTAGGCCTACAGTAGGCTAGCTCCTCTAGGCCTACAGTAGGCTAGCTCCTCTAGGCCTACAGTAGGCTAGCTCCTCTAGGCCTACAGTAGGCTAGCTCCTCTAGGCCTACAGTAGGCTAGCTCCTCTAGGCCTACAGTAGGCTAGCTCCTCTAGGCCTACAGTAGGCTAGCTCATCTAGGCCTACAGTAGGCTAGCTCCTCTAGGCCTACAGTAGGCTAGCTCCTCTACAGGATACAACTGTTGTAGACCTACAGTAGGCTAGCTCCTCCAGGCACTGCTGACTTCCTTTCTTTACAAAAAACTTTGCAATAGACGTTTGACATTGTGAGGCTAACATTTAGGCTACTCTCAGAGAGGCTTCTCCTTTATATTTAATCATAAACAAAGACACAAGTTTCTGGTGTGAAAACAAACAAATCTGCCACATTCTAGAAAACAAGCACATGATGACAGGCCTCAGGCAGGCATGACCAATCAATCTATGCAGGTACAGATGGACAGGCATGACCAATCAATCTATGCAGGTACAGATGGACAGGCATGACCAATCAATCTATGCAGGTACAGATGGACAGGCATGACCAATCAATCTATGCAGGTAGAGATGGACAGGCATGACCAATCAATCTATGCAGGTACAGATGGACAGGCATGACCAATCAATCTATGCAGGTACAGATGGACAGGCATGACCAATCAATCTATGCAGGTACAGATGGACAAACTAGGCAGTGCTAGTGGCTACGGATCCAAATAGGAAAAGATGAATAATAATAATAATAATAATAATAATAACTAGAAAAAAGTGCCCCTCGGGGCACAGGTCTCCACCAGGGCAGGTGAGGTTGTGGCCTCCTGGTGGCGCTATAATAGGCCAATGTGAAAAGGGTGCCATTTCTTCATACGCCTTTGATGGCAATAAGCCTATCTCACAGAATTTCCCCGCCCCCTTAATACGCCCCCTTTCGGGGTTAGTGGTGATAGCGTGACGTCACTCCATAGACGCTACATGTTAACAGAGGTAATTTAAGTATGAAGTATGAAAAGTAGCTGCAGTCACAATGTCTGTGTTTACACAATGTCTGTGTTGACACAATGTCTGTGTTGACACAATGTCTGTGTTGACACAATGTCTGTGTTTACACAATGTCTGTGTTGACACAATGTCTGTGTTGACACAATGTCTGTGTTTACACAATGTCTGTGTTTACACAGACATTCAAAGCTGGCCATCCACTGTCAATGGCGATCAATGTTTGTGTTGACACAATGTTTGTGTTTACACAATGTTTGTGTTTACACAATGTTTGTGTTGACACAATGTGTGTTGACACAATGTTTGTGTTTACACAATGTTTGTTTACACAATGTTTGTGTTGACACAATGTTTGTTTACACAATGTTTGTGTTTACACAAACCCTCAAAGCTGGCCATAGGAGCTCCTCAACAAAAATAAAACAACAACAAGCACACTCTCCCAGACAGCCTACTAGTATTGAAGTATTAGTGTTGAGTATTGAAGACTGCAGAGAGTAACAACAGCTAGGTTCTTTCAACACACTTCCAAATGACACATTTGCAAGATAGCCCATAGCATAGCAGCATGCAGACAACATGGGCACAATCAATGAAAATCCATTCAGCAAAAATTACAATTCTCACCTTTGATGTCTTCAAACACGTAGTAATCCATAATCAAGGGCAGACGCTGTTGTGGAGTTGCCCAGTAAAGCTGAAGTCCTCAGGATACAACTGTTGTAGGCCTACAGTAGGCTAGCTCCTCTAGGCCTACAGTAGGCTAGCTCCTCTAGGCCTACAGTAGGCTAGCTCCTCTAGGCCTACAGTAGGCTAGCTCCTCTAGGCCTACAGTAGGCTAGCTCCTCTACAGGATACAACTGTTGTAGGCCTACAGTAGGCTAGCTCCTCTAGGCCTACAGTAGGCTAGCTCCTCTAGGCCTACAGTAGGCTAGCTCCTCTACAGGATACAACTGTTGTAGGCCTACAGTAGGCTAGCTCCTCTAGGCCTACAGTAGGCTAGCTCCTCTAGGCCTACAGTAGGCTAGCTCCTCTAGGCCTACAGTAGGCTAGCTCCTCTAGGCCTACAGTAGGCTAGCTCATCTAGGCCTACAGTAGGCTAGCTCCTCTAGGCCTACAGTAGGCTAGCTCCTCTACAGGATACAACTGTTGTAGACCTACAGTAGGCTAGCTCCTCCAGGCACTGCTGACTTCCTTTCTTTACAAAAAACTTTGCAATAGACGTTTGACATTGTGAGGCTAACATTTAGCCTACTCTCAGAGAGGCTTCTCCTTTATATTTAATCATAAACAAAGACACAAGTTTCTGGTGTGAAAACAAACAAATCTGCCACATTCTAGAAACAAGCACATGATGACAGGCCTCAGGCAGGCATGACCAATCAATCTATGCAGGTACAGATGGACAGGCATGACCAATCAATCTATGCAGGTACAGATGGACAAACTAGGCAGTGCTAGTGGCTACGGATCCAAATAGGAAAAGATGAATAATAATAATAATAATAATAATAATAATAATAATAACTAGAAAAAGTGCCCCTCGGGGCACAGGTCTCCACCAGGGCAGGTCAGGTTGTGGCCTCCTGGTGGCGCTATAATAGGCCAATGTGAAAAGGGTGCCATTTCTTCATACGCCTTTGATGGCAATTGGATGATTTGAGGCATTTTGTTCCAAAAATGTGTTTTGCAAAATTCAACCTGTTGGTGGCGCTATAACAGGCCAATGTGAAAAGGGTGGGATATATTCCTCAGCCTAGTAAGAAAATGTGTGAAAGATTTCACGTAAATTGCATGCTGCGTTCATGATTTGAGGCTTTTGTTCAAAACGGGGCAATCTTGCAAACTGTGAAAGCCAATTATAGCCAATTAGGATGGAATATGAAATATCGGACCGATCCGACTTGAGCACATGATACTGTGTAACGATTTGTGAGATTTTTGGAGTAATATCAAAAAATGTGTTTTACAAAAGTCGGCCTCCTGGTGGCGCTATAAAAGGCAGATGCGGAAAATGCAGGTCAAAGGTTTGTCCTTGGCCTCTAGGGAGTGTGCATGCAACGTTTCACGCAGATCGGTGCAGTTTTAGGTAAAAAATGTGAAAAGCTGCCTCATGGTGGCGCTATAACACGCTGTTCTGGAAAATGTGGGGCAGAGGTTCATCGTTGGCATCCAGGGAGTGTGTGTGCAAAGTTTGGCATCGACCGGGTTAACGGTGCCGGAGATTAGCTGGTAACGGACGGACGGAAGGACGGACACACACACACACGGACGGAGTGCAAAACATACTCTCTCCCCATGCCTTCGGCCTGGTGGAGACAATAATAAACCATGTAAGTGTAAATACAACAAAATTGTGTGCATTTTTGACGTGCCACGGTCTGCCATTGAGCCCCATTATACATTTCTAAAATTTAAAGCACTATATTTCTAAAACTAGATTCCTTTTCAGACAAACATGTCCACCGTAAGATGAACCTAAATAGGTTTGAATGGGGTTTCTAGGTTTAAGTATGTAGGACTAGTAGCATGCCAAAGTTATAATTTTTTTCGGACGGCATACTATAGCATGTTGTAACTGTCGGCGCAGTATTTTTCAGCTATTTATTTGGGTAGGAACCAAAGTTCTCTAGGGCGGAACCTTTGTGTTTAGGTCGCTCGTTTCCGCCCAGACATTTATCAACGTAACACTTACCAAGAAACTCCGCTGATTTATCCATGTGTTTCAGTGTGTTTGCATCTGCAAGATAGCTCATAGCATGACAAGATCATAGGCTACAAAGTACTAAGCTAGCACAATTTCCTCATACAAGTATA
Source organism: Electrona antarctica (assembly GCF_951216825.1). Classification (NCBI taxonomy): domain Eukaryota; kingdom Metazoa; phylum Chordata; class Actinopteri; order Myctophiformes; family Myctophidae; genus Electrona; species Electrona antarctica. The sequence continues at coordinate 255,584 of NC_136793.1, forward strand.
TGCAGCTACTAAGGTACTGTTTGTTGACGTTTTGTGTGTTGTTTTGTATTGAATTGTTTATTATTAATGTTGGGCTGTAGTTTGTCAGATGTGGTCTTTTGTGTAATGTGAATATGTAACCTAAGTTTATTTATGTGTATACAGTAATTGAAGGTATATGACATTATTAAGAGAATGTTAAGATATTGCTGTATGTTTGTTATTATTTTGACTAGTGATTATTGTATTTGTGTATATGTTTTTTACTATACAGTTCTCACGGTCTGGTTTGGACTAACTACTTTTGGATCAATAAACCTGCCAGTATTCAAGAACTCGTTTGCTGTTGTCTGTACTTGAGGAAGTTACAGTGAGAACTTAACTGCTCCCGAAGACAGCACCAAAGAGCAGTAAGAAGTAAGATGTCTCAAAATGGCGGAGAGCATGTAATTGCAGATGTACATTGCACAGACATGGAGTCACACGCACCTGACAAGACAGAGTGTGTGCAGGAGCACAGCACAACCGTGCAGCCACAAGTGAATGAAGGCATTATAGTGGAGAATCCCGCTCCCTCAGAAGAGCCACCATTAGGCCAAAGAGTCCGCAGAATGACGGAAAAGGGTCAAGAACAGCATGATGAGCAAGTAAGAAAGGTTGCACATCGGTTCAGTGTGTGCTATGAGAAGTGGAAGGATGCCACTAAAGAAGCCGACCAAGCACTGAGTGGAAAGTGCTCAGACGACCTGCTAGATGGACACATCACTAAAGTAAGCAATACCTCTAGGAGTCTAAATGATGTTTATGATGATTGGAAACGCATTGAGGTTCCTGACCATAACACACGTCGCAGAATCGACACCTGTGAAACAGTAACAAAGAAGATTGTAAAGGATGCAATGGACCTTATAGATGCAAGGGAGGAAGCTACAGTCCATAGGCATACTATAAGTCAAAGGCATGAAGAACATCGAGTCATTGAAGAGGTAATGTCTGTAGCCTCAGGAAAGACAGGCATTAGCTCTCGCCACACTAAGTGCTCCTCTGCAAGCAGGAAGAGTGCAGCTGCTGAGGTTGCGGCCAACAAAGCCACTTTAGAAGTCCAGCTGGAGCAAGAGCGTTATATTGAAGAGCTTCAGAGACTGGAAGTTGAAGCCGAACAGTTGAAGGCGAGACAGGAAGTTGAAGCCGCTCAGTTAAAAGCCAAACAAGAGGCTGAAAACGCAGAGAGACGAAGAGTGCTAGAAGCCAAGCGCAGAGAACTAGATCGTTTGGAGACTATTAAGAAGCTAAAGGCTGCCAAGGCACGACAGCAAGTATATGACCAGAGTGAACATTCATGTCCGGCATCTAAAGGTGACTGCTCGGATGAAGAAATAAATGAGCTTCTCTACCGTGTCTCTGTGAAGAAAGAAGAGGAAGTCAAGCCTCAAACTAGCCCGCCGCAGAACTGTTCTACACCACCAGCTGTAGCACAAGCAAGGCAAGAAGACAGATATGAAGACGGCACAGCAGCTCTCGTCAGAGCGCTCGCAGAATCCATCAGTGCGAGTCGCATTCCTCTACCTGAACCTACAATGTTCAGCGGTGACCCACTCCGATTCAACGACTGGAAAGTGTCCTTTCAGACACTCGTTGACAGGAAGAACATACCAGCTGAAGAGAAGATATATTATCTACGCAAGTATGTGGGTGGATCTGCTAAAAAGGCCATAGAGAGCTACTTTTTACTTGGCACAGAGTCAGCGTATTATGCAGCATGGCACATCCTAGAAGAGCGATACGGCAATCCCTTCCTCATCGCCAAGGCCTTCAGAGAGAAGCTCGACGCGTGGCCCAAGATAAGCTCCAAAGGCAGTATGGAACTTCAAGAACTCACCGACTTCCTGCGCAGCTGTGAGGCAGCCATGTCCCAGATGAGAGGTCTTGAAGTACTTAATGATTGCAACGAGAACCAGAAAATACTCTCTAAACTTCCAGACTGGTTGACTTCAAGATGGAATAGGAAAGTCATAGAAGCAGAAGAAGACACTCACATGTTCCCGAGCTTCAGCCAGTTTGTCAAGTTCCTCACACGTGAAGCTAAAATCGCTTGCAGCCCAATAACATCTCTCCATGCTCTTAAGCCAAGTGAAAGAATTCCAGACAAGGGTGTAAGGAGCAGAGGTCCTGGAGCAAAGGTCTTAGCAACCAGCTCAGATGAGAGAGCCGTCGTCACAAGCTGTGTCTTCTGTGAGAAGGCAGGACACAGTCTACAAAGGTGTCGCAAGTTTATACAAAGGACAATCTTGGAGCGAATCAAGTTTGTTCAAGAGAAGAAGTTGTGTTTCGGCTGTCTGAATTTTGGCCACCGATCTAAGGAATGTGGAGAAAGAAACAGCTGTGACACCTGTGAGAGAAGACACCCAACTTGTCTTCATGACGATCGCACCAAGGAAGAAAGGATGTCAACAAGGTATGACAGAGCAAGGGACAGTGACAAATACAAAGAAAGGAAGAATGAACAGTCACAAGACCAGTCAGAGAGACCATCACGTGCGGCGACGGCACATAGAGTCATCCAGAATGTTGGAGACACTCATACTTCCACAATAATTCCAGTGTGGGTGTCGTCTACAAGTGTGCCAAGTCGTGAAGTTCTGGTGTATGCACTCCTCGATACACAAAGTGACACAACCTTTATCCTCGAAGAGACAGCGAAGGCTCTCAATGCTAGGAGTGAACCAGTTCAGCTAAAGCTATCCACGTTGGCTTCAAGAAACACAGTCGTGTCCTGTCAGAAGCTGATTGGTCTACAAGTTAGAGGATTCTATTCAGACAAGATAATCACTCTGCCTGTGACTTACTCAAGAGAGTTTATCCCTGCAAACAGAGACCATATTCCCACACCGGAGACGGCGAAAGCATGGCCTCATCTTGAACACATTGCAGATGAGATCGCTCCTCAGCAAAGCTGTGATGTCGGCCTGCTAATTGGCTACAACTGTGCCCAAGCCCTCGTTCCAAGACAAGTGGTGCCTGGTGAGGAACACCAGCCGTTTGCACAGAAGACAGACTTGGGCTGGAGTGTAGTGGGATATGGCAACCCGTGTCTCAACTACGGAGATGCAATTGGAATAAGTCACCAAGTCATGGTGAAGCAAGTGATGCCAGGTCTACCATCCTCTTCAGACCTCACAAAGGAAGTGCACTATGTCTGTAGGACACAGATCAAAGAAGTTGTCTTACCTGCAGATGTCATCAAGATGCTGGAGTCTGACTTCGTTGAAAGAGCGTCAGAGACCAGCCCCATCTCTCAAGAAGATCTAAGGTTCCTGTCGAAAATGGAAAAGTGCATCAAGTTAAAGAGCGACGGTCATTATGAAATGCCGCTGCCATTCAAGAAAGAAAGACCTAACTTACCTGATAACAAGATCTGTGCTATCCATCGTCTCAGGTGCCTAGAAAGGAAGCTGAGAAGAAACGATCAGTACTACAAGGACTACAAGACTTTCATGGATGAGACCATAAGACGCGGAGATGCAGAAAAGGTCCCGGAGGAAGACATCCACAAAGCTCCAGCTTGGTACATTCCGCACCATGGGGTGTATCATCCACAAAAGCCTGGGAAGATACGCGTTGTCTTCGATTGCTCCGCCAAGTACCAAGGAACGTCCTTGAACGACCACCTCCTGACGGGTCCTGAGTTGACGAACACCTTGGTGGGAGTTCTGTATCGCTTCCGAAGAGGTCCTGTGGCAATCATGTGTGACATCGAACGCATGTTTCACCAGTTCCATGTTAAAGCAGAAGACCAAGATTACCTGCGGTTCCTTTGGTGGGACAATGGAGATCTTGAAAGCCAACCTTCCATCTATCGGATGAAAGTCCACTTGTTTGGTGCAGCGTCGTCACCTGGCTGTGCCAACTATGGGCTGAAGCACGTCGCTGCTGAAGGACAAGGACATTTTAGTGACGACACCATAAAGTTCATCCAACGGAACTTCTACGTTGATGACGGATTGTCAAGTGTAGCATCTGAAGACCAAGCGATCCAACTGGTGAAAGAAGCAAGAGAGCTTTGCAGCACAGGCAAACTCCGGCTGCATAAGTTTATCTCTAACAGCAAGAAAGTCCTAGACACAATCCCAAAAGAAGAATGTGCTGAAGCTGCCAAAGACAAGGACATGGCACTGGGTGAACTGCACATGGAAAGAGCACTCGGTGTGCAGTGGTGCGTGGCTTCTGATGAGTTCCAGTTCAGAGTGATCGTCAAAGAGAATCCACTTACCCGAAGAGGAGTCCTGTCCACAGTCGCTTCAGTGTACGACCCTCTTGGATTTGTGGCACCGTTCATCTTGTTGGGAAAGCAGATCCTGCAGCAGATGTGTCGTGACAAGCTCAGTTGGGATGACACCTTACCTGATGACCTACGACCTCTGTGGGAAAGATGGCTTCAAGACCTGCGAAATCTAGCCGAGGTGAAGATTCCAAGATGCTACGTTCCATCAAGCTTCAAGGTCCAACACTACGAACTCCACCATTTCGCCGATGCCAGTGAGTCAGGCTATGGAGAGTGCTCGTACCTCAGAGCAGTGAGTACATCAAGTGAAGTCCACTGTGCCTTTGTAATGGGAAAGTCGAGAGTCGCTCCTACTAAGGTCACAACCATACCAAGACTCGAGCTGTCAGCAGCAGTGGTAGCCGTCCGCACCAGTGACATGCTCAGGAAGGAACTAGAAGTAGAGTGCCTACAAGAAGTCTTCTGGACTGATTCAAGAGTTGTCCTTGGTTACATCAATAACGAAGCCAGAAGATTTCACATATTTGTGGCAAATCGTGTGGAACGCATCAAACAAAGCACAGAGTCTACACAATGGAGGTATGTGGCTTCGGAAGAGAATCCAGCAGACCACGCCTCAAGAGGCCTCACAGCAGAGCAACTGGTATCCTCTAACTGGTTCACAGGCCCAGACTTTCTTTGGCAGAAGGAGTTACCAAGTGGAGACGTCAAGGTGGGAGAGATCACAAGTGACGATCCTGAACTTAAGAAGGTCCAGGTTCTCGACACCCAGGCGAAAGAAGTCAAGTCGCTGCTAGATCGCCTACACAAGTTTTCAGACTGGTCCAGAATGGTGAAAGCTATCGCCAGACTCCAGCGCCATGTGAAAGAAATTAAAGGGCTCCAGCCAAAGTCCTGTGAAGCCAGCAGTTTGGAGGAAAGGAGAGAAGCGGAGTTGACCATAATCAAGATGGTTCAAGAAGCAACCTTCTCACAAGAAATACAGTTACTCCAGAGTGACAAGGAGACGCCAGTCAAAGGCAACGCCAATAAGTTGCACCGGTTAAGTCCATTCCTGGATGACCAAGGTGTCCTCAGAGTTGGAGGCCGCTTAACTCATGCTGCCCTACATCCACAGGTGAAGCATCCAGCGGTTCTTCCAAAGGACAGTCATGTGTCAAACGTACTCGTCAAGCACTATCATGAAAGAGTGTACCATCAGGGACGAGGGATGACCATGAATGCACTCCGATCTAATGGCATATGGATACTAGGCTGCAGCAAGGCTGTATCGTCCCATATCTACAAGTGCACTAAGTGCAGGAAGTTCAGAAGATGCACTGAACAGCAGAGAATGTCAGACCTTCCAGAGGACAGAATGGAAACGGCTCCTCCGTTCACCTACTGCGGGATGGACTGTTTTGGACCATTCTACATAAAGGAAGGAAGGAAAGAGCTAAAGCGTTATGGATTGTTACTTACCTGCATGTGTTCCAGAGCGGTTCACATTGAGATGCTCGACGACATGACCACGGATGCCTTCATTAACGCGCTGCGTTCATTCATCGCCATTCGTGGAAATGTACGCCGGATAAGAAGTGATCAAGGAACAAACTTTGTCGGAGCAAGACGAGAGTTTGCTGAAGCATTGAAAGAAATGGATCAGGAAGAGCTCAAGCAACTTGGATGTGAGTTCATCATGAACACCCCAGCTTCAAGTCATATGGGTGGCGTCTGGGAAAGACAAATTCGAACCATAAGAAGTGTCTTGACGTCCATTCTAGAACAGTCAGCTACGCAGCTGGACTGCTCCTCTCTAAGAACGTTCCTGTATGAAGTCATGGCAGTAGTGAACAGTAGACCTCTGACCACTGATTGTCTGAATGATTCATCCAGTCCAGAGCCCCTGACACCAAACCACATTTTGACCATGAAGTCCACGATACTCGCTCCACCTCCTGGGAAGTTCGTCAAGGAAGATCTATACCTCCGCAAGAGATGGCGTCGAGTTCAACTCTTATCCAACCACTTCTGGACAAGATGGAAGAAGGAGTACCTCCTGAGTCTCCAACAGAGACAGAAGTGGACCAAAGATCGCAGGAATGCAAAGGTCGATGATATTGTACTCCTGCAAGATGATAATACACCACGTAACCAGTGGAGGATGGCAAAGATCATCGAAGTGTACCCAGGAAAAGATGGGAAGGTGCGAAGACTCAAGTTGCTCATCAGCGACTCAACCCTTGATGAGAAAGGAAAGCGCATCTCCAAACCTGTCCACCTGGAAAGGCCCATCCATAAGACGGTGACGCTGATGGAAGCAGACTGAAGACTCCGGCCTCTCTCTTTCTGTTTCTCCCCTCTCTCTCTATCTGTCTCCCTACAGGTGCAGTCGTAGGTGATCGTCTCTGGGGAAGCCAAGAACTGAAGTTATTGTTTTTGTTTATATTTTTCTATGCAGTATTGTCTCTCAAAGGTTGAAGGAAATCATATACATGCGATATGTTTGGTGGGAGTGTAACTGCCTCTGTGTCAGTCGGCGCAGTATTTTTCAGCTATTTATTTGGGTAGGAACCAAAGTTCTCTAGGGCGGAACCTTTGTGTTTAGGTCGCTCGTTTCCGCCCAGACATTTATCAACGTAACACTTACCAAGAAACTCCGCTGATTTATCCATGTGTTTCAGTGTGTTTGCATCTGCAAGATAGCTCATAGCATGACAAGATCATAGGCTACAAAGTACTAAGCTAGCACAATTTCCTCATACAAGTATATGCAGCTACTAAGGTACTGTTTGTTGACGTTTTGTGTGTTGTTTTGTATTGAATTGTTTATTATTAATGTTGGGCTGTAGTTTGTCAGATGTGGTCTTTTGTGTAATGTGAATATGTAACCTAAGTTTATTTATGTGTATACAGTAATTGAAGGTATATGACATTATTAAGAGAATGTTAAGATATTGCTGTATGTTTGTTATTATTTTGACTAGTGATTATTGTATTTGTGTATATGTTTTTTACTATACAGTTCTCACGGTCTGGTTTGGACTAACTACTTTTGGATCAATAAACCTGCCAGTATTCAAGAACTCGTTTGCTGTTGTCTGTACTTGAGGAAGTTACAGTGAGAACTTAACTGCTCCCGAAGACAGCACCAAAGAGCAGTAAGAAGTAAGATGTCTCAAAATGGCGGAGAGCATGTAATTGCAGATGTACATTGCACAGACATGGAGTCACACGCACCTGACAAGACAGAGTGTGTGCAGGAGCACAGCACAACCGTGCAGCCACAAGTGAATGAAGGCATTATAGTGGAGAATCCCGCTCCCTCAGAAGAGCCACCATTAGGCCAAAGAGTCCGCAGAATGACGGAAAAGGGTCAAGAACAGCATGATGAGCAAGTAAGAAAGGTTGCACATCGGTTCAGTGTGTGCTATGAGAAGTGGAAGGATGCCACTAAAGAAGCCGACCAAGCACTGAGTGGAAAGTGCTCAGACGACCTGCTAGATGGACACATCACTAAAGTAAGCAATACCTCTAGGAGTCTAAATGATGTTTATGATGATTGGAAACGCATTGAGGTTCCTGACCATAACACACGTCGCAGAATCGACACCTGTGAAACAGTAACAAAGAAGATTGTAAAGGATGCAATGGACCTTATAGATGCAAGGGAGGAAGCTACAGTCCATAGGCATACTATAAGTCAAAGGCATGAAGAACATCGAGTCATTGAAGAGGTAATGTCTGTAGCCTCAGGAAAGACAGGCATTAGCTCTCGCCACACTAAGTGCTCCTCTGCAAGCAGGAAGAGTGCAGCTGCTGAGGTTGCGGCCAACAAAGCCACTTTAGAAGTCCAGCTGGAGCAAGAGCGTTATATTGAAGAGCTTCAGAGACTGGAAGTTGAAGCCGAACAGTTGAAGGCGAGACAGGAAGTTGAAGCCGCTCAGTTAAAAGCCAAACAAGAGGCTGAAAACGCAGAGAGACGAAGAGTGCTAGAAGCCAAGCGCAGAGAACTAGATCGTTTGGAGACTATTAAGAAGCTAAAGGCTGCCAAGGCACGACAGCAAGTATATGACCAGAGTGAACGTTCATGTCCGGCATCTAAAGGTGACTGCTCGGATGAAGAAATAAATGAGCTTCTCTACCGTGTCTCTGTGAAGAAAGAAGAGGAAGTCAAGCCTCAAACTAGCCCGCCGCAGAACTGTTCTACACCACCAGCTGTAGCACAAGCAAGGCAAGAAGACAGATATGAAGACGGCACAGCAGCTCTCGTCAGAGCGCTCGCAGAATCCATCAGTGCGAGTCGCATTCCTCTACCTGAACCTACAATGTTCAGCGGTGACCCACTCCGATTCAACGACTGGAAAGTGTCCTTTCAGACACTCGTTGACAGGAAGAACATACCAGCTGAAGAGAAGATATATTATCTACGCAAGTATGTGGGTGGATCTGCTAAAAAGGCCATAGAGAGCTACTTTTTACTTGGCACAGAGTCAGCGTATTATGCAGCATGGCACATCCTAGAAGAGCGATACGGCAATCCCTTCCTCATCGCCAAGGCCTTCAGAGAGAAGCTCGACGCGTGGCCCAAGATAAGCTCCAAAGGCAGTATGGAACTTCAAGAACTCACCGACTTCCTGCGCAGCTGTGAGGCAGCCATGTCCCAGATGAGAGGTCTTGAAGTACTTAATGATTGCAACGAGAACCAGAAAATACTCTCTAAACTTCCAGACTGGTTGACTTCAAGATGGAATAGGAAAGTCATAGAAGCAGAAGAAGACACTCACATGTTCCCGAGCTTCAGCCAGTTTGTCAAGTTCCTCACACGTGAAGCTAAAATCGCTTGCAGCCCAATAACATCTCTCCATGCTCTTAAGCCAAGTGAAAGAATTCCAGACAAGGGTGTAAGGAGCAGAGGTCCTGGAGCAAAGGTCTTAGCAACCAGCTCAGATGAGAGAGCCGTCGTCACAAGCTGTGTCTTCTGTGAGAAGGCAGGACACAGTCTACAAAGGTGTCGCAAGTTTATACAAAGGACAATCTTGGAGCGAATCAAGTTTGTTCAAGAGAAGAAGTTGTGTTTCGGCTGTCTGAATTTTGGCCACCGATCTAAGGAATGTGGAGAAAGAAACAGCTGTGACACCTGTGAGAGAAGACACCCAACTTGTCTTCATGACGATCGCACCAAGGAAGAAAGGATGTCAACAAGGTATGACAGAGCAAGGGACAGTGACAAATACAAAGAAAGGAAGAATGAACAGTCACAAGACCAGTCAGAGAGACCATCACGTGCGGCGACGGCACATAGAGTCATCCAGAATGTTGGAGACACTCATACTTCCACAATAATTCCAGTGTGGGTGTCGTCTACAAGTGTGCCAAGTCGTGAAGTTCTGGTGTATGCACTCCTCGATACACAAAGTGACACAACCTTTATCCTCGAAGAGACAGCGAAGGCTCTCAATGCTAGGAGTGAACCAGTTCAGCTAAAGCTATCCACGTTGGCTTCAAGAAACACAGTCGTGTCCTGTCAGAAGCTGATTGGTCTACAAGTTAGAGGATTCTATTCAGACAAGATAATCACTCTGCCTGTGACTTACTCAAGAGAGTTTATCCCTGCAAACAGAGACCATATTCCCACACCGGAGACGGCGAAAGCATGGCCTCATCTTGAACACATTGCAGATGAGATCGCTCCTCAGCAAAGCTGTGATGTCGGCCTGCTAATTGGCTACAACTGTGCCCAAGCCCTCGTTCCAAGACAAGTGGTGCCTGGTGAGGAACACCAGCCGTTTGCACAGAAGACAGACTTGGGCTGGAGTGTAGTGGGATATGGCAACCCGTGTCTCAACTACGGAGATGCAATTGGAATAAGTCACCAAGTCATGGTGAAGCAAGTGATGCCAGGTCTACCATCCTCTTCAGACCTCACAAAGGAAGTGCACTATGTCTGTAGGACACAGATCAAAGAAGTTGTCTTACCTGCAGATGTCATCAAGATGCTGGAGTCTGACTTCGTTGAAAGTGCGTCAGAGACCAGCCCCATCTCTCAAGAAGATCTAAGGTTCCTGTCGAAAATGGAAAAGTGCATCAAGTTAAAGAGCGACGGTCATTATGAAATGCCGCTGCCATTCAAGAAAGAAAGACCTAACTTACCTGATAACAAGATCTGTGCTATCCATCGTCTCAGGTGCCTAGAAAGGAAGCTGAGAAGAAACGATCAGTACTACAAGGACTACAAGACTTTCATGGATGAGACCATAAGACGCGGAGATGCAGAAAAGGTCCCGGAGGAAGACATCCACAAAGCTCCAGCTTGGTACATTCCGCACCATGGGGTGTATCATCCACAAAAGCCTGGGAAGATACGCGTTGTCTTCGATTGCTCCGCCAAGTACCAAGGAACGTCCTTGAACGACCACCTCCTGACGGGTCCTGAGTTGACGAACACCTTGGTGGGAGTTCTGTATCGCTTCCGAAGAGGTCCTGTGGCAATCATGTGTGACATCGAACGCATGTTTCACCAGTTCCATGTTAAAGCAGAAGACCAAGATTACCTGCGGTTCCTTTGGTGGGACAATGGAGATCTTGAAAGCCAACCTTCCATCTATCGGATGAAAGTCCACTTGTTTGGTGCAGCGTCGTCACCTGGCTGTGCCAACTATGGGCTGAAGCACGTCGCTGCTGAAGGACAAGGACATTTTAGTGACGACACCATAAAGTTCATCCAACGGAACTTCTACGTTGATGACGGATTGTCAAGTGTAGCATCTGAAGACCAAGCGATCCAACTGGTGAAAGAAGCAAGAGAGCTTTGCAGCACAGGCAAACTCCGGCTGCATAAGTTTATCTCTAACAGCAAGAAAGTCCTAGACACAATCCCAAAAGAAGAATGTGCTGAAGCTGCCAAAGACAAGGACATGGCACTGGGTGAACTGCACATGGAAAGAGCACTCGGTGTGCAGTGGTGCGTGGCTTCTGATGAGTTCCAGTTCAGAGTGATCGTCAAAGAGAATCCACTTACCCGAAGAGGAGTCCTGTCCACAGTCGCTTCAGTGTACGACCCTCTTGGATTTGTGGCACCGTTCATCTTGTTGGGAAAGCAGATCCTGCAGCAGATGTGTCGTGACAAGCTCAGTTGGGATGACACCTTACCTGATGACCTACGACCTCTGTGGGAAAGATGGCTTCAAGACCTGCGAAATCTAGCCGAGGTGAAGATTCCAAGATGCTACGTTCCATCAAGCTTCAAGGTCCAACACTACGAACTCCACCATTTCGCCGATGCCAGTGAGTCAGGCTATGGAGAGTGCTCGTACCTCAGAGCAGTGAGTACATCAAGTGAAGTCCACTGTGCCTTTGTAATGGGAAAGTCGAGAGTCGCTCCTACTAAGGTCACAACCATACCAAGACTCGAGCTGTCAGCAGCAGTGGTAGCCGTCCGCACCAGTGACATGCTCAGGAAGGAACTAGAAGTAGAGTGCCTACAAGAAGTCTTCTGGACTGATTCAAGAGTTGTCCTTGGTTACATCAATAACGAAGCCAGAAGATTTCACATATTTGTGGCAAATCGTGTGGAACGCATCAAACAAAGCACAGAGTCTACACAATGGAGGTATGTGGCTTCGGAAGAGAATCCAGCAGACCACGCCTCAAGAGGCCTCACAGCAGAGCAACTGGTATCCTCTAACTGGTTCACAGGCCCAGACTTTCTTTGGCAGAAGGAGTTACCAAGTGGAGACGTCAAGGTGGGAGAGATCACAAGTGACGATCCTGAACTTAAGAAGGTCCAGGTTCTCGACACCCAGGCGAAAGAAGTCAAGTCGCTGCTAGATCGCCTACACAAGTTTTCAGACTGGTCCAGAATGGTGAAAGCTATCGCCAGACTCCAGCGCCATGTGAAAGAAATTAAAGGGCTCCAGCCAAAGTCCTGTGAAGCCAGCAGTTTGGAGGAAAGGAGAGAAGCGGAGTTGACCATAATCAAGATGGTTCAAGAAGCAACCTTCTCACAAGAAATACAGTTACTCCAGAGTGACAAGGAGACGCCAGTCAAAGGCAACGCCAATAAGTTGCACCGGTTAAGTCCATTCCTGGATGACCAAGGTGTCCTCAGAGTTGGAGGCCGCTTAACTCATGCTGCCCTACATCCACAGGTGAAGCATCCAGCGGTTCTTCCAAAGGACAGTCATGTGTCAAACGTACTCGTCAAGCACTATCATGAAAGAGTGTACCATCAGGGACGAGGGATGACCATGAATGCACTCCGATCTAATGGCATATGGATACTAGGCTGCAGCAAGGCTGTATCGTCCCATATCTACAAGTGCACTAAGTGCAGGAAGTTCAGAAGATGCACTGAACAGCAGAGAATGTCAGACCTTCCAGAGGACAGAATGGAAACGGCTCCTCCGTTCACCTACTGCGGGATGGACTGTTTTGGACCATTCTACATAAAGGAAGGAAGGAAAGAGCTAAAGCGTTATGGATTGTTACTTACCTGCATGTGTTCCAGAGCGGTTCACATTGAGATGCTCGACGACATGACCACGGATGCCTTCATTAACGCGCTGCGTTCATTCATCGCCATTCGTGGAAATGTACGCCGGATAAGAAGTGATCAAGGAACAAACTTTGTCGGAGCAAGACAAGAGTTTGCTGAAGCATTGAAAGAAATGGATCAGGAAGAGCTCAAGCAACTTGGATGTGAGTTCATCATGAACACCCCAGCTTCAAGTCATATGGGTGGCGTCTGGGAAAGACAAATTCGAACCATAAGAAGTGTCTTGACGTCCATTCTAGAACAGTCAGCTACGCAGCTGGACTGCTCCTCTCTAAGAACGTTCCTGTATGAAGTCATGGCAGTAGTGAACAGTAGACCTCTGACCACTGATTGTCTGAATGATTCATCCAGTCCAGAGCCCCTGACACCAAACCACATTTTGACCATGAAGTCCACGATACTCGCTCCACCTCCTGGGAAGTTCGTCAAGGAAGATCTATACCTCCGCAAGAGATGGCGTCGAGTTCAACTCTTATCCAACCACTTCTGGACAAGATGGAAGAAGGAGTACCTCCTGAGTCTCCAACAGAGACAGAAGTGGACCAAAGATCGCAGGAATGCAAAGGTCGATGATATTGTACTCCTGCAAGATGATAATACACCACGTAACCAGTGGAGGATGGCAAAGATCATCGAAGTGTACCCAGGAAAAGATGGGAAGGTGCGAAGACTCAAGTTGCTCATCAGCGACTCAACCCTTGATGAGAAAGGAAAGCGCATCTCCAAACCTGTCCACCTGGAAAGGCCCATCCATAAGACGGTGACGCTGATGGAAGCAGACTGAAGACTCCGGCCTCTCTCTTTCTGTTTCTCCCCTCTCTCTCTATCTGTCTCCCTACAGGTGCAGTCGTAGGTGATCGTCTCTGGGGAAGCCAAGAACTGAAGTTATTGTTTTTGTTTATATTTTTCTATGCAGTATTGTCTCTCAAAGGTTGAAGGAAATCATATACATGCGATATGTTTGGTGGGAGTGTAACTGCCTCTGTGTCAGTCGGCGCAGTATTTTTCAGCTATTTATTTGGGTAGGAACCAAAGTTCTCTAGGGCGGAACCTTTGTGTTTAGGTCGCTCGTTTCCGCCCAGACATTTATCAACGTAACACTTACCAAGAAACTCCGCTGATTTATCCATGTGTTTCAGTGTGTTTGCATCTGCAAGATAGCTCATAGCATGACAAGATCATAGGCTACAAAGTACTAAGCTAGCACAATTTCCTCATACAAGTATATGCAGCTACTAAGGTACTGTTTGTTGACGTTTTGTGTGTTGTTTTGTATTGAATTGTTTATTATTAATGTTGGGCTGTAGTTTGTCAGATGTGGTCTTTTGTGTAATGTGAATATGTAACCTAAGTTTATTTATGTGTATACAGTAATTGAAGGTATATGACATTATTAAGAGAATGTTAAGATATTGCTGTATGTTTGTTATTATTTTGACTAGTGATTATTGTATTTGTGTATATGTTTTTTACTATACAGTTCTCACGGTCTGGTTTGGACTAACTACTTTTGGATCAATAAACCTGCCAGTATTCAAGAACTCGTTTGCTGTTGTCTGTACTTGAGGAAGTTACAGTGAGAACTTAACTGCTCCCGAAGACAGCACCAAAGAGCAGTAAGAAGTAAGATGTCTCAAAATGGCGGAGAGCATGTAATTGCAGATGTACATTGCACAGACATGGAGTCACACGCACCTGACAAGACAGAGTGTGTGCAGGAGCACAGCACAACCGTGCAGCCACAAGTGAATGAAGGCATTATAGTGGAGAATCCCGCTCCCTCAGAAGAGCCACCATTAGGCCAAAGAGTCCGCAGAATGACGGAAAAGGGTCAAGAACAGCATGATGAGCAAGTAAGAAAGGTTGCACATCGGTTCAGTGTGTGCTATGAGAAGTGGAAGGATGCCACTAAAGAAGCCGACCAAGCACTGAGTGGAAAGTGCTCAGACGACCTGCTAGATGGACACATCACTAAAGTAAGCAATACCTCTAGGAGTCTAAATGATGTTTATGATGATTGGAAACGCATTGAGGTTCCTGACCATAACACACGTCGCAGAATCGACACCTGTGAAACAGTAACAAAGAAGATTGTAAAGGATGCAATGGACCTTATAGATGCAAGGGAGGAAGCTACAGTCCATAGGCATACTATAAGTCAAAGGCATGAAGAACATCGAGTCATTGAAGAGGTAATGTCTGTAGCCTCAGGAAAGACAGGCATTAGCTCTCGCCACACTAAGTGCTCCTCTGCAAGCAGGAAGAGTGCAGCTGCTGAGGTTGCGGCCAACAAAGCCACTTTAGAAGTCCAGCTGGAGCAAGAGCGTTATATTGAAGAGCTTCAGAGACTGGAAGTTGAAGCCGAACAGTTGAAGGCGAGACAGGAAGTTGAAGCCGCTCAGTTAAAAGCCAAACAAGAGGCTGAAAACGCAGAGAGACGAAGAGTGCTAGAAGCCAAGCGCAGAGAACTAGATCGTTTGGAGACTATTAAGAAGCTAAAGGCTGCCAAGGCACGACAGCAAGTATATGACCAGAGTGAACGTTCATGTCCGGCATCTAAAGGTGACTGCTCGGATGAAGAAATAAATGAGCTTCTCTACCGTGTCTCTGTGAAGAAAGAAGAGGAAGTCAAGCCTCAAACTAGCCCGCCGCAGAACTGTTCTACACCACCAGCTGTAGCACAAGCAAGGCAAGAAGACAGATATGAAGACGGCACAGCAGCTCTCGTCAGAGCGCTCGCAGAATCCATCAGTGCGAGTCGCATTCCTCTACCTGAACCTACAATGTTCAGCGGTGACCCACTCCGATTCAACGACTGGAAAGTGTCCTTTCAGACACTCGTTGACAGGAAGAACATACCAGCTGAAGAGAAGATATATTATCTACGCAAGTATGTGGGTGGATCTGCTAAAAAGGCCATAGAGAGCTACTTTTTACTTGGCACAGAGTCAGCGTATTATGCAGCATGGCACATCCTAGAAGAGCGATACGGCAATCCCTTCCTCATCGCCAAGGCCTTCAGAGAGAAGCTCGACGCGTGGCCCAAGATAAGCTCCAAAGGCAGTATGGAACTTCAAGAACTCACCGACTTCCTGCGCAGCTGTGAGGCAGCCATGTCCCAGATGAGAGGTCTTGAAGTACTTAATGATTGCAACGAGAACCAGAAAATACTCTCTAAACTTCCAGACTGGTTGACTTCAAGATGGAATAGGAAAGTCATAGAAGCAGAAGAAGACACTCACATGTTCCCGAGCTTCAGCCAGTTTGTCAAGTTCCTCACACGTGAAGCTAAAATCGCTTGCAGCCCAATAACATCTCTCCATGCTCTTAAGCCAAGTGAAAGAATTCCAGACAAGGGTGTAAGGAGCAGAGGTCCTGGAGCAAAGGTCTTAGCAACCAGCTCAGATGAGAGAGCCGTCGTCACAAGCTGTGTCTTCTGTGAGAAGGCAGGACACAGTCTACAAAGGTGTCGCAAGTTTATACAAAGGACAATCTTGGAGCGAATCAAGTTTGTTCAAGAGAAGAAGTTGTGTTTCGGCTGTCTGAATTTTGGCCACCGATCTAAGGAATGTGGAGAAAGAAACAGCTGTGACACCTGTGAGAGAAGACACCCAACTTGTCTTCATGACGATCGCACCAAGGAAGAAAGGATGTCAACAAGGTATGACAGAGCAAGGGACAGTGACAAATACAAAGAAAGGAAGAATGAACAGTCACAAGACCAGTCAGAGAGACCATCACGTGCGGCGACGGCACATAGAGTCATCCAGAATGTTGGAGACACTCATACTTCCACAATAATTCCAGTGTGGGTGTCGTCTACAAGTGTGCCAAGTCGTGAAGTTCTGGTGTATGCACTCCTCGATACACAAAGTGACACAACCTTTATCCTCGAAGAGACAGCGAAGGCTCTCAATGCTAGGAGTGAACCAGTTCAGCTAAAGCTATCCACGTTGGCTTCAAGAAACACAGTCGTGTCCTGTCAGAAGCTGATTGGTCTACAAGTTAGAGGATTCTATTCAGACAAGATAATCACTCTGCCTGTGACTTACTCAAGAGAGTTTATCCCTGCAAACAGAGACCATATTCCCACACCGGAGACGGCGAAAGCATGGCCTCATCTTGAACACATTGCAGATGAGATCGCTCCTCAGCAAAGCTGTGATGTCGGCCTGCTAATTGGCTACAACTGTGCCCAAGCCCTCGTTCCAAGACAAGTGGTGCCTGGTGAGGAACACCAGCCGTTTGCACAGAAGACAGACTTGGGCTGGAGTGTAGTGGGATATGGCAACCCGTGTCTCAACTACGGAGATGCAATTGGAATAAGTCACCAAGTCATGTGAAGCAAGTGATGCCAGGTCTACCATCCTCTTCAGACCTCACAAAGGAAGTGCACTATGTCTGTAGGACACAGATCAAAGAAGTTGTCTTACCTGCAGATGTCATCAAGATGCTGGAGTCTGACTTCGTTGAAAGAGCGTCAGAGACCAGCCCCATCTCTCAAGAAGATCTAAGGTTCCTGTCGAAAATGGAAAAGTGCATCAAGTTAAAGAGCGACGGTCATTATGAAATGCCGCTGCCATTCAAGAAAGAAAGACCTAACTTACCTGATAACAAGATCTGTGCTATCCATCGTCTCAGGTGCCTAGAAAGGAAGCTGAGAAGAAACGATCAGTACTACAAGGACTACAAGACTTTCATGGATGAGACCATAAGACGCGGAGATGCAGAAAAGGTCCCGGAGGAAGACATCCACAAAGCTCCAGCTTGGTACATTCCGCACCATGGGGTGTATCATCCACAAAAGCCTGGGAAGATACGCGTTGTCTTCGATTGCTCCGCCAAGTACCAAGGAACGTCCTTGAACGACCACCTCCTGACGGGTCCTGAGTTGACGAACACCTTGGTGGGAGTTCTGTATCGCTTCCGAAGAGGTCCTGTGGCAATCATGTGTGACATCGAACGCATGTTTCACCAGTTCCATGTTAAAGCAGAAGACCAAGATTACCTGCGGTTCCTTTGGTGGGACAATGGAGATCTTGAAAGCCAACCTTCCATCTATCGGATGAAAGTCCACTTGTTTGGTGCAGCGTCGTCACCTGGCTGTGCCAACTATGGGCTGAAGCACGTCGCTGCTGAAGGACAAGGACATTTTAGTGACGACACCATAAAGTTCATCCAACGGAACTTCTACGTTGATGACGGATTGTCAAGTGTAGCATCTGAAGACCAAGCGATCCAACTGGTGAAAGAAGCAAGAGAGCTTTGCAGCACAGGCAAACTCCGGCTGCATAAGTTTATCTCTAACAGCAAGAAAGTCCTAGACACAATCCCAAAAGAAGAATGTGCTGAAGCTGCCAAAGACAAGGACATGGCACTGGGTGAACTGCACATGGAAAGAGCACTCGGTGTGCAGTGGTGCGTGGCTTCTGATGAGTTCCAGTTCAGAGTGATCGTCAAAGAGAATCCACTTACCCGAAGAGGAGTCCTGTCCACAGTCGCTTCAGTGTACGACCCTCTTGGATTTGTGGCACCGTTCATCTTGTTGGGAAAGCAGATCCTGCAGCAGATGTGTCGTGACAAGCTCAGTTGGGATGACACCTTACCTGATGACCTACGACCTCTGTGGGAAAGATGGCTTCAAGACCTGCGAAATCTAGCCGAGGTGAAGATTCCAAGATGCTACGTTCCATCAAGCTTCAAGGTCCAACACTACGAACTCCACCATTTCGCCGATGCCAGTGAGTCAGGCTATGGAGAGTGCTCGTACCTCAGAGCAGTGAGTACATCAAGTGAAGTCCACTGTGCCTTTGTAATGGGAAAGTCGAGAGTCGCTCCTACTAAGGTCACAACCATACCAAGACTCGAGCTGTCAGCAGCAGTGGTAGCCGTCCGCACCAGTGACATGCTCAGGAAGGAACTAGAAGTAGAGTGCCTACAAGAAGTCTTCTGGACTGATTCAAGAGTTGTCCTTGGTTACATCAATAACGAAGCCAGAAGATTTCACATATTTGTGGCAAATCGTGTGGAATGCATCAAACAAAGCACAGAGTCTACACAATGGAGGTATGTGGCTTCGGAAGAGAATCCAGCAGACCACGCCTCAAGAGGCCTCACAGCAGAGCAACTGGTATCCTCTAACTGGTTCACAGGCCCAGACTTTCTTTGGCAGAAGGAGTTACCAAGTGGAGACGTCAAGGTGGGAGAGATCACAAGTGACGATCCTGAACTTAAGAAGGTCCAGGTTCTCGACACCCAGGCGAAAGAAGTCAAGTCGCTGCTAGATCGCCTACACAAGTTTTCAGACTGGTCCAGAATGGTGAAAGCTATCGCCAGACTCCAGCGCCATGTGAAAGAAATTAAAGGGCTCCAGCCAAAGTCCTGTGAAGCCAGCAGTTTGGAGGAAAGGAGAGAAGCGGAGTTGACCATAATCAAGATGGTTCAAGAAGCAACCTTCTCACAAGAAATACAGTTACTCCAGAGTGACAAGGAGACGCCAGTCAAAGGCAACGCCAATAAGTTGCACCGGTTAAGTCCATTCCTGGATGACCAAGGTGTCCTCAGAGTTGGAGGCCGCTTAACTCATGCTGCCCTACATCCACAGGTGAAGCATCCAGCGGTTCTTCCAAAGGACAGTCATGTGTCAAACGTACTCGTCAAGCACTATCATGAAAGAGTGTACCATCAGGGACGAGGGATGACCATGAATGCACTCCGATCTAATGGCATATGGATACTAGGCTGCAGCAAGGCTGTATCGTCCCATATCTACAAGTGCACTAAGTGCAGGAAGTTCAGAAGATGCACTGAACAGCAGAGAATGTCAGACCTTCCAGAGGACAGAATGGAAACGGCTCCTCCGTTCACCTACTGCGGGATGGACTGTTTTGGACCATTCTACATAAAGGAAGGAAGGAAAGAGCTAAAGCGTTATGGATTGTTACTTACCTGCATGTGTTCCAGAGCGGTTCACATTGAGATGCTCGACGACATGACCACGGATGCCTTCATTAACGCGCTGCGTTCATTCATCGCCATTCGTGGAAATGTACGCCGGATAAGAAGTGATCAAGGAACAAACTTTGTCGGAGCAAGACGAGAGTTTGCTGAAGCATTGAAAGAAATGGATCAGGAAGAGCTCAAGCAACTTGGATGTGAGTTCATCATGAACACCCCAGCTTCAAGTCATATGGGTGGCGTCTGGGAAAGACAAATTCGAACCATAAGAAGTGTCTTGACGTCCATTCTAGAACAGTCAGCTACGCAGCTGGACTGCTCCTCTCTAAGAACGTTCCTGTATGAAGTCATGGCAGTAGTGAACAGTAGACCTCTGACCACTGATTGTCTGAATGATTCATCCAGTCCAGAGCCCCTGACACCAAACCACATTTTGACCATGAAGTCCACGATACTCGCTCCACCTCCTGGGAAGTTCGTCAAGGAAGATCTATACCTCCGCAAGAGATGGCGTCGAGTTCAACTCTTATCCAACCACTTCTGGACAAGATGGAAGAAGGAGTACCTCCTGAGTCTCCAACAGAGACAGAAGTGGACCAAAGATCGCAGGAATGCAAAGGTCGATGATATTGTACTCCTGCAAGATGATAATACACCACGTAACCAGTGGAGGATGGCAAAGATCATCGAAGTGTACCCAGGAAAAGATGGGAAGGTGCGAAGACTCAAGTTGCTCATCAGCGACTCAACCCTTGATGAGAAAGGAAAGCGCATCTCCAAACCTGTCCACCTGGAAAGGCCCATCCATAAGACGGTGACGCTGATGGAAGCAGACTGAAGACTCCGGCCTCTCTCTTTCTGTTTCTCCCCTCTCTCTCTATCTGTCTCCCTACAGGTGCAGTCGTAGGTGATCGTCTCTGGGGAAGCCAAGAACTGAAGTTATTGTTTTTGTTTATATTTTTCTATGCAGTATTGTCTCTCAAAGGTTGAAGGAAATCATATACATGCGATATGTTTGGTGGGAGTGTAACTGCCTCTGTGTCAGTCGGCGCAGTATTTTTCAGCTATTTATTTGGGTAGGAACCAAAGTTCTCTAGGGCGGAACCTTTGTGTTTAGGTCGCTCGTTTCCGCCCAGACATTTATCAACGTAACACTTACCAAGAAACTCCGCTGATTTATCCATGTGTTTCAGTGTGTTTGCATCTGCAAGATAGCTCATAGCATGACAAGATCATAGGCTACAAAGTACTAAGCTAGCACAATTTCCTCATACAAGTATATGCAGCTACTAAGGTACTGTTTGTTGACGTTTTGTGTGTTGTTTTGTATTGAATTGTTTATTATTAATGTTGGGCTGTAGTTTGTCAGATGTGGTCTTTTGTGTAATGTGAATATGTAACCTAAGTTTATTTATGTGTATACAGTAATTGAAGGTATATGACATTATTAAGAGAATGTTAAGATATTGCTGTATGTTTGTTATTATTTTGACTAGTGATTATTGTATTTGTGTATATGTTTTTTACTATACAGTTCTCACGGTCTGGTTTGGACTAACTACTTTTGGATCAATAAACCTGCCAGTATTCAAGAACTCGTTTGCTGTTGTCTGTACTTGAGGAAGTTACACATGTCGTTTTTCGTGATTTTGGAGGATTTGAAAAAAAGATGAAAATCATGAAAAGACGACATACTATAGTCCATGGTTTGGGACAGCATAATATATTATGTCATATTTTCATGATTTTGGGACACTATGTCAGAGCCAGGTCTTGAACCTGCAGCCTCCTGATTCCCAGGCAGGCTCTGTACCCAGTGAGCCACTGTGCATGCTGTTCTTAAAAGGCCGAATAGATAATGACAGAAGAGCCAGAGACTTGTTTCCATTGTGGTTCATAAACATTCGAACGTCTAGAGATAAACAACAGCAAAAGAAACAATAGACAAATCTCCTGTTATTTTATTTTTTGTATTTTATTTTTGTATCAATGTTGTACTCAGACTGCAGACTCCATTGTGGCAGGTAGCAAGTAGATCAGTGACTTAGCACACTGGCTGCATGATCTGGAGATTGTGGGTTCAAACCCCACTCAAATCTTTACTTGCCAAAATCTGCCATTGACCCCCATTCTGAATTTCTCAAATTTAAAAGCACTATATTTCTAAAACTATGAAACATTTCAAAGATTACTTTTCAGGCAAACATGTCCACCGTAAGATGAACCTAAATACATTTTAATGGGGTTTCTAGGTGTAAGTATGTAGCACTAGTAGCATGCCAAAGTTTGTGCTATTGCCATTGAGAATGCATTGGGCATTTAAGTTAAATAACTCAGAAACTACAAAACATTTCAAAGTAAAAAGTTCCAGCATGTGTCTCCACAGTAAGCTGAATTATAAAAAAGGGGGGAATGGAGATTCTAGGTGAAAGTGATTTTTTGACGTGCCACTATCTGCCATTGAGCCCCATTATAACTTTCTCAAATTTGAAAGCACTATATTTCTAAAACTATGAAACATTTCAAAGATTCCTTTTCAGGCAAACATGTCAACCGTAAGATGAACCTAAATACGTTTGAATGGGGTTTCTAGGTGTAAGTATGTAGGACTAGTAGCATGCCAAAGTTTGTGCTATTGCCATTGAGAATGCATTGGGCGTTTAAGTTAAATAACTCAGAAACTACAAAACATTTCAAAGTAAAAAGTTCCAGCATGTGTCTCCACAGTAAGCTGAATTATACAACGTGTGAATGGAGTTTCTAGGTGAAAGTGATTTTTTGACGTGCCACTATCTGCCATTATACATTTCTCACATTTATAGCACTATATTTCTAAAACTATGCAACATTTCAAAGATTCCTTTTCAGGCAAACATGTCCACCGTAAGATGAACCTAAATAGGTTTGAATGGGGATTCTAGGTGTAAGTATGTAGGACTAGTAGCATGCCAAAGTTATAATTATTTTCGGATGGAATACTATAGCATGTCGTTTTTCGTGATTTTGGACTATTTGAAAAAAAGATGAAAATCATGAAAAAAAGGCATACTATAGTTCATGGTTTCGGACGGCATACTATAGCATTTCGTTTTTCGTAATTTTGGAAGATTTGAGAAAAGATGAAAATCATGAAAAAACGACATACTACAGTCCATGGTTTGGGACGGCATAATATATTATGTCATATTTTCATGATTTTGGAACACAATTTCAGAGCCAGAACTTGAACCTGCAGCCTCCTGATTCCCAGGCAGGCTCTGTACCCAGTGAGCCACTGTGCATGCTCTTCTTAAAAGGCCGAATAGATAATGACAGAAGAGCCAGAGACTTGTTTCCATTGTGGTTAATAAACATTCAAACGTCTAGAGATAAACAACAGCAAAAGAAAGAATAGACAAATCTCCTGTTATTTTATTTTTTGTATTTTATTTTTGTATCAATGTTGTACTCAAAGGGAACAGCAGATTGCATTGTGGCAGGTAGCAAGTAGATCAGTGACTTAGCACACTTGCTGCATGATCTGGAGATTGTGGGTTCAAACCCCACTCAAATCTTTACTTGCCAAAATCTGCCATTGACCCCCATTCTGAATTTCTCAAATTTAAAAGCACTATATTTCTAAAACTATGAAACATTTCAAAGATTCCTTTTCAGGCAAACATGTCCACTGTAAGATGAACCTAAATACGTTTGAATGCGGTTTCTAGGTGTAAGTATGTAGGACTAGTAGCATGCCAAAGTTTGTGCTATGTTTAAGTTAAATAACTCAGAAACTACAAAACATTTCAAAGTAAAAAGTTCCAGCATGTGTCTCCACAGTAAACTGAATTATAAAACGTGTGAATGGAGTTTCTAGGTGAAAGTGATTTTTTGACGTGCCACTATGTGCCATTGAGCCCCATTATAACTTTCTCAAATTTGAAAGCACTATATTTCTAAAACTATGAAACATTTCAAAGATTCCTTTTCAGGCAAACATGTCCACCGTAAGATGAACCTAAATAGGTTTGAATGGGGTTTCTAGGTGTAAGTATGTAGGACTAGTAGCATGCCAAAGTTAGTGCTATTGCCATTGAGAATGCATTGGGCGTTTAAGTTAAATAACTCAGAAACTACAAAACATTTCAAAGTAAAAAGTTCCAGCATGTGTCTCCACAGTAAGCTGAATTATAAAACGTGTGAATGGAGTTTCTAGGTGAAATTGATTTTTGACATGCCACTCTCTGCCATTATACATATCTCACATTTAAAGCACTATATTTCTAAAACTATGCAACATTTCAAAGATTCCTTTTCAGGCAAACATGCCCACCGTAAGATGAACCTAAATAGGTTTGAATGGGGATTCTAGGTGTAAGTATGTAGGACTAGTAGCATGCCAAAGTTATAATTATTTTCGGATGGAATACTATAGCATGTCGTTTTTCGTGATTTTGGACTATTTGAAAAAAAGATGAAAATCATGAAAAAACGACATACTATAGTTCATGGTTTCGGACGGCATACTATAGCATGTCGTTTTTCGTGATTTTGGAGGATTTGAAAAAAGATGAAAATCATGAAAATACGACATACTATAGTCCATGGTTTGGGACGGCATATTATTATGTCATATTTTCATGATTTTGGAACACTATGTCAGAGCCAGGACTTGAACCTGCAGCCTCCTGATTCCCAGGCAGGATCTGTACCCAGTGAGCCACTGTGCATGCTCTTCTTAAAAGGCCGAATAGATAATGACAGAAGAGCCAGAGACTTGTTTCCATTGTGGTTCATAAACATTCAAACGTCTAGAGATAAACAACAGCAAAAGAAACAATAGATAAATCTCCTGTTATTTAATTTTTTGTATTTTATTTTAGTATCAATGTTGTACTCAAAAGGAACAGCAGACTGCATTGTGGCAGGTTGCAAGTAGGTCAGTGACTTAGCACACTTGCTGCATGATCTGGAGATTGTGGGTTCAAACCCCGCTCAAATCTTTACTTGCCAAAATCTGCCATTGACCCCCATTCTGAATTTCTCAAATTTAAAAGCACTATATTTCTAAAACTATGAAACATTTCAAAGATTCCTTTTCAGGCAAACATGTCCACTGTAAGATGAACCTAAATACGTTTGAATGCGGTTTCTAGGTGTAAGTATGTAGGACTAGTAGCATGCCAAAGTTTGTGCTATGTTTAAGTTAAATAACTCAGAAACTACAAAACATTTCAAAGTAAAAAGTTCCAGCATGTGTCTCCACAGTAAACTGAATTATAAAACGTGTGAATGGAGTTTCTAGGTGAAAGTGATTTTTTGACGTGCCACTATCTGCCATTGAGCCCCATTATAACTTTCTCAAATTTGAAAGCACTATATTTCTAAAACTATGAAACATTTCAAAGATTCCTTTTCAGGCAAACATGTCCACCGTAAGATGAACCTAAATAGGTTAGAATGGGGTTTCTAGGTGTAAGTATGTAGGACTAGTAGCATGCCAAAGTTAGTGCTATTGCCATTGAGAATGCATTGGGCGTTTAAGTTAAATAACTCAGAAACTACAAAACATTTCAAAGTAAAAAGTTCCAGCATGTGTCTCCACAGTAAGCTGAATTATAAAACGTGTGAATGGAGTTTCTAGGTGAAAGTGATTTTTGACATGCCACTCTCTGCCATTATACATTTCTCACATTTAAAGCACTATATTTCTAAAACTATGCAACATTTCAAAGATTCCTTTTCAGGCAAACATGTCCACCGTAAGATGAACCTAAATAGGTTTGAATGGGGATTCTAGGTGTAAGTATGTAGGACTAGTAGCATGCCAAAGTTAAAATTATTTTCGGATGGAATACTATAGCATGTCGTTTTTCGTGATTTTGGACTATTTGAAAAAAAGATGAAAATCATGAAAAAACGACATACTATAGTTCATGGTTTCGGACGGCATACTATAGCATTTCGTTTTTCGTAATTTTGGAAGATTTGAGAAAAGATGAAAATCATGAAAAAACGACATACTACAGTCCATGGTTTGGGACGGCATAATATATTATGTCATATTTTCATGATTTTGGAACACAATTTCAGAGCCAGAACTTGAACCTGCAGCCTCCTGATTCCCAGGCAGGCTCTGTACCCAGTGAGCCACTGTGCATGCTCTTCTTAAAAGGCCGAATAGATAATGACAGAAGAGCCAGAGACTTGTTTCCATTGTGGTTCATAAACATTCAAACGTCTAGAGATAAACAACAGCAAAAGAAAGAATAGACAAATCTCCTGTTATTTTATTTTTTGTATTTTATTTTTGTATCAATGTTGTACTCAAAGGGAACAGCAGACTGCATTGTGGCAGGTAGCAAGTAGATCAGTGACTTAGCACACTTGCTGCATGATCTGGAGATTGTGGGTTCAAACCCCACTCAAATCTTTACTTGCCAAAATCTGCCATTGACCCCCATTCTGAATTTCTCAAATTTAAAAGCACTATATTTCTAAAACTATGAAACATTTCAAAGATTCCTTTTCAGGCAAACATGTCCACTGTAAGATGAATCTAAATACGTTTGAATGCGGTTTCTAGGTGTAAGTATGTAGGACTAGTAGCATGCCAAGGTTTGTGCTATGTTTAAGTTAAATAACTCAGAAACTACAAAACATTTCAAAGTAAAAAGTTCCAGCATGTGTCTCCATAGTAAACTGAATTATAAAACGTGTGAATGGAGTTTCTAGGTGAAAGTGATTTTTTGACGTGCCACTATCTGCCATTGAGCCCCATTATAACTTTCTCAAATTTGAAAGCACTATATTTCTAAAACTATGAAACATTTCAAAGATTCCTTTTCAGGCAAACATGTCCACCGTAAGATGAACCTAAATAGGTTTGAATGGGGTTTCTAGGTGTAAGTATGTAGGACTAGTAGCATGCCAAAGTTAGTGCTATTGCCATTGAGAATGCATTGGGCGTTTAAGTTAAATAACTCAGAAACTACAAAACATTTCAAAGTAAAAAGTTCCAGCATGTGTCTCCACAGTAAGCTGAATTATAAAACGTGTGAATGGAGTTTCTAGGTGAAATTGATTTTTGACATGCCACTCTCTGCCATTATACATTTCTCACATTTAAAGCACTATATTTCTAAAACTATGCAACATTTCAAAGATTCCTTTTCAGGCAAACATGCCCACCGTAAGATGAACCTAAATAGGTTTGAATGGGGATTCTAGGTGTAAGTATGTAGGACTAGTAGCAAGTAGCATGCCAAAGTTATAATTATTTTCGGATGGAATACTATAGCATGTCGTTTTTCGTGATTTTGGACTATTTGAAAAAAAGATGAAAAAACGACATACTATAGTTCATGGTTTCGGACGGCAAAATGATGAAAAACACTCCGAGACCATGGGCTATAACCCATGGCCTCGGACGGCATACTATAGCATGCCGTTTTTCATCATTTTTGAGGATTTTTAAAAAACGAGACAATGGACTATAGCCCATGGTCTCGGAGTGATTTTTGTCTTTTTTTCAAATCCTCAAAAATGATGAAAAACACTCAGAGACCATGGGCTATAAAACGACGAGTATAATAAACTGGAAGAAAAGTAACAAGTGTGTGTTCTGGTCCTGTTGATTGAGCTGAGCAGGACATAAGTCCTTCTCAGCTCAATCAACAGGACCAGAACACACCTGGGCTGGCTGCCACGATCACATCCACCAATGGGGAGGCTGTCTGTGTCCTGTCATGGTTTCTCCTCTGTATTATCTGATTAACATCCACGATAACACTTAAAAGCACTAAAGACACCTTTGATGCACAGCACCATTCAAATGCTCTGTACATGATCCCAAGGCCCCATTTGAAAAGTGACACCAACAAGAACAACTTACAACCTAAAAATGAGAGCTCAGTGGCACCCTTGTTAAGATGATGTTCATGTGAGTCAGAGGTTGTGAGTTCATATCCAGCTGAGTTCCTGCTACTTTCACTTTGCAGCATGTTTTGGAGAATAACATCCAGAAGAGAACTGGAAAGACATGGAAAGCTGAGGAGATTCTCAGAGAGCATGGTGGCCTCTGTGATAAGCTGCTGTCTATTAGAACCACAGGTCGTGGGTTCAAGTTCAGCCCATGGCCTCGGACGGCATACTATAGCATGCCGTTTTTCATCATTTTTGAGGATTTGAAAAAAAGACGAAAATCACTCCGAGACCATGGGCTATAAAACGACGAGTATAATAAACTGGAAGAAAAGTAACAAGTGTGTGTTCTGGTCCTGTTGATTGAGCTGAGCAGGACCTATAAACCTTCAAGGTTTATAGGTCCTGCTCAGCTCAATCAACAGGACCAGAACACACCTGGGCTGGCTGCCAGGATCACATCCACCAATGGGGAGGCTGTCTGTGTCCTGTCATGGTTTTTCCTCTGTATTATCTGATTAACATCTACGATAACACTTAAAAGCACTAAAGACACCTTTGATGCACAGCACCATTCAAATGCTCTGTACATGATCCCAAGGCCCCATTTGAAAAGTGACACCAACAAGAACAACTTACAACCTAAAAATCTCTGAGAGCTCAGTGGCACCCTTGTTAAGATGATGTTCATGTGAGTCAGAGGTTGTGAGTTCAAATCCAGCTGAGTTCCTGCTACTTTCACTTTGCAGCATGTTTTGGAGAATAACATCCAGAAGAGAACTGGAAAGAGATGGAAAGCTGAGGAGATTCTCAGAGAGCATGGTGGCCTCTGTCATAAGCTGCTGTCTATTAGAACCACAGGTCGTGGGTTCAAGTTCAGCCCATGGCCTCAGACGGCATACTATATAGCATGCCATTTTTCATCATTTTTGAGGATTTGAAAAAAAGATGAAAATCACTCCAAGACAATGGACTATAGCCCATGGTCTCGGAGTGATTTTCGTCTTTTTTTCAAATCCTCAAAAATGATGAAAAACACTCCGAGACCATGGGCTATAGCCCATGGCCTCGGACGGCATACTATAGCATGCCCTTTTTCATCATTTTTGAGGATTTGTAAAAAAGATGAAAATCACTCCGAGACAATGGACTATAGCCCATGGTCTCGGAGTGATTTTCGTCTTTTTTTCAAATCCTCAAAAATGATGAAAAACACTCCGAGACCATGGGCTATAGCCCATGGCCTCGGACGGCATACTATAGCATGCCGTTTTTCATCATTTTTGAGGATTTGAAAAAAAGACGAAAATCACTCCGAGACCATGGGCTATAAAACGACGAGTATAATAAACTGGAAGAAAAGTAACAAGTGTGTGTTCTGGTCCTGTTGATTGAGCTGAGCAGGACCTATAAACCTTCAAGGTTGAGGATTTGTAAAAAAGATGAAAATCACTCTGAGACAATGGACTATAGCCCATGGTCTCGGAGTGATTTTCGTCGCCTCGGACGGCATACTATAGCATGCCGTTTTTCATCATTTTTGAGGATTTGAAAAAAATATGAAATCACTCCGAGACAATGGACTATAGCCCATGGTCTCGGAGTGATTTTCGTCTTTTTTTCAAATCCTCAAAAATGATGAAAAACCCTCCGAGACCATGGGCTATAGCCCATGGCCTCGGACGGCATACTATAGCATGCCGTTTTTCATCATTTTTGAGGATTTGAAAAAAAGATGAAAATCCCTCCGAGACAATGGACTTTAGCCCATGGTCTCGGAGTGATTTTCGTCTTTTTTTCAAATCCTCAAAAATGATGAAAAACCCTCCGAGACCATGGGCTATAGCCCATGGCCTCGGACGGCATACTATAGCATGCCGTTTTTCATCATTTTTGAGGATTTGAAAAAAAGATGAAAATCCCTCCGAGACAATGGACTATAGCCCATGGTCTCGGAGCTATTTTCGTCTTTTTTTCAAATCCTCAAAAATGATGAAAAACACTCCGAGACCATGGGCTATAGCCCATGGCCTCGGATGGCATACTATAGCATGCCGTTTTTCATCATTTTTGAGGATTTGTAAAAAAGATGAAAATCACTCCGAGACAATGGACTATAGCCCATGGTCTCGGAGTGATTTTCGTCTTTTTTTCAAATCCTCAAAAATGATGAAAAACACTCCGAGACCATGGGCTATAGCCCATGGCCTCGGACGGCATACTATAGCATGCCGTTTTTCATCATTTTTGAGGATTTGAAAAAAAGATGAAAATCCCTCCGAGACCATGGGCTATAGTCCATTGTCTCGGAGTGATTTTCATCTTTTTTACAAATCCTCAAAAATGATGAAAAACACTCCGAGACCATGGGCTATAGCCCATGGCCTCGGACGGCATACTATAGACCAGAACACACCTGGGCTGGCTGCCAGGATCACATCCACCAATGGGGAGGCTGTCTCTGTCCTGTCATGGTTTCTCCTCTGTATTATCTGATTAACATCCACGATAACACTTAAAAGCACTAAAGACACCTTTGATGCACAGCACCATTCAAATGCTCTGTACATGATCCCAAGGCCCCATTTGAAAAGTGACACCAACAAGAACAACTTACAACCTAAAAATCTCTGAGAGCTCAGTGGCACCCTTGTTAAGATGATGTCCATATGAGTCAGAGGTTGTGAGTTCAAATCCAGCTGAGTTCCTGCTACTTTCACTTTGCAACATGTTTTGGAGAATAACATCCAGAAGAGAACTGGAAAGAGATGGCAAGCTGAGGAGATTCTCAGAGAGCATGGTGGCCTCTGTCATAAGCTGCTGTCTATTAGAACCACAGGTCGTGGGTTCAAGTTCAGCCCATGGCCTCAGACGGCATACTATAGCATGCCATTTTTCATCATTTTTGAGGATTTGAAAAAAAGATAAAAATCACTCCGAGACAATGGACTATAGCCCATGGTCTCGGAGTGATTTGTCTTTTTTTCAAATCCTCAAAAATGATGAAAAACACTCCGAGACCATGGGCTATAGCCCATGGCCTCGGACGGCATACTATAGCATGCCGTTTTTCATCATTTTTGAGGATTTGTAAAAAAGATGAAAATCACTCCGAGACAATGGACTATAGCCCATGGTCTCGGAGTGATTTTCATCTTTTTTTCAAATCCTCAAAAATGATGAAAAACACTCCGAGACCATGGGCTATAGCCCATGGCCTCGGACGGCATACTATAGCATGCCGTTTTTCATCATTTTTGAGGATTTGAAAAAAATATGAAATCACTCCGAGACAATGGACTATAGCCCATGGTCTCGGAGTGATTTTCGTCTTTTTTTCAAATCCTCAAAAATGATGAAAAACCCTCCGAGACCAGCCCATGGCCTCGGACGGCATACTATAGCATGCCGTTTTTCATCATTTTTGAGGATTTGAAAAAAAGATGAAAATCCCTCCGAGACAATGGACTATAGCCCATGGTCTCGGAGTGATTTTCGTCTTTTTTTCAAATCCTCAAAAATGATGAAAAACACTCCGAGACCATGGGCTATAGCCCATGGCCTCGGACGGCATACTATAGCATGCCGTTTTTCATCATTTTTGAGGATTTGAAAAAAAGACGAAAATCACTCCGAGACCATGGGCTATAAAACGACGAGTATAATAAACTGGAAGAAAAGTAACAAGTGTGTGTTCTGGTCCTGTTGATTGAGCTGAGCAGGACCTATAAACCTTCAAGGTTGAGGATTTGTAAAAAAGATGAAAATCACTCCGAGACAATGGACTATAGCCCATGGTCTCGGAGTGATTTTCGTCTTTTTTTCAAATCCTCAAAAATGATGAAAAACACTCCGAGACCATGGGCTATAGCCCATGGCCTCGGACGGCATACTATAGCATGCCGTTTTTCATCATTTTTGAGGATTTGAAAAAAAGATGAAAATCCCTCCGAGACAATGGACTATAGCCCATGGTCTCGGAGTGATTTTCGTCTCTTTTTAAATCCTCAAAAATGATGAAAAACCCTCCGAGACCATGGGCTATAGCCCATGGCCTCGGACGGCATACTATAGCATGCCGTTTTTCATCATTTTTGAGGATTTGAAAAAAAGATGAAAATGCCTCCGAGACAATGGACTATAGCCCATGGTCTCGGAGCTATTTTCGTCTTTTTTTCAAATCCTCAAAAATGATGAAAAACACTCCGAGACCATGGGCTATAGCCCATGGCCTCGGATGGCATACTATAGCATGCCGTTTTTCATCATTTTTGAGGATTTGTAAAAAAGATGAAAATCACTCCGAGACAATGGACTATAGCCCATGGTCTCGGAGTGATTTTCGTCTTTTTTTCAAATCCTCAAAAATGATGAAAAACACTCAGAGACCATGGGCTATAGCCCATGGCCTCGGACGGCATACTATAGCATGCCGTTTTTCATCATTTTTGAGGATTTGAAAAAAAGATGAAAATCCCTCCGAGACCATGGGCTATAGTCCATTGTCTCGGAGTGATTTTCATCTTTTTTACAAATCCTCAAAAATGATGAAAAACACTCCGAGACCATGGGCTATAGCCCATGGCCTCGGACGGCATACTATAGACCAGAACACACCTGGGCTGGCTGCCAGGATCACATCCACCAATGGGGAGGCTGTCTGTGTCCTGTCATGGTTTCTCCTCTGTATTATCTGATTAACATCCA
This sequence comes from Electrona antarctica, assembly GCF_951216825.1. Taxonomy (NCBI): domain Eukaryota; kingdom Metazoa; phylum Chordata; class Actinopteri; order Myctophiformes; family Myctophidae; genus Electrona; species Electrona antarctica. The sequence goes on from NC_136793.1 coordinate 287,947, forward strand.
CGATAACACTTAAAAGCACTAAAGACACCTTTGATGCACAGCACCATTCAAATGCTCTGTACATGATCCCAAGGCCCCATTTGAAAAGTGACACCAACAAGAACAACTTACAACCTAAAAATCTCTGAGAGCTCAGTGGCACCCTTGTTAAGATGATGTCCATGTGAGTCAGAGGTTGTGAGTTCAAATCCAGCTGAGTTCCTGCTACTTTCACTTTGCAACATGTTTTGGAGAATAACATCCAGAAGAGAACTGGAAAGAGATGGCAAGCTGAGGAGATTCTCAGAGAGCATGGTGGCCTCTGTCATAAGCTGCTGTCTATTAGAACCACAGGTCGTGGGTTCAAGTTCAGCCCATGGCCTCAGACGGCATACTATAGCATGCCATTTTTCATCATTTTTGAGGATTTGAAAAAAAGATAAAAATCACTCCGAGACAATGGACTATAGCCCATGGTCTCGGAGTGATTTGTCTTTTTTTCAAATCCTCAAAAATGATGAAAAACACTCCGAGACCATGGGCTATAGCCCATGGCCTCGGACGGCATACTATAGCATGCCGTTTTTCATCATTTTTGAGGATTTGTAAAAAAGATGAAAATCACTCCGAGACAATGGACTATAGCCCATGGTCTCGGAGTGATTTTCGTCTTTTTTTCAAATCCTCAAAAATGATGAAAAACACTCCGAGACCATGGGCTATAGCCCATGGCCTCGGACGGCATACTATAGCATGCCGTTTTTCATCATTTTTGAGGATTTGAAAAAAAGATGAAAATCCCTCCGAGACAATGGACTATAGCCCATGGTCTCGGAGTGATTTTCGTCTTTTTTTCAAATCCTCAAAAATGATGAAAAACACTCCGAGACCATGGGCTATAGCCCATGGCCTCGGACGGCATACTATAGCATGCCGTTTTTCATCATTTTTGAGGATTTGAAAAAAAGACGAAAATCACTCCGAGACCATGGGCTATAAAACGACGAGTATAATAAACTGGAAGAAAAGTAACAAGTGTGTGTTCTGGTCCTGTTGATTGAGCTGAGCAGGACCTATAAACCTTCAAGGTTGAGGATTTTTAAAAAAGATGAAAATCACTCCGAGACAATGGACTATAGCCCATGGTCTCGGAGTGATTTTCGTCTTTTTTTCAAATCCTCAAAAATGATGAAAAACACTCCGAGACCATGGGCTATAGCCCATGGCCTCGGACGGCATACTATAGCATGCCGTTTTTCATCATTTTTGAGGATTTGAAAAAAAGATGAAAATCCCTCCGAGACAATGGACTATAGCCCATGGTCTCGGAGTGATTTTCGTCTTTTTTTAAATCCTCAAAAATGATGAAAAACTCTCCGAGACCATGGGCTATAGCCCATGGCCTCGGACGGCATACTATAGCATGCCGTTTTTCATCATTTTTGAGGATTTGAAAAAAAGACGAAAATCACTCCGAGACCATGGGCTATAAAACGACGAGTATAATAAACTGGAAGAAAAGTAACAAGTGTGTGTTCTGGTCCTGTTGATTGAGCTGAGCAGGACCTATAAACCTTCAAGGTTTATAAGTCCTTCTCAGCTCAATCAACAGGACCAGAACACACCTGGGCTGGCTGCCAGGATCACATCCACCAATGGGGAGGCTGTCTGTGTCCTGTCATGGTTTCTCCTCTGTATTATCTGATTAACATCCACGATAACACTTAAAAGCACTAAAGACACCTTTGATGCACAGCACCATTCAAATGCTCTGTACATGATCCCAAGGCCCCATTTGAAAAGTGACACCAACAATAACAACTTTCAACCTAAAAATCTCTGAGAGCTCAGTGGCACCCTTGTTAAGATGATGTCCATGTGAGTCAGAGGTTGTGAGTTCAAATCCAGCTGAGTTCCTGCTACTTTCACTTTGCAACATGTTTTGGAGAATAACATCCAGAAGAGAACTGGAAAGAGATGGCAAGCTGAGGAGATTCTCAGAGAGCATGGTGGCCTCTGTCATAAGCTGCTGTCTATTAGAACCACAGGTCGTGGGTTCAAGTTCAGCCCATGGCCTCAGACGGCATACTATAGCATGCCATTTTTCATCATTTTTGAGGATTTGAAAAAAAGATAAAAATCACTCCGAGACAATGGACTATAGCCCATGGTCTCGGAGTGATTTGTCTTTTTTTCAAATCCTCAAAAATGATGAAAAACACTCCGAGACCATGGGCTATAGCCCATGGCCTCGGACGGCATACTATAGCATGCCGTTTTTCATCATTTTTGAGGATTTGTAAAAAAGATGAAAATCACTCCGAGACAATGGACTATAGCCCATGGTCTCGGAGTGATTTTCGTCTTTTTTTCAAATCCTCAAAAATGATGAAAAACACTCCGAGACCATGGGCTATAGCCCATGGCCTCGGACGGCATACTATAGCATGCCGTTTTTCATCATTTTTGAGGATTTGAAAAAAATATGAAATCACTCCGAGACAATGGACTATAGCCCATGGTCTCGGAGTGATTTTCGTCTTTTTTTCAAATCCTCAAAAATGATGAAAAACCCTCCGAGACCATGGGCTATAGCCCATGGCCTCGGACGGCATACTATAGCATGCCGTTTTTCATCATTTTTGAGGATTTGAAAAAAAGATGAAAATCCCTCCGAGACAATGGACTATAGCCCATGGTCTCGGAGTGATTTTCGTCTTTTTTTCAAATCCTCAAAAATGATGAAAAACACTCCGAGACCATGGGCTATAGCCCATGGCCTCGGACGTTATACTATAGCATGCCGTTTTTCATCATTTTTGAGGATTTGAAAAAAAGACGAAAATCACTCCGAGACCATGGGCTATAAAACGACGAGTATAATAAACTGGAAGAAAAGTAACAAGTGTGTGTTCTGGTCCTGTTGATTGAGCTGAGCAGGACCTATAAACCTTCAAGGTTGAGGATTTGTAAAAAAGATGAAAATCACTCCGAGACAATGGACTATAGCCCATGGTCTCGGATTGATTTTCGTCTTTTTTTCAAATCCTCAAAAATGATGAAAAACACTCCGAGACCATGGGCTATAGCCCATGGCCTCGGACGGCATACTATAGCATGCCGTTTTTCATCATTTTTGAGGATTTGAAAAAAATATGAAATCACTCCGAGACAATGGACTATAGCCCATGGTCTCGGAGTGATTTTCGTCTTTTTTTCAAATCCTCAAAAATGATGAAAAACCCTCCGAGACCATGGGCTATAGCCCATGGCCTCGGACGGCATACTATAGCATGCCGTTTTTCATCATTTTTGAGGATTTGAAAAAAAGATGAAAATCCCTCCGAGACAATGGACTATAGCCCATGGTCTCGGAGTGATTTTCGTCTTTTTTTAAATCCTCAAAAATGATGAAAAACCCTCCGAGACCATGGGCTATAGCCCATGGCCTCGGACGGCATACTATAGCATGCCGTTTTTCATCATTTTTGAGGATTTGAAAAAAAGATGAAAATCCCTCCGAGACCATGGGCTATAGTCCATTGTCTCGGAGTTATTTTCATCTTTTTTACAAATCCTCAAAAATGATGAAAAACACTCCGAGACCATGGGCTATAGCCCATGGCCTCGGACGGCATACTATAGACCAGAACACACCTGGGCTGGCTGCCAGGATCACATCCACCAATGGGGAGGCTGTCTGTGTCCTGTCATGGTTTCTCCTCTGTATTATCTGATTAACATCCACGATAACACTTAAAAGCACTAAAGACACCTTTGATGCACAGCACCATTCAAATGCTCTGTACATGATCCCAAGGCCCCATTTGAAAAGTGACACCAACAATAACAACTCTCAACCTAAAAATCTCTGAGAGCTCAGTGGCACCCTTGTTAAGATGATGTCCATGTGAGTCAGAGGTTGTGAGTTCAAATCCAGCTGAGTTCCTGCTACTTTCACTTTGCAGCATGTTTTGGAGAATAACATCCAGAAGAGAACTGGAAAGAGATGGAAAGCTGAGGAGATTCTCAGAGAGCATGGTGGCCTCTGTCATAAGCTGCTGTCTATTAGAACCACAGGTCGTGGGTTCAAGTTCAGCCCATGGCCTCAGACGGCATACTATGGCATGCCATTTTTCATCATTTTTGAGGATTTGAAAAAAAGATGAAAATCACTCCGAGACAATGGACTATAGCCCATGGTCTCGGAGCTATTTTCGTCTTTTTTTCAAATCCTCAAAAATTATGAAAAACAATCCGAGACCATGGGCTATAGCCCATGGCCTCGGATGGCATACTATAGCATGCCGTTTTTCATCATTTTTGAGGATTTGTAAAAAAGATGAAAATCACTCCGAGACAATGGACTATAGCCCATGGTCTCGGAGTGATTTTCGTCTTTTTTTCAAATCCTCAAAAACGATGAAAAACACTCCGAGACCATGGGCTATAGCCCATGGCCTCGGACGGCATACTATAGCATGCCGTTTTTCATCATTTTTGAGGATTTGAAAAAAATATGAAATCACTCCGAGACAATGGACTATAGCCCATGGTCTCGGAGTGATTTTCGTCTTTTTTTCAAATCCTCAAAAATGACGAAAAACCCTCCGAGACCATGGGCTATAGCCCATGGCCTCGGACGGCATACTATAGCATGCCGTTTTTCATCATTTTTGAGGATTTGAAAAAAAGATGAAAATCCCTCCGAGACAATGGACTATAGCCCATGGTCTCGGAGTGATTTTCGTCTTTTTTTAAATCCTCAAAAATGATGAAAAACCCTCCGAGACCATGGGCTATAGCCCATGGCCTCGGACGGCATACTATAGCATGCCGTTTTTCATCATTTTTGAGGATTTGAAAAAAAGATGAAAATCCCTCCGAGACCATGGGCTATAGTCCATTGTCTCGGAGTTATTTTCATCTTTTTTACAAATCCTCAAAAATGATGAAAAACACTCCGAGACCATGGGCTATAGCCCATGGCCTCGGACGGCATACTATAGACCAGAACACACCTGGGCTGGCTGCCAGGATCACATCCACCAATGGGGAGGCTGTCTGTGTCCTGTCATGGTTTCTCCTCTGTATTATCTGATTAACATCCACGATAACACTTAAAAGCACTAAAGACACCTTTGATGCACAGCACCATTCAAATGCTCTGTACATGATCCCAAGGCCCCATTTGAAAAGTGACACCAACAATAACAACTCTCAACCTAAAAATCTCTGAGAGCTCAGTGGCACCCTTGTTAAGATGATGTCCATGTGAGTCAGAGTTTGTTAGTTCAAATCCAGCTGAGTTCCTGCTACTTTCACTTTGCAGCATGTTTTGGAGAATAACATCCAGAAGAGAACTGGAAAGAGATGGAAAGCTGAGGAGATTCTCAGAGAGCATGGTGGCCTCTGTCATAAGCTGCTGTCTATTAGAACCACAGGTCGTGGGTTCAAGTTCAGCCCATGGCCTCAGACGGCATACTATAGCATGCCATTTTTCATCATTTTTGAGGATTTGAAAAAAAGATGATAATCACTCTGAGACAATGGACTATAGCCCATGGTCTCGGAGCTATTTTCGTATTTTTTTCAAATCCTCAAAAATGATGAAAAACACTCCGAGACCATGGGCTATAGCCCATGGCCTCGGATGGCATACTATAGCATGCCGTTTTTCATCATTTTTGAGGATTTGTAAAAAAGATGAAAATCACTCCGAGACAATGGACTATAGCCCATGGTCTCGGAGTGATTTTCGTCTTTTTTTCAAATCCTCAAAAATGATGAAAAACACTCCGAGACCATGGGCTATAGCCCATGGCCTCGGACGGCATACTATAGCATGCCGTTTTTCATCATTTTTGAGGATTTGAAAAAAATATGAAATCACTCCGAGACAATGGACTATAGCCCATGGTCTCGGAGTGATTTTCGTCTTTTTTTCAAATCCTCAAAAATGATGAAAAACCCTCCGAGACCATGGGCTATAGCCCATGGCCTCGGACGGCATACTATAGCATGCCGTTTTTCATCATTTTTGAGGATTTGAAAAAAAGATGAAAATCCCTCCGAGACAATGGACTATAGCCCATGGTCTCGGAGTGATTTTCGTCTTTTTTTAAATCCTCAAAAATGATGAAAAACCCTCCGAGACCATGGGCTATAGCCCATGGCCTCGGACGGCATACTATAGCATGCCGTTTTTCATCATTTTTGAGGATTTGAAAAAAAGACGAAAATCACTCCGAGACCATGGGCTATAAAACGACGAGTATAATAAACTGGAAGAAAAGTAACAAGTGTGTGTTCTGGTCCTGTTGATTGAGCTGAGCAGGACCTATAAACCTTCAAGGTTTATAAGTCCTTCTCAGCTCAATCAACAGGACCAGAACACACCTGGGCTGGCTGCCAGGATCACATCCACCAATGGGGAGGCTGTCTGTGTCCTGTCATGGTTTCGCCTCTGTATTATCTGATTAACATCCACGATAACACTTAAAAGCACTAAAGACACCTTTGATGCACAGCACCATTCAAATGCTCTGTACATGATCCCAAGGCCCCATTTGAAAAGTGACACCAACAATAACAACTTTCAACCTAAAAATCTCTGAGAGCTCAGTGGCACCCTTGTTAAGATGATGTCCATGTGAGTCAGAGGTTGTGAGTTCAAATCCAGCTGAGTTCCTGCTACTTTCACTTTGCAGCATGTTTTGGAGAATAACATCCAGAAGAGAACTGGAAAGAGATGGAAAGCTGAGGAGATTCTCAGAGAGCATGGTGGCCTCTGTCATAAGCTGCTGTCTATTAGAACCACAGGTCGTGGGTTCAAGTTCAGCCCATGGCCTCAGACGGCATACTATGGCATGCCATTTTTCATCATTTTTGAGGATTTGAAAAAAAGATGAAAATCACTCCGAGACAATGGACTATAGCCCATGGTCTCGGAGCTATTTTCGTCTTTTTTTCAAATCCTCAAAAATTATGAAAAACAATCCGAGACCATGGGCTATAGCCCATGGCCTCGGATGGCATACTATAGCATGCCGTTTTTCATCATTTTTGAGGATTTGTAAAAAAGATGAAAATCACTCCGAGACAATGGACTATAGCCCATGGTCTCGGAGTGATTTTCGTCTTTTTTTCAAATCCTCAAAAACGATGAAAAACACTCCGAGACCATGGGCTATAGCCCATGGCCTCGGACGGCATACTATAGCATGCCGTTTTTCATCATTTTTGAGGATTTGAAAAAAATATGAAATCACTCCGAGACAATGGACTATAGCCCATGGTCTCGGAGTGATTTTCGTCTTTTTTTCAAATCCTCAAAAATGACGAAAAACCCTCCGAGACCATGGGCTATAGCCCATGGCCTCGGACGGCATACTATAGCATGCCGTTTTTCATCATTTTTGAGGATTTGAAAAAAAGATGAAAATCCCTCCGAGACAATGGACTATAGCCCATGGTCTCGGAGTGATTTTCGTCTTTTTTTAAATCCTCAAAAATGATGAAAAACCCTCCGAGACCATGGGCTATAGCCCATGGCCTCGGACGGCATACTATAGCATGCCGTTTTTCATCATTTTTGAGGATTTGAAAAAAAGATGAAAATCCCTCCGAGACCATGGGCTATAGTCCATTGTCTCGGAGTGATTTTCATCTTTTTTACAAATCCTCAAAAATGATGAAAAACACTCCGAGACCATGGGCTATAGCCCATGGCCTCGGACGGCATACTATAGACCAGAACACACCTGGGCTGGCTGCCAGGATCACATCCACCAATGGGGAGGCTGTCTGTGTCCTGTCATGGTTTCTCCTCTGTATTATCTGATTAACATCCACGATAACACTTAAAAGCACTAAAGACACCTTTGATGCACAGCACCATTCAAATGCTCTGTACATGATCCCAAGGCCCCATTTGAAAAGTGACACCAACAAGAACAACTTACAACCTAAAAATCTCTGAGAGCTCAGTGGCACCCTTGTTAAGATGATGTCCATGTGAGTCAGAGGTTGTGAGTTCAAATCCAGCTGAGTTCCTGCTACTTTCACTTTGCAGCATGTTTTGGAGAATAACATCCAGAAGAGAACTGGAAAGAGATGGAAAGCTGAGGAGATTCTCAGAGAGCATGGTGGCCTCTGTCATAAGCTGCTGTCTATTAGAACCACAGGTCGTGGGTTCAAGTTCAGCCCATGGCCTCAGACGGCATACTATAGCATGCCATTTTTCATCATTGTTGAGGATTTGAAAAAAAGATAAAAATCACTCCGAGACAATGGACTATAGCCCATGGTCTCGGAGTGATTTTCGTCTTTTTTTCAAATCCTCAAAAATGATGAAAAACACTCCGAGACCATGGGCTATAGCCCATGGCCTCGGACGGCATACTATAGCATGCCGTTTTTCATCATTTTTGAGGATTTGAAAAAATATGAAATCACTCCGAGACAATGGACTATAGCCCATGGTCTCGGAGTGATTTTCGTCTTTTTTTCAAATCCTCAAAAATGATGAAAAACACTCCGAGACCATGGGCTATAGCCCATGGCCTCGGACGGCATACTATAGCATGCCGTTTTTCATCATTTTTGAGGATTTGAAAAAAAGATGAAAATCCCTCCGAGACAATGGACTATAGCCCATGGTCTCGGAGTGATTTTCGTCTTTTTTTAAATCCTCAAAAATGATGAAAAACCCTCCGAGACCATGGGCTATAGCCCATGGCCTCGGACGGCATACTATAGCATGCCGTTTTTCATCATTTTTGAGGATTTGAAAAAAAGATGAAAATCCCCCCGAGACCATGGGCTATAGTCCATTGTCTCGGAGTGATTTTCATCTTTTTTACAAATCCTCAAAAATGATGAAAAACACTCCGAGACCATGGGCTATAGCCCATGGCCTCGGACGGCATACTATAGACCAGAACACACCTGGGCTGGCTGCCAGGATCACATCCACCAATGGGGAGGCTGTCTGTGTCCTGTCATGGTTTCTCCTCTGTATTATCTGATTAACATCCACGATAACACTTAAAAGCACTAAAGACACCTTTGATGCACAGCACCATTCAAATGCTCTGTACATGATCCCAAGGCCCCATTTGAAAAGTGACACCAACAAGAACAACTTACAACCTAAAAATCTCTGAGAGCTCAGTGGCACCCTTGTTAAGATGATGTCCATGTGAGTCAGAGGTTGTGAGTTCAAATCCAGCTGAAATCCTGCTACTTTCACTTTGCAGCATGTTTTGGAGAATAACATCCAGAAGAGAACTGGAAAGAGATGGAAAGCTGAGGAGATTCTCAGAGAGCATGGTGGCCTCTGTCATAAGCTGCTGTCTATTAGAACCACAGGTCGTGGGTTCAAGTTCAGCCCATGGCCTCAGACGGCATACTATAGCACGCCATTTTTCATCATTTTTGAGGATTTAAAAAAAAGATAAAAATCACTCCGAGACAATGGACTATAGCCCATGGTCTCGGAGTGATTTTCGTCTTTTTTTCAAATCCTCAAAAATGATGAAAAACACTCCGAGACCATGGGCTATAGCCCATGGCCTCGGACGGCATACTATAGCATGCCGTTTTTCATCATTTTTGAGGATTTGAAAAAAATATGAAATCACTCCGAGACAATGGACTATAGCCCATGGTCTCGGAGTGATTTTCGTCTTTTTTTCAAATCCTCAAAAATGATGAAAAACACTCCGAGACATGGGCTATAGCCCATGGCCTCGGACGGCATACTATAGCATGCCGTTTTTCATCATTTTTGAGGATTTGAAAAAAAGATGAAAATCCCTCCGAGACAATGGACTATAGCCCATGGTCTCGGAGTGATTTTCGTCTTTTTTTAAATCCTCAAAAATGATGAAAAACCCTCCGAGACCATGGGCTATAGCCCATGGCCTCGGACGGCATACTATAGCATGCCGTTTTTCATCATTTTTGAGGATTTGAAAAAAAGATGAAAATCACTCCGAGACAATGGACTATAGCCCATGGTCTCGGAGTGATTTTCGTCTTTTTTTCAAATCCTCAAAAATGATGAAAAACACTCCGAGACCATGGGCTATAGCCCATGGCCTCGGACGGCATACTATAGCATGCCGTTTTTCATCATTTTTGAGGATTTGAAAAAAATATGAAATCACTCCGAGACAATGGACTATAGCCCATGGTCTCGGAGTGATTTTCGTCTTTTTTTCAAATCCTCAAAAATGATGAAAAACACTCCGAGACATGGGCTATAGCCCATGGCCTCGGACGGCATACTATAGCATGCCGTTTTTCATCATTTTTGAGGATTTGAAAAAAAGATGAAAATCCCTCCGAGACAATGGACTATAGCCCATGGTCTCGGAGTGATTTTCGTCTTTTTTTAAATCCTCAAAAATGATGAAAAACCCTCCGAGACCATGGGCTATAGCCCATGGCCTCGGACGGCATACTATAGCATGCCGTTTTTCATCATTTTTGAGGATTTGAAAAAAAGATGAAAATCCCCCCGAGACCATGGGCTATAGTCCATTGTCTCGGAGTGATTTTCATCTTTTTTACAAATCCTCAAAAATGATGAAAAACACTCCGAGACCATGGGCTATAGCCCATGGCCTCGGACGGCATACTATAGACCAGAACACACCTGGGCTGGCTGCCAGGATCACATCCACCAATGGGGAGGCTGTCTGTGTCCTGTCATGGTTTCTCCTCTGTATTATCTGATTAACATCCACGATAACACTTAAAAGCACTAAAGACACCTTTGATGCACAGCACCATTCAAATGCTCTGTACATGATCCCAAGGCCCCATTTGAAAAGTGACACCAACAAGAACAACTTACAACCTAAAAATCTCTGAGAGCTCAGTGGCACCCTTGTTAAGATGATGTCCATGTGAGTCAGAGGTTGTTAGTTCAAATCCAGCTGAAATCCTGCTACTTTCACTTTGCAGCATGTTTTGGAGAATAACATCCAGAAGAGAACTGGAAAGAGATGGAAAGCTGAGGAGATTCTCAGAGAGCATGGTGGCCTCTGTCATAAGCTGCTGTCTATTAGAACCACAGGTCGTGGGTTCAAGTTCAGCCCATGGCCTCAGACGGCATACTATAGCACGCCATTTTTCATCATTTTTGAGGATTTAAAAAAAAGATAAAAATCACTCCGAGACAATGGACTATAGCCCATGGTCTCGGAGTGATTTTCGTCTTTTTTTCAAATCCTCAAAAATGATGAAAAACACTCCGAGACCATGGGCTATAGCCCATGGCCTCGGACGGCATACTATAGCATGCCGTTTTTCATCATTTTTGAGGATTTGAAAAAAATATGAAATCACTCCGAGACAATGGACTATAGCCCATGGTCTCGGAGTGATTTTCGTCTTTTTTTCAAATCCTCAAAAATGATGAAAAACACTCCGAGACATGGGCTATAGCCCATGGCCTCGGACGGCATACTATAGCATGCCGTTTTTCATCATTTTTGAGGATTTGAAAAAAAGATGAAAATCCCTCCGAGACAATGGACTATAGCCCATGGTCTCGGAGTGATTTTCGTCTTTTTTTAAATCCTCAAAAATGATGAAAAACCCTCCGAGACCATGGGCTATAGCCCATGGCCTCGGACGGCATACTATAGCATGCCGTTTTTCATCATTTTTGAGGATTTGAAAAAAAGATGAAAATCACTCCGAGACAATGGACTATAGCCCATGGTCTCGGAGTGATTTTCGTCTTTTTTTCAAATCCTCAAAAATGATGAAAAACACTCCGAGACCATGGGCTATAGCCCATGGCCTCGGACGGCATACTATAGCATGCCGTTTTTCATCATTTTTGAGGATTTGAAAAAAATATGAAATCACTCCGAGACAATGGACTATAGCCCATGGTCTCGGAGTGATTTTCGTCTTTTTTTCAAATCCTCAAAAATGATGAAAAACACTCCGAGACATGGGCTATAGCCCATGGCCTCGGACGGCATACTATAGCATGCCGTTTTTCATCATTTTTGAGGATTTGAAAAAAAGATGAAAATCCCTCCGAGACAATGGACTATAGCCCATGGTCTCGGAGTGATTTTCGTCTTTTTTTAAATCCTCAAAAATGATGGAAAACCCTCCGAGACCATGGGCTATAGCCCATGGCCTCGGACGGCATACTATAGCATGCCGTTTTTCATCATTTTTGAGGATTTGAAAAAAAGATGAAAATCCCCCCGAGACCATGGGCTATAGTCCATTGTCTCGGAGTGATTTTCATCTTTTTTACAAATCCTCAAAAATGATGAAAAACACTCCGAGACCATGGGCTATAGCCCATGGCCTCGGACGGCATACTATAGACCAGAACACACCTGGGCTGGCTGCCAGGATCACATCCACCAATGGGGAGGCTGTCTGTGTCCTGTCATGGTTTCTCCTCTGTATTATCTGATTAACATCCACGATAATGATGTATCTGGAAATCACAATTCACATTAATATAGATAAAGAACCATGTTTTAAACTAAAGTGGATCTTTGTCTCTCAGGGCCTGAGAGAGTGACATGACGTGTTTAGACAGGATGTATGGGCAGCTGCAGGAGGGACCCTAAAGATCTGGCTTGCTGATAGTAAACGGCCAGGCCTGCAGGACACCTACTGTTCTGTGCTTGCTTCCTGGTGACCAACACCTTATTTAGACATGTTTGACCATTTGGTACAGGGGGGTTGGGACCACCTTTGCATTTCCTTTGTGTATAAGGTCTACTGAAAATGTTTGTAACAGTTAGTTCAGTGGCTCACACGCCGTGAGGCGGGTGGGCCAGGCCCATGGCTGTGAATGATGTCTTGTACTCTCTGAAGATAAATGGAACTCCGGAACCTTCATCTGCCTGCCTGTGCTTTTTCATCCATCTATCTGTGCAGAACTTCTCCGTATTTTTGCCTGAGTATTTTCTAGTCTAAGTATTTAACGTCTGTTTATGCTCTATGGGGAGAGGAAAAGCACTCTCTCGTATCTGAACCATGAGAGCCCCGGAGAAAAGTTGTGACACACGGCAGACAGCAGAAGCAGATCCGAGATGATGTTGTTTATTTCACAGTACACAGCGCAGAAATGCATACAGGTTAAAGCTCACGCCAGCCAGAGATGGCCTGACGTGCATCCACAAGGCTCGCGCCCGACTGACAAAGAGTCCCATCTTGGTCAACCTTTTAAGCAGTTTACATGAGTGTAGGGTGTCAACAGAAATATGCATACATTTTAGTGACAAGTCCTTTGATCAATCAGTCTGTTCCTTCATGTCAACAAACTCCTTTGTCATACAAATAGCCACAGGAAGGCACATAGCAAATGGCCAGGCCCTCACCACATGGGACCGGGTGTGGGAGCCTGGACTGGAAGACAGTCACACACACCCTACAGACACCTCCAAATGAAAGTCAAGATGAGCACAGTAGCACACATTACTTATAGAATTATGAATTCCAGATTCATCATAACCCCCCTTATGACCGTCCAAAAGACTGTCATACTAAAATATGGAATCATAATTCTTACCACCCCCCTTGATCCTCAGCTGGACGGTACATTCAAGACATCAGAAACAGCAGCATTACAGTAGGACTTTCCCCAAAATGGTTTACAGACATTTAAGATTACAGCTTGTCATAAATGATTACATTACATTACATTTCATCTTCGATGTGCTTTTAGGACTCTCTCTGTGTTACTTTAATCTTAGGCTAAAACATAAAAAAATAAACACTTACAACATTCACTTCATGACCCCTTAGGTCATGGACGGACCATCGTGAGACCTGACCACCTCTTTGTGATACACACCCACGGAAACAACATATAAAAAACTACATTTTAGCTTAAAAACCACAGTAAAAATCCCCTTTACACCTCGATAACTCAGCTGTCTGTAATTCAAATCATTTTTCTGACAAATACCTAATCCTAAACAAAGAATAATGGTCAAATGATTAGTACAAATAATAACTGACATTTAACAGACGTTGCCGCTTTCAGGAAATTTAGGACGTGCAATAACATATACGTTTATAATGCTTTAAATAAAACTCTGCTCTACTAGGGTAGTACATAATAAATGACGCTGGACCCTTGTTAACCAGCTAAACAGTAATAAGAAAAGATAAAAATACATTAACAGGCCAGAGTTTAAGCAATATTCAACTTAATATTCTCTTCACGTCGAGGAAATCACCTCATTGTTGCATAAGTAGGCTACTCATGACTCAACTTATCTAATTATACGACAAAAACATACAATCAACACGAGGCCTATTAATTCATGTTGAAACAAACACGACGCACAATTTGTAATCAGAGAGAAGGGAAGTCCATCTTCGCCTCTGATATATGGACAAAGGAAAATCTTCTGTATGCTGCATTCCGTTACCTCAATGTTCGCCAGGCCACGGATCAAGTTGAGAAAAAGTTCACACTGTTTTCGCTGTCCTCATCATCATCTCATCTCCCCCCTCCCAACTCAGAACTCATCAGAGTTGGGAAGAAAAAGGCCGTTGCGTAACTTCATCACAGACGCCGCGTATGACGACTGCAAGGCCCTCAGCTTGTGTTGGTCAGTCGGCCAAGGAAAGTGAAAACCACCGCCACGCCATGCGTCGAGTGGTCGCCTCTCCCCCGGGGAACCATGGGGTCCCCGCCGCCGTGCTGCGCTGCGTCCCATCACCTCGTCGTCCACCGCCAGCGCGCTGATGCAAAGACGATGGTCCCCGCCAACCGCAGCCGCACACCGCTCACCGTCTCCCCGCCGTCGATGCGACCGCTCCTGTCCATCCTCTCGCAGGGCAGGGTCGTGAGGCAGCCTGTAGCCGGCGAAGGCCTCCATCTCCATGTAGACGCACTGAACGCTGGATCACACGTCCCCGTCGTTGCTCACAAAAACTCCCCACCTCGAATTAGACTGAATAAAAAAGCCGCCGGTTCTGTTTGTCTGGCACATAAAAATGTCCAATGACAACGGATTTCGGACACCATCTGATGTATCTGAACCATGAGAGCCCCGGAGAAAAGTTGTGACACACGGCAGACAGCAGAAGCAGATCCGAGATGATGTTGTTTATTTCACAAGTACACAGCGCAGAAATGCATACAGGTTAAAGCTCACGCCAGCCAGAGATGGCCTGACGTGCATCCACAAGGCTCGCGCCCGACTGACAAAGAGTCCCATCTTGGTCAACCTTTTAAGCAGTTTACATGAGTGTAGGGTGTCAACAGAAATATGCATACATTTTAGTGACAAGTCCTTTGATCAATCAGTCTGTTCCTTCATGTCAACAAACTCCTTTGTCATACAAATAGCCACAGGAAGGCACATAGCAAATGGCCAGGCCCTCACCACATGGGACCGGGTGTGGGAGCCTGGACTAGAAGACAGTCACACACACCCTACAGACACCTCCAAATGAAAGTCAAGATGAGCACAGTAGCACACATTACTTATAGAATTATGAATTCCAGATTCATCAATAACACTTAAAAGCACTAAAGACACCTTTGATGCACAGCACCATTCAAATGCTCTGTACATGATCCCAAGGCCCCATTTGAAAAGTGACACCAACAAGAACAACTTACAACCTAAAAATCTCTGAGAGCTCAGTGGCACCCTTGTTAAGATGATGTCCATGTGAGTCAGAGGTTGTGAGTTCAAACCCAGCTGAAATCCTGCTACTTTCAATTTGCAGCATGTTTTGGAGAATAACATCCAGAAGAGAACTGGAAAGAGATGGAAAGCTGAGGAGATTCTCAGAGAGCATGGTGGCCTCTGTCATAAGCTGCTGTCTATTAGAACCACAGGTCGTGGGTTCAAGTTCAGCCCATGGCCTCAGACGGCATACTATAGCATGCCATTTTTGAGGATTTGAAAAAAAGATGAAAATCCGAGACAATGGACTATAGCCCATGGTCTCGGAGTGATTTTCGTCTTTTTTTCAAATCCTCAAAAATGATGAAAAACACTCCGAGACCATGGGCTATAGCCCATGGTCTCGGATGGCATACTATAGCATGCCGTTTTTCATCATTTTTGAGGATTTGAAAAAAAGATGAAAATCCCTCCGAGACAATGGACTATAGCCCATGGTCTCGGAGTGATTTTCGTCTTTTTTTCAAATCCTCAAAAATGATGAAAAACACTCCGAGACCATGGGCTATAGCCCATGGCCTCGGACGGCATACTATAGCATGCCGTTTTTCATCATTTTTGAGGATTTGAAAAAAAGATGAAAATCCCTCCGAGACAATGGACTATAGCCCATGGTCTCGGAGTGATTTTCGTCTTTTTTTCAAATCCTCAAAAATGATGAAAAACACTCCGAGACCATGGGCTATAGCCCATGGCCTCGGACGGCATACTATAGCATGCCGTTTTTCATCATTTTTGAGGATTTGAAAAAAAGACGAAAATCACTCCGAGACCATGGGCTATAAAACGATGAGTATAATAAACTGGAAGAAAAGTAACAAGTGTGTGTTCTGGTCCTGTTGATTGAGCTGAGCAGGACCTATAAACCTTCAAGGTTGAGGATTTGTAAAAAAGATGAAAATCACTCCGAGACAATGGACTATAGCCCATGGTCTCGGAGTGATTTTCGTCTTTTTTTCAAATCCTCAAAAATGATGAAAAACACTCCGAGACCATGGGCTATAGCCCATGGCCTCGGACGGCATACTATAGCATGCCGTTTTTCATCATTTTTGAGGATTTGAAAAAAATATGAAATCACTCCGAGACAATGGACTATAGCCCATGGTCTCGGAGTGATTTTCGTCTTTTTTTCAAATCCTCAAAAATGATGAAAAACCCTCCGAGACCATGGGCTATAGCCCATGGCCTCGGACGGCATACTATAGCATGCCGTTTTTCATCATTTTTGAGGATTTGAAAAAAAGATGAAAATCCCTCCGAGACAATGGACTATAGCCCATGGTCTCGGAGTGATTTTCGTCTTTTTTTCAAATCCTCAAAAATGATGAAAAACCCTCCGAGACCATGGGCTATAGCCCATGGCCTCGGACGGCATACTATAGCATGCCGTTTTTCATCATTTTTGAGGATTTGAAAAAAATATGAAATCACTCCGAGACAATGGACTATAGCCCATGGTCTCGGAGTGATTTTCGTCTTTTTTTCAAATCCTCAAAAATGATGAAAAACCCTCCGAGACCATGGGCTATAGCCCATGGCCTCGGACGGCATACTATAGCATGCCGTTTTTCATCATTTTTGAGGATTTGAAAAAAAGATGAAAATCCCTCCGAGACAATGGACTATAGCCCATGGTCTCGGAGTGATTTTCGTCTTTTTTTAAATCCTCAAAAATGATGAAAAACCCTCCGAGACCATGGGCTATAGCCCATGGCCTCGGACGGCATACTATAGCATGCCGTTTTTCATCATTTTTGAGGATTTGAAAAAAAGATGAAAATCCCTCCGAGACCATGGGCTATAGTCCATTGTCTCGGAGTGATTTTCATCTTTTTTACAAATCCTCAAAAATGATGAAAAACACTCCGAGACCATGGGCTATAGCCCATGGCCTCGGACGGCATACTATAGCATGCCGTTTTTCATCATTTTTGAGGATTTGAAAAAAAGACGAAAATCACTCCGAGACCATGGGCTATAAAACGACGAGTATAATAAACTGGAAGAAAAGTAACAAGTGTGTGTTCTGGTCCTGTTGATTGAGCTGAGCAGGACCTATAAACCTTCAAGGTTGAGGATTTGTAAAAAAGATGAAAATCACTCTGAGACAATGGGCTATAGCCCATGGCCTCGGACGGCATACTATAGCATGCCGTTTTTCATCATTTTTGAGGATTTGAAAAAAATATGAAATCACTCCGAGACAATGGACTATAGCCCATGGTCTCGGAGTGATTTTCGTCTTTTTTTCAAATCCTCAAAAATGATGAAAAACCCTCCGAGACCATGGGCTATAGCCCATGGCCTCGGACGGCATACTATAGCATGCCGTTTTTCATCATTTTTGAGGATTTGAAAAAAAGATGAAAATCCCTCCGAGACAATGGACTATAGCCCATGGTCTCGGAGTGATTTTCGTCTTTTTTTAAATCCTCAAAAATGATGAAAAACCCTCCGAGACCATGGGCTATAGCCCATGGCCTCGGACGGCATACTATAGCATGCCGTTTTTCATCATTTTTGAGGATTTGAAAAAAAGATGAAAATCCCTCCGAGACCATGGGCTATAGTCCATTGTCTCGGAGTGATTTTCATCTTTTTTACAAATCCTCAAAAATGATGAAAAACACTCCGAGACCATGGGCTATAGCCCATGGCCTCGGACGGCATACTATAGCATGCCGTTTTTCATCATTTTTGAGGATTTGAAAAAAAGACGAAAATCACTCCGAGACCATGGGCTATAAAACGACGAGTATAATAAACTGGAAGAAAAGTAACAAGTGTGTGTTCTGGTCCTGTTGATTGAGCTGAGCAGGACCTATAAACCTTCAAGGTTGAGGATTTGTAAAAAAGATGAAAATCACTCTGAGACAATGGGCTATAGCCCATGGCCTCGGACGGCATACTATAGCATGCCGTTTTTCATCATTTTTGAGGATTTGAAAAAAATATGAAATCACTCCGAGACAATGGACTATAGCCCATGGTCTCGGAGTGATTTTCGTCTTTTTTTCAAATCCTCAAAAATGATGAAAAACCCTCCGAGACCATGGGCTATAGCCCATGGCCTCGGACGGCATACTATAGCATGCCGTTTTTCATCATTTTTGAGGATTTGAAAAAAAGATGAAAATCCCTCCGAGACAATGGACTATAGCCCATGGTCTCGGAGTGATTTTCGTCTTTTTTTCAAATCCTCAAAAATTATGAAAAACCCTCCGAGACCATGGGCTATAGCCCATGGCCTCGGACGGCATACTATAGCATGCCGTTTTTCATCATTTTTGAGGATTTGAAAAAAAGATGAAAATCCCTCCGAGACAATGGACTATAGCCCATGGTCTCGGAGTGATTTTCATCTTTTTTTCAAATCCTCAAAAATGATGAAAAACACTCCGAGACCATGGGCTATAGCCCATGGCCTCGGACAGCATACTATAGCATGCCGTTTTTCATCATTTTTGAGGATTTGAAAAAAATATGAAATCACTCCGAGACAATGGACTATAGCCCATGGTCTCGGAGTGATTTTCGTCTTTTTTTCAAATTCTCAAAAATGATGAAAAATATGATGATTTTCGTCTTTTTTTCAAATCCTCAAAAATGATGAAAAACCCTCCGAGACCATGGGCTATAGCCCATGGCCTCGGACGGCATACTATAGCATGCCGTTTTTCATCATTTTTGAGGATTTGAAAAAAAGATGAAAATCCCTCCGAGACAATGGACTATAGCCCATGGTCTCGGAGTGATTTTCATCTTTTTTTCAAATCCTCAAAAATGATGAAAAACACTCCGAGACCATGGGCTATAGCCCATGGCCTCGGACAGCATACTATAGCATGCCGTTTTTCATCATTTTTGAGGATTTGAAAAAAATATGAAAATCCCTCCGAGACAATGGACTATAGCCCATGGTCTCGGAGTGATTTTCGTCTTTTTTTCAAATCCTCAAAAATGATGAAAAACCCTCCGAGACCATGGGCTATAGCCCATGGCCTCGGACGGCATACTATAGCATGCCGTTTTTCATCATTTTTGAGGATTTGAAAAAAAGATGAAAATCCCTCCGAGACAATGGACTATAGCCCATGGTCTCGGAGTGATTTTCGTCTTTTTTTCAAATCCTCAAAAATGATGAAAAACCCTCCGACACCATGGGCTATAGCCCATGGCCTCGGACGGCATACTATAGCATGCAGTTTTTCATCATTTTTGAGGATTTGAAAAAAAGACGAAAATCACTCCGAGACCATGGGCTATAACACGACGAGTATAATAAACTGGAAGAAAAGTAACAAGTGTGTGTTCTGGTCCTGTTGATTGAGCTGAGCAGGACCTATATAAGTCCTTCTCAGCTCAATCAACAGGACCAGAACACACCTGGGCTGGCTGCCAGGATCACATCCACCAATGGGGAGGCTGTCTGTGTCCTGTCATGGTTTCTCCTCTGTATTATCTGATTAACATCCACGATAACACTTAAAAGCACTAAAGACACCTTTGATGCACAGCACCATTCAAATGCTCTGTACATGATCCCAAGGCCCCATTTGAAAAGTGACACCAACAATAACAACTTTCAACCTAAAAATCTCTGAGAGCTCAGTGGCACCCTTGTTAAGATGCTGTCCATGTGAGTCAGAGGTTGTGAGTTCAAATCCAGCTGAGTTCCTGCTACTTTCACTTTGCAGCATGTTTTGGAGAAAAAATGATGAAAAACACTCCGAGACCATGGGCTATAGCCCATGGCCTCGGATGGCATACTATAGCATGCCGTTTTTCATCATTTTTGAGGATTTGTAAAAAAGATGAAAATCACTCCGAGACAATGGACTATAGCCCATGGTCTCGGAGTGATTTTCGTCTTTTTTTCAAATCCTCAAAAATGATGAAAAACCCTCCGAGACCATGGGCTATAGCCCATGGCCTCGGACGGCATACTATAGCATGCAGTTTTTCATCATTTTTGAGGATTTGAAAAAAAGACGAAAATCACTCCGAGACCATGGGCTATAAAACGACGAGTATAATAAACTGGAAGAAAAGTAACAAGTGTGAGTTCTGGTCCTGTTGATTGAGCTGAGCAGGACCTATAAACCTTCAAGGTTTATAAGTCCTTCTCAGCTCAATCAACAGGACCAGAACACACCTGGGCTGGCTGCCAGGATCACATCCACCAATGGGGAGGCTGTCTGTGTCCTGTCATGGTTTCTCCTCTGTATTATCTGATTAACATCCAAGATAACACTTAAAAGCACTAAAGACACCTTTGATGCACAGCACCATTCAAATGCTCTGTACATGATCCCAAGGCCCCATTTGAAAAGTGACACCAACAATAACAACTTTCAACCTAAAAATCTCTGAGAGCTCAGTGGCACCCTTGTTAAGATGATGTCCATGTGAGTCAGAGGTTGTGAGTTCAAATCCAGCTGAGTTCCTGCTACTTTCACTTTGCAGCATGTTTTGGAGAATAACATCCAGAAGAGAACTGGAAAGAGATGGAAAGCTGAGGAGATTCTCAGAGAGCATGGTGGCCTCTGTCATAAGCTGCTGTCTATTAGAACCACAGGTCGTGGGTTCAAGTTCAGCCCATGGCCTCAGATGGCATACTATAGCATGCCATTTTTCATCATTTTTGAGGATTTGAAAAAAAGATGAAAATCACTCCGAGACAATGGACTATAGCCCATGGTCTCGGAGTGATTTTCGTCTTTTTTTCAAATCCTCAAAAATGATGAAAAACACTCCGAGACCATGGGCTATAGCCCATGGCCTCGGATGGCATACTATAGCATGCCGTTTTTCATCATTTTTGAGGATTTGTAAAAAAGATGAAAATCACTCCGAGACAATGGACTATAGCCCATGGTCTCGGAGTGATTTTCGTCTTTTTTTCAAATCCTCAAAAATGATGAAAAACACTCCGAGACCATGGGCTATAGCCCATGGCCTCGGACGGCATACTATAGCATGCCGTTTTTCATCATTTTTGAGGATTTGAAAAAAATATGAAAATCACTCCGAGACAATGGACTATAGCCCATGGTCTCGGAGTGATTTTCGACTTTTTTTCAAATCCTCATAAATTATGAAAAACCCTCCGAGACCATGGGCTATAGCCCATGGCCTCGGACGCCATACTATAGCATGCCGTTTTTCATCATTTTTGAGGATTTGAAAAAAAGACGAAAATCACTCCGAGACCATGGGCTATAAAACGACGAGTATAATAAACTGGAAGAAAAGTAACAAGTGTGAGTTCTGGTCCTGTTGATTGAGCTGAGCAGGACCTATAAACCTTCAAGGTTGAGGATTTGTAAAAAAGATGAAAATCACTCTGAGACAATGGACTATAGCCCATGGTCTCGGAGTGATTTTCGTCTTTTTTTCAAATCCTCAAAAATGATGAAAAACACTCCGAGACCATGGGCTATAGCCCATGGCCTCAGACGGCATACTATAGCATGCCATTTTTCATCATTTTTGAGGATTTGAAAAAAATATGAAATCACTCCGAGACAATGGACTATAGCCCATGGTCTCGGAGTGATTTTCGTCCTGTTTTCAAATCCTCAAAAATGATGAAAAACCCTCCGAGACCATGGGCTATAGCCCATGGCCTCGGACGGCATACTATAGCATGCCGTTTTTCATCATTTTTGAGGATTTGAAAAAAAGATGAAAATCCCTCCGAGACAATGGACTATAGCCCATGGTCTCGGAGTGATTTTCGACTTTTTTTAAATCCTCAAAAATGATGAAAAACCCTCCGAGACCATGGGCTATAGCCCATGGCCTCGGACGGCATACTATAGCATGCCGTTTTTCATCATTTTTGAGGATTTGAAAAAAAGATGAAAATCCCTCCGAGACCATGGGCTATAGTCCATTGTCTCGGAGTGATTTTCATCTTTTTTACAAATCCTCAAAAATGATGAAAAACACTCCGAGACCATGGGCTATAGCCCATGGCCTCGGACGGCATACTATAGACCAGAACACACCTGGGCTGGCTGCCAGGATCACATCCACCAATGGGGAGGCTGTCTGTGTCCTGTCATGGTTTCTCCTCTGTATTATCTGATTAACATCCACGATAACACTTAAAAGCACTAAAGACACCTTTGATGCACAGCACCATTCAAATGCTCTGTACATGATCCCAAGGCCCCATTTGAAAAGTGACACCAACAAGAACAACTTACAACCTAAAAATCTCTGAGAGCTCAGTGGCACCCTTGTTAAGATGATGTCCATGTGAGTCAGAGGTTGTGAGTTCAAATCCAGCTGAGTTCCTGCTACTTTCACTTTGCAGCATGTTTTGGAGAATAACATCCAGAAGAGAACTGGAAAGAGATGGAAAGCTGAGGAGATTCTCAGAGAGCATGTTGGCCTCTGTCATAAGCTGCTGTCTATTAGAACCACAGGTCGTGGGTTCAAGTTCAGCCCATGGCCTCAGACGGCATACTATAGCATGCCATTTTTCATCATTTTTGAGGATTTGAAAAAAAGATAAAAATCACTCCGAGACAATGGACTATAGCCCATGGTCTCGGAGTGATTTGTCTTTTTTTCAAATCCTCAAAAATGATGAAAAACAATCCGAGACCATGGGCTATAGCCCATGGCCTCGGACGGCATACTATAGCATGCCGTTTTTCATCATTTTTGAGGATTTGTAAAAAAGATGAAAATCACTCCGAGACAATGGACTATAGCCCATGGTCTCGGAGTGATTTTCGTCTTTTTTTCAAATCCTCAAAAATGATGAAAAACACTCCGAGACCATGGGCTATAGCCCATGGCCTCGGACGGCATACTATAGCATGCCGTTTTTCATCATTTTTGAGGATTTGAAAAAAATATGAAATCACTCCGAGACAATGGACTATAGCCCATGGTCTCGGAGTGATTTTCGTCTTTTTTTCAAATCCTCAAAAATGATGAAAAACCCTCCGAGACCATGGGCTATAGCCCATGGCCTCGGACGGCATACTATAGCATGCCGTTTTTCATCATTTTTTAGGATTTGAAAAAAAGATGAAAATCCCTCCGAGACAATGGACTATAGCCCATGGTCTCGGAGTGATTTTCGTCTTTTTTTCAAATCCTCAAAAATTATGAAAAACACTCCGAGACCATGGGCTATAGCCCATGGCCTCGGACGCCATACTATAGCATGCCGTTTTTCATCATTTTTGAGGATTTGAAAAAAAGACGAAAATCACTCCGAGACCATGGGCTATAAAACGACGAGTATAATAAACTGGAAGAAAAGTAACAAGTGTGAGTTCTGGTCCTGTTGATTGAGCTGAGCAGGACCTATAAACCTTCAAGGTTGAGGATTTGTAAAAAAGATGAAAATCACTCTGAGACAATGGACTATAGCCCATGGTCTCGGAGTGATTTTCGTCTTTTTTTCAAATCCTCAAAAATGATGAAAAACACTCCGAGACCATGGGCTATAGCCCATGGCCTCAGACGGCATACTATAGCATGCCATTTTTCATCATTTTTGAGGATTTGAAAAAAATATGAAATCACTCCGAGACAATGGACTATAGCCCATGGTCTCGGAGTGATTTTCGTCCTGTTTTCAAATCCTCAAAAATGATGAAAAACCCTCCGAGACCATGGGCTATAGCCCATGGCCTCGGACGGCATACTATAGCATGCCGTTTTTCATCATTTTTGAGGATTTGAAAAAAAGATGAAAATCCCTCCGAGACAATGGACTATAGCCCATGGTCTCGGAGTGATTTTCGACTTTTTTTAAATCCTCAAAAATGATGAAAAACCCTCCGAGACCATGGGCTATAGCCCATGGCCTCGGACGGCATACTATAGCATGCCGTTTTTCATCATTTTTGAGGATTTGAAAAAAAGATGAAAATCCCTCCGAGACCATGGGCTATAGTCCATTGTCTCGGAGTGATTTTCATCTTTTTTACAAATCCTCAAAAATGATGAAAAACACTCCGAGACCATGGGCTATAGCCCATGGCCTCGGACGGCATACTATAGACCAGAACACACCTGGGCTGGCTGCCAGGATCACATCCACCAATGGGGAGGCTGTCTGTGTCCTGTCATGGTTTCTCCTCTGTATTATCTGATTAACATCCACGATAACACTTAAAAGCACTAAAGACACCTTTGATGCACAGCACCATTCAAATGCTCTGTACATGATCCCAAGGCCCCATTTGAAAAGTGACACCAACAAGAACAACTTACAACCTAAAAATCTCTGAGAGCTCAGTGGCACCCTTGTTAAGATGATGTCCATGTGAGTCAGAGGTTGTGAGTTCAAATCCAGCTGAGTTCCTGCTACTTTCACTTTGCAGCATGTTTTGGAGAATAACATCCAGAAGAGAACTGGAAAGAGATGGAAAGCTGAGGAGATTCTCAGAGAGCATGTTGGCCTCTGTCATAAGCTGCTGTCTATTAGAACCACAGGTCGTGGGTTCAAGTTCAGCCCATGGCCTCAGACGGCATACTATAGCATGCCATTTTTCATCATTTTTGAGGATTTGAAAAAAAGATAAAAATCACTCCGAGACAATGGACTATAGCCCATGGTCTCGGAGTGATTTGTCTTTTTTTCAAATCCTCAAAAATGATGAAAAACAATCCGAGACCATGGGCTATAGCCCATGGCCTCGGACGGCATACTATAGCATGCCGTTTTTCATCATTTTTGAGGATTTGTAAAAAAGATGAAAATCACTCCGAGACAATGGACTATAGCCCATGGTCTCGGAGTGATTTTCGTCTTTTTTTCAAATCCTCAAAAATGATGAAAAACACTCCGAGACCATGGGCTATAGCCCATGGCCTCGGACGGCATACTATAGCATGCCGTTTTTCATCATTTTTGAGGATTTGAAAAAAATATGAAATCACTCCGAGACAATGGACTATAGCCCATGGTCTCGGAGTGATTTTCGTCTTTTTTTCAAATCCTCAAAAATGATGAAAAACCCTCCGAGACCATGGGCTATAGCCCATGGCCTCGGACGGCATACTATAGCATGCCGTTTTTCATCATTTTTTAGGATTTGAAAAAAAGATGAAAATCCCTCCGAGACAATGGACTATAGCCCATGGTCTCGGAGTGATTTTCGTCTTTTTTTAAAATCCTCAAAAATTATGAAAAACACTCCGAGACCATGGGCTATAGCCCATGGCCTCGGACGGCATACTATAGCATGCCGTTTTTCATCATTTTTGAGGATTTGAAAAAAAGACGAAAATCACTCCGAGACCATGGGCTATAAAACGACGAGTATAATAAACTGGAAGAAAAGTAACAAGTGTGTGTTCTGGTCCTGTTGATTGAGCTGAGCAGGACCTATAAACCTTCAAGTTTGAGGATTTGTAAAAAAGATGAAAATCACTCCGAGACAATGGACTATAGCCCATGGTCTCGGAGTGATTTTCGTCTTTTTTTCAAATCCTCAAAAATGATGAAAAACACTCCGAGACCATGGGCTATAGCCCATGGCCTCGGACGGCATACTATAGCATGCCGTTTTTCATCATTTTTGAGGATTTGAAAAAAAAAAGAAATCACTCCGAGACAATGGACTATAGCCCATGGTCTCGGAGTGATTTTCGTCTTTTTTTCAAATCCTCAAAAATGACGAAAAACCCTCCGAGACCATGGGCTATAGCCCATGGCCTCGGACGGCATACTATAGCATGCCGTTTTTCATCATTTTTGAGGATTTGAAAAAAAGATGAAAATCCCTCCGAGACAATGGACTATAGCCCATGGTCTCGGAGTGATTTTCGTCTTTTTTTTAATCCTCAAAAATGATGAAAAACCCTCCGAGACCATGGGCTATAGCCCATGGCCTCGGACGGCATACTATAGCATGCCGTTTTTCATCATTTTTGAGGATTTGAAAAAAAGATGAAAATCCCTCCGAGACCATGGGCTATAGTCCATTGTCTCGGAGTGATTTTCATCTTTTTTACAAATCCTCAAAAATGATGAAAAACACTCCGAGACCATGGGCTATAGCCCATGGCCTCGGACGGCATACTATAGACCAGAACACACCTGGGCTGGCTGCCAGGATCACATCCACCAATGGGGAGGCTGTCTGTGTCCTGTCATGGTTTCTCCTCTGTATTATCTGATTAACATCCACGATAACACTTAAAAGCACTGTGTCCTGATGAAAGACACCTTTGATGCACAGCACCATTCAAATGCTCTGTACATGATCCCAAGGCCCCATTTGAAAAGTGACACCAACAAGAACAAATTACAACCTGAAAATCTCTGAGAGCTCAGTGGCACCCTTGTTAAGATGATGTCCATGTGAGTCAGAGGTTGTGAGTTCAAATCCAGCTGAGTTCCTGCTACTTTCACTTTGCAGCATGTTTTGGAGAATAACATCCAGAAGAGAACTGGAAAGAGATGGAAAGCTGAGGAGATTCTCAGAGAGCATGGTGGCCTCTGTCATAAGCTGCTGTCTATTAGAACCACAGGTCGTGGGTTCAAGTTCAGCCCATGGCCTCAGACGGCATACTATAGCATGCCATTTTTCATCATTTTTGAGGATTTGAAAAAAATATGAAATCACTCCGAGACAATGGACTATAGCCCATGGTCTCGGAGTGATTTTCGTCCTGTTTTCAAATCCTCAAAAATGATGAAAAACCCTCCGAGACCATGGGCTATAGCCCATGGCCTCGGACGGCATACTATAGCATGCCGTTTTTCATCATTTTTGAGGATTTGAAAAAAAGATGAAAATCCCTCCGAGACAATGGACTATAGCCCATGGTCTCGGAGTGATTTTCGACTTTTTTTAAATCCTCAAAAATGATGAAAAACCCTCCGAGACCATGGGCTATAGCCCATGGCCTCGGACGGCATACTATAGCATGCCGTTTTTCATCATTTTTGAGGATTTGAAAAAAAGATGAAAATCCCTCCGAGACCATGGGCTATAGTCCATTGTCTCGGAGTGATTTTCATCTTTTTTACAAATCCTCAAAAATGATGAAAAACGGCATGCTATAGTATGCCATTTTTGAGGATTTTTTAAATCCTCAAAAATGATGAAAAACCCTCCGAGACCATGGGCTATAGCCCATGGCCTCGGACGGCATACTATAGCATGCCGTTTTTCATCATTTTTGAGGATTTGAAAAAAAGATGAAAATCCCTCCGAGACCATGGGCTATAGTCCATTGTCTCGGAGTGATTTTCATCTTTTTTACAAATCCTCAAAAATGATGAAAAACACTCCGAGACCATGGGCTATAGCCCATGGCCTCGGACGGCATACTATAGACCAGAACACACCTGGGCTGGCTGCCAGGATCACATCCACCAATGGGGAGGCTGTCTGTGTCCTGTCATGGTTTCTCCTCTGTATTATCTGATTAACATCCACGATAACACTTAAAAGCACTAAAGACACCTTTGATGCACAGCACCATTCAAATGCTCTGTACATGATCCCAAGGCCCCATTTGAAAAGTGACACCAACAAGAACAAATTACAACCTAAAAATCTCTGAGAGCTCAGTGGCACCCTTGTTAAGATGATGTCCATGTGAGTCAGAGGTTGTGAGTTCAAATCCAGCTGAGTTCCTGCTACTTTCACTTTGCAGCATGTTTTGGAGAATAACATCCAGAAGAGAACTGGAAAGAGATGGAAAGCTGAAGAGATTCTCAGAGAGCATGTTGGCCTCTGTCATAAGCTGCTGTCTATTAGAACCACAGGTCGTGGGTTCAAGTTCAGCCCATGGCCTCAGACGGCATACTATAGCATGCCATTTTTCATCATTTTTGAGGATTTGAAAAAAAGATAAAAATCACTCCGAGACAATGGACTATAGCCCATGGTCTCGGAGTGATTTGTCTTTTTTTCAAATCCTCAAAAATGATGAAAAACAATCCGAGACCATGGGCTATAGCCCATGGCCTCGGACGGCATACTATAGCATGCCGTTTTTCATCATTTTTGAGGATTTGTAAAAAAGATGAAAATCACTCCGAGACAATGGACTATAGCCCATGGTCTCGGAGTGATTTTCGTCTTTTTTTCAAATCCTCAAAAATGATGAAAAACACTCCGAGACCATGGGCTATAGCCCATGGCCTCGGACGGCATACTATAGCATGCCGTTTTTCATCATTTTTGAGGATTTGAAAAAAATATGAAATCACTCCGAGACAATGGACTATAGCCCATGGTCTCGGAGTGATTTTCGTCTTTTTTTCAAATCCTCAAAAATTATGAAAAACACTCCGAGACCATGGGCTATAGCCCATGGCCTCGGACGGCATACTATAGCATGCCGTTTTTCATCATTTTTGAGGATTTGAAAAAAAGACGAAAATCACTCCGAGACCATGGGCTATAAAACGACGAGTATAATAAACTGGAAGAAAAGTAACAAGTGTGTGTTCTGGTCCTGTTGATTGAGCTGAGCAGGACCTATAAACCTTCAAGTTTGAGGATTTGTAAAAAAGATGAAAATCACTCCGAGACAATGGACTATAGCCCATGGTCTCGGAGTGATTTTCGTCTTTTTTTCAAATCCTCAAAAATGATGAAAAACACTCCGAGACCATGGGCTATAGCCCATGGCCTCGGACGGCATACTATAGCATGCCGTTTTTCATCATTTTTGAGGATTTGAAAAAAAAAAGAAATCACTCCGAGACAATGGACTATAGCCCATGGTGTCGGAGTGATTTTCGTCTTTTTTTCAAATCCTCAAAAATGACGAAAAACCCTCCGAGACCATGGGCTATAGCCCATGGCCTCGGACGGCATACTATAGCATGCCGTTTTTCATCATTTTTGAGGATTTGAAAAAAAGATGAAAATCCCTCCGAGACAATGGACTATAGCCCATGGTCTCGGAGTGATTTTCGTCTTTTTTTTAATCCTCAAAAATGATGAAAAACCCTCCGAGACCATGGGCTATAGCCCATGGCCTCGGACGGCATACTATAGCATGCCGTTTTTCATCATTTTTGAGGATTTGAAAAAAAGATGAAAATCCCTCCGAGACCATGGGCTATAGTCCATTGTCTCGGAGTGATTTTCATCTTTTTTACAAATCCTCAAAAATGATGAAAAACACTCCGAGACCATGGGCTATAGCCCATGGCCTCGGACGGCATACTATAGACCAGAACACACCTGGGCTGGCTGCCAGGATCACATCCACCAATGGGGAGGCTGTCTGTGTCCTGTCATGGTTTCTCCTCTGTATTATCTGATTAACATCCACGATAACACTTAAAAGCACTAAAGACACCTTTGATGCACAGCACCATTCAAATGCTCTGTACATGATCCCAAGGCCCCATTTGAAAAGTGACACCAACAAGAACAAATTACAACCTGAAAATCTCTGAGAGCTCAGTGGCACCCTTGTTAAGATGATGTCCATGTGAGTCAGAGGTTGTGAGTTCAAATCCAGCTGAGTTCCTGCTACTTTCACTTTGCAGCATGTTTTGGAGAATAACATCCAGAAGAGAACTGGAAAGAGATGGAAAGCTGAGGAGATTCTCAGAGAGCATGGTGGCCTCTGTCATAAGCTGCTGTCTATTAGACCCACAGGTCGTGGGTTCAAGTTCAGCCCATGGCCTCAGACGGCATACTATAGCATGCCATTTTTCATCATTTTTGAGGATTTGAAAAAAAGATAAAAATCACTCCGAGACAATGGACTATAGCCCATGGTCTCGGAGTGATTTTCGTCTTTTTTTCAAATCCTCAAAAATGATGAAAAACACTCCGAGACCATGGGCTATAGCCCATGGCCTCGGACGGCATACTATAGCATGCCGTTTTTCATCATTTTTGAGGATTTGAAAAAAATATGAAATCACTCCGAGACAATGGACTATAGCCCATGGTCTCGGAGTGATTTTCGTCTTTTTTTCAAATCCTCAAAAATGATGAAAAACCCTCCGAGACCATGGGCTATAGCCCATGGCCTCGGACGGCATACTATAGCATGCCGTTTTTCATCATTTTTTAGGATTTGAAAAAAAGATGAAAATCCCTCCGAGACAATGGACTATAGCCCATGGTCTCGGAGTGATTTTCGTCTTTTTTTCAAATCCTCAAAAATGATGAAAAACACTCCGAGACCATGGGCTATAGCCCATGGCCTCGGACGGCATACTATAGCATGCCGTTTTTCATCATTTTTGAGGATTTGAAAAAAAGACGAAAATCACTCCGAGACCATGGGCTATAAAACGACGAGTATAATAAACTGGAAGAAAAGTAACAAGTGTGTGTTCTGGTCCTGTTGATTGAGCTTAGCAGGACCTATAAACCTTCAAGTTTGAGGATTTGTAAAAAAGATGAAAATCACTCCGAGACAATGGACTATAGCCCATGGTCTCGGAGTGATTTTCGTCTTTTTTTCAAATCCTCAAAAATGATGAAAAACACTCCGAGACCATGGGCTATAGCCCATGGCCTCGGACGGCATACTATAGCATGCCGTTTTTCATCATTTTTGAGGATTTGAAAAAAAAAAGAAATCACTCCGAGACAATGGACTATAGCCCATGGTCTCGGAGTGATTTTCGTCTTTTTTTCAAATCCTCAAAAATGACGAAAAACCCTCCGAGACCATGGGCTATAGCCCATGGCCTCGGACGGCATACTATAGCATGCCGTTTTTCATCATTTTTGAGGATTTGAAAAAAAGACGAAAATCACTCCGAGACCATGGGCTATAAAACGACGAGTATAATAAACTGGAAGAAAAGTAACAAGTGTGTGTTCTGGTCCTGTTGATTGAGCTTAGCAGGACCTATAAACCTTCAAGTTTGAGGATTTGTAAAAAAGATGAAAATCACTCCGAGACAATGGACTATAGCCCATGGTCTCGGAGTGATTTTCGTCTTTTTTTCAAATCCTCAAAAATGATGAAAAACACTCCGAGACCATGGGCTATAGCCCATGGCCTCGGACGGCATACTATAGCATGCCGTTTTTCATCATTTTTGAGGATTTGAAAAAAAAAAGAAATCACTCCGAGACAATGGACTATAGCCCATGGTCTCGGAGTGATTTTCGTCTTTTTTTCAAATCCTCAAAAATGACGAAAAACCCTCCGAGACCATGGGCTATAGCCCATGGCCTCGGACGGCATACTATAGCATGCCGTTTTTCATCATTTTTGAGGATTTGAAAAAAAGATGAAAATCCCTCCGAGACAATGGACTATAGCCCATGGTCTCGGAGTGATTTTCGTCTTTTTTTTAATCCTCAAAAAT
Organism: Electrona antarctica; assembly: GCF_951216825.1. Lineage (NCBI taxonomy): Eukaryota > Metazoa > Chordata > Actinopteri > Myctophiformes > Myctophidae > Electrona > Electrona antarctica. The sequence continues at coordinate 319,924 of NC_136793.1, forward strand.
GATGAAAAACCCTCCGAGACCATGGGCTATAGCCCATGGCCTCGGACGGCATACTATAGCATGCCGTTTTTCATCATTTTTGAGGATTTGAAAAAAAGATGAAAATCCCTCCGAGACCATGGGCTATAGTCCATTGTCTCGGAGTGATTTTCATCTTTTTTACAAATCCTCAAAAATGATGAAAAACACTCCGAGACCATGGGCTATAGCCCATGGCCTCGGACGGCATACTATAGACCAGAACACACCTGGGCTGGCTGCCAGGATCACATCCACCAATGGGGAGGCTGTCTGTGTCCTGTCATGGTTTCTCCTCTGTATTATCTGATTAACATCCACGATAACACTTAAAAGCACTAAAGACACCTTTGATGCACAGCACCATTCAAATGCTCTGTACATGATCCCAAGGCCCCATTTGAAAAGTGACACCAACAAGAACAAATTACAACCTGAATATCTCTGAGAGCTCAGTGGCACCCTTGTTAAGATGATGTCCATGTGAGTCAGAGGTTGTGAGTTCAAATCCAGCTGAGTTCCTGCTACTTTCACTTTGCAGCATGTTTTGGAGAATAACATCCAGAAGAGAACTGGAAAGAGATGGAAAGCTGAGGAGATTCTCAGAGAGCATGGTGGCCTCTGTCATAAGCTGCTGTCTATTAGAACCACAGGTCGTGGGTTCAAGTTCAGCCCATGGCCTCAGACGGCATACTATAGCATGCCATTTTTCATCATTTTTGAGGATTTGAAAAAAAGATAAAAATCACTCCGAGACAATGGACTATAGCCCATGGTCTCGGAGTGATTTTCGTCTTTTTTTCAAATCCTCAAAAATGATGAAAAACACTCCGAGACCATGGGCTATAGCCCATGGCCTCGGACGGCATACTATAGCATGCCGTTTTTCATCATTTTTGAGGATTTGAAAAAAATATGAAATCACTCCGAGACAATGGACTATAGCCCATGGTCTCGGAGTGATTTTCGTCTTTTTTTCAAATCCTCAAAAATGATGAAAAACCCTCCGAGACCATGGGCTATAGCCCATGGCCTCGGACGGCATACTATAGCATGCCGTTTTTCATCATTTTTTAGGATTTGAAAAAAAGATGAAAATCCCTCCGAGACAATGGACTATAGCCCATGGTCTCGGAGTGATTTTCGTCTTTTTTTCAAATCCTCAAAAATGATGAAAAACACTCCGAGACCATGGGCTATAGCCCATGGCCTCGGACGGCATACTATAGCATGCCGTTTTTCATCATTTTTGAGGATTTGAAAAAAAGACGAAAATCACTCCGAGACCATGGGCTATAAAACGACGAGTATAATAAACTGGAAGAAAAGTAACAAGTGTGTGTTCTGGTCCTGTTGATTGAGCTTAGCAGGACCTATAAACCTTCAAGTTTGAGGATTTGTAAAAAAGATGAAAATCACTCCGAGACAATGGACTATAGCCCATGGTCTCGGAGTGATTTTCGTCTTTTTTTCAAATCCTCAAAAATGATGAAAAACACTCCGAGACCATGGGCTATAGCCCATGGCCTCGGACGGCATACTATAGCATGCCGTTTTTCATCATTTTTGAGGATTTGAAAAAAAAAAGAAATCACTCCGAGACAATGGACTATAGCCCATGGTCTCGGAGTGATTTTCGTCTTTTTTTCAAATCCTCAAAAATGACGAAAAACCCTCCGAGACCATGGGCTATAGCCCATGGCCTCGGACGGCATACTATAGCATGCCGTTTTTCATCATTTTTGAGGATTTGAAAAAAAGATGAAAATCCCTCCGAGACAATGGACTATAGCCCATGGTCTCGGAGTGATTTTCGTCTTTTTTTTAATCCTCAAAAATGATGAAAAACCCTCCGAGACCATGGGCTATAGCCCATGGCCTCGGACGGCATACTATAGCATGCCGTTTTTCATCATTTTTGAGGATTTGAAAAAAAGATGAAAATCCCTCCGAGACCATGGGCTATAGTCCATTGTCTCGGAGTGATTTTCATCTTTTTTACAAATCCTCAAAAATGATGAAAAACACTCCGAGACCATGGGCTATAGCCCATGGCCTCGGACGGCATACTATAGACCAGAACACACCTGGGCTGGCTGCCAGGATCACATCCACCAATGGGGAGGCTGTCTGTGTCCTGTCATGGTTTCTCCTCTGTATTATCTGATTAACATCCACGATAACACTTAAAAGCACTAAAGACACCTTTGATGCACAGCACCATTCAAATGCTCTGTACATGATCCCAAGGCCCCATTTGAAAAGTGACACCAACAAGAACAAATTACAACCTGAAAATCTCTGAGAGCTCAGTGGCACCCTTGTTAAGATGATGTCCATGTGAGTCAGAGGTTGTGAGTTCAAATCCAGCTGAGTTCCTGCTACTTTCACTTTGCAGCATGTTTTGGAGAATAACATCCAGAAGAGAACTGGAAAGAGATGGAAAGCTGAGGAGATTCTCAGAGAGCATGGTGGCCTCTGTCATAAGCTGCTGTCTATTAGAACCACAGGTCGTGGGTTCAAGTTCAGCCCATGGCCTCAGACGGCATACTATAGCATGCCATTTTTCATCATTTTTGAGGATTTGAAAAAAAGATAAAAATCACTCCGAGACAATGGACTATAGCCCATGGTCTCGGAGTGATTTTCGTCTTTTTTTCAAATCCTCAAAAATGATGAAAAACACTCCGAGACCATGGGCTATAGCCCATGGCCTCGGACGGCATACTATAGCATGCCGTTTTTCATCATTTTTGAGGATTTGAAAAAAATATGAAATCACTCCGAGACAATGGACTATAGCCCATGGTCTCGGAGTGATTTTCGTCTTTTTTTCAAATCCTCAAAAATGATGAAAAACCCTCCGAGACCATGGGCTATAGCCCATGGCCTCGGACGGCATACTATAGCATGCCGTTTTTCATCATTTTTTAGGATTTGAAAAAAAGATGAAAATCCCTCCGAGACAATGGACTATAGCCCATGGTCTCGGAGTGATTTTCGTCTTTTTTTCAAATCCTCAAAAATGATGAAAAACACTCCGAGACCATGGGCTATAGCCCATGGCCTCGGACGGCATACTATAGCATGCCGTTTTTCATCATTTTTGAGGATTTGAAAAAAAGACGAAAATCACTCCGAGACCATGGGCTATAAAACGACGAGTATAATAAACTGGAAGAAAAGTAACAAGTGTGTGTTCTGGTCCTGTTGATTGAGCTTAGCAGGACCTATAAACCTTCAAGTTTGAGGATTTGTAAAAAAGATGAAAATCACTCCGAGACAATGGACTATAGCCCATGGTCTCGGAGTGATTTTCGTCTTTTTTTCAAATCCTCAAAAATGATGAAAAACACTCCGAGACCATGGGCTATAGCCCATGGCCTCGGACGGCATACTATAGCATGCCGTTTTTCATCATTTTTGAGGATTTGAAAAAAAAAAGAAATCACTCCGAGACAATGGACTATAGCCCATGGTCTCGGAGTGATTTTCGTCTTTTTTTCAAATCCTCAAAAATGACGAAAAACCCTCCGAGACCATGGGCTATAGCCCATGGCCTCGGACGGCATACTATAGCATGCCGTTTTTCATCATTTTTGAGGATTTGAAAAAAAGATGAAAATCCCTCCGAGACAATGGACTATAGCCCATGGTCTCGGAGTGATTTTCGTCTTTTTTTTAATCCTCAAAAATGATGAAAAACCCTCCGAGACCATGGGCTATAGCCCATGGCCTCGGACGGCATACTATAGCATGCCGTTTTTCATCATTTTTGAGGATTTGAAAAAAAGATGAAAATCCCTCCGAGACCATGGGCTATAGTCCATTGTCTCGGAGTGATTTTCATCTTTTTTACAAATCCTCAAAAATGATGAAAAACACTCCGAGACCATGGGCTATAGCCCATGGCCTCGGACGGCATACTATAGACCAGAACACACCTGGGCTGGCTGCCAGGATCACATCCACCAATGGGGAGGCTGTCTGTGTCCTGTCATGGTTTCTCCTCTGTATTATCTGATTAACATCCACGATAACACTTAAAAGCACTAAAGACACCTTTGATGCACAGCACCATTCAAATGCTCTGTACATGATCCCAAGGCCCCATTTGAAAAGTGACACCAACAAGAACAAATTACAACCTGAAAATCTCTGAGAGCTCAGTGGCACCCTTGTTAAGATGATGTCCATGTGAGTCAGAGGTTGTGAGTTCAAATCCAGCTGAGTTCCTGCTACTTTCACTTTGCAGCATGTTTTGGAGAATAACATCCAGAAGAGAACTGGAAAGAGATGGAAAGCTGAGGAGATTCTCAGAGAGCATGGTGGCCTCTGTCATAAGCTGCTGTCTATTAGAACCACAGGTCGTGGGTTCAAGTTCAGCCCATGGCCTCAGACGGCATACTATAGCATGCCATTTTTCATCATTTTTGAGGATTTGAAAAAAAGATAAAAATCACTCCGAGACAATGGACTATAGCCCATGGTCTCGGAGTGATTTTCGTCTTTTTTTCAAATCCTCAAAAATGATGAAAAACACTCCGAGACCATGGGCTATAGCCCATGGCCTCGGACGGCATACTATAGCATGCCGTTTTTCACCATTTTTGAGGATTTGAAAAAAATATGAAATCACTCCGAGACAATGGACTATAGCCCATGGTCTCGGAGTGATTTTCGTCTTTTTTTCAAATCCTCAAAAATGATGAAAAACACTCCGAGACCATGGGCTATAGCCCATGGCCTCGGACGGCATACTATAGCATGCCGTTTTTCATCATTTTTGAGGATTTGAAAAAAAGATGAAAATCCCTCCGAGACAATGGACTATAGCCCATGGTCTCGGAGTGATTTTCGTCTTTTTTTAAATCCTCAAAAATGATGAAAAACACTCCGAGACCATGGGCTATAGCCCATGGCCTCGGACGGCATACTATAGCATGCCGTTTTTCATCATTTTTGAGGATTTGAAAAAAAGATGAAAATCCCCCCGAGACCATGGGCTATAGTCCATTGTCTCGGAGTGATTTTCATCTTTTTTACAAATCCTCAAAAATGATGAAAAACACTCCGAGACCATGGGCTATAGCCCATGGCCTCGGACGGCATACTATAGCATGCCGTTTTTCATAATTTTTGAGGATTTGAAAAAAAGATGAAAATCCCTCCGAGACAATGGACTATAGCCCATGGTCTCGGAGTGATTTTCGTCTTTTTTTCAAATCCTCAAAAATGATGAAAAACACTCCGAGACCATGGGCTATAGCCCATGGCCTCGGACGGCATACTATAGCATGCCGTTTTTCATAATTTTTGAGGATTTGAAAAAAAGACGAAAATCACTCCGAGACCATGGGCTATAAAACGACGAGTATAATAAACTGGAAGAAAAGTAACAAGTGTGTGTTCTGGTCCTGTTGATTGAGCTGAGCAGGACCTATAAACCTTCAAGTTTGAGGATTTGTAAAAAAGATGAAAATCACTCCGAGACAATGGACTATAGCCCATGGTCTCGGAGTGATTTTCGTCTTTTTTTCAAATCCTCAAAAATGATGAAAAACACTCCGAGACCATGGGCTATAGCCCATGGCCTCGGACGGCATACTATAGCATGCCGTTTTTCATCATTTTTGAGGATTTGGAAAAAAAAAGAAATCACTCCGAGACAATGGACTATAGCCCATGGTCTCGGAGTGATTTTCGTCTTTTTTTCAAATCCTCAAAAAAAAACGAAAAACCCTCCGAGACCATGGGCTATAGCCCATGGCCTCGGACGGCATACTATAGCATGCCGTTTTTCATCATTTTTGAGGATTTGAAAAAAAGATGAAAATCCCTCCGAGACAATGGACTATAGCCCATGGTCTCGGAGTGATTTTCGTCTTTTTTTTAATCCTCAAAAATGATGAAAAACCCTCCGAGACCATGGGCTATAGCCCATGGCCTCGGACGGCATACTATAGCATGCCGTTTTTCATCATTTTTGAGGATTTGAAAAAAAGATGAAAATCCCTCCGAGACCATGGGCTATAGTCCATTGTCTCGGAGTGATTTTCATCTTTTTTACAAATCCTCAAAAATGATGAAAAACACTCCGAGACCATGGGCTATAGCCCATGGCCTCGGACGGCATACTATAGACCAGAACACACCTGGGCTGGCTGCCAGGATCACATCCACCAATGGGGAGGCTGTCTGTGTCCTGTCATGGTTTCTCCTCTGTATTATCTGATTAACATCCACGATAACACTTAAAAGCACTAAAGACACCTTTGATGCACAGCACCATTCAAATGCTCTGTACATGATCCCAAGGCCCCATTTGAAAAGTGACACCAACAAGAACAAATTACAACCTGAAAATCTCTGAGAGCTCAGTGGCACCCTTGTTAAGATGATGTCCATGTGAGTCAGAGGTTGTGAGTTCAAATCCAGCTGAGTTCCTGCTACTTTCACTTTGCAGCATGTTTTGGAGAATAACATCCAGAAGAGAACTGGAAAGAGATGGAAAGCTGAGGAGATTCTCAGAGAGCATGGTGGCCTCTGTCATAAGCTGCTGTCTATTAGAACCACAGGTCGTGGGTTCAAGTTCAGCCCATGGCCTCAGACGGCATACTATAGCATGCCATTTTTCATCATTTTTGAGGATTTGAAAAAAATATGAAATCACTCCGAGACAATGGACTATAGCCCATGGTCTCGGAGTGATTTTCGTCTTTTTTTCAAATCCTCAAAAATGATGAAAAACACTCCGAGACCATGGGCTATAGCCCATGGCCTCGGACGGCATACTATAGCATGCCGTTTTTCATCATTTTTGAGGATTTGAAAAAAAGATGAAAATCCCTCCGAGACAATGGACTATAGCCCATGGTCTCGGAGTGATTTTCGTCTTTTTTTAAATCCTCAAAAATGATGAAAAACCCTCCGAGACCATGGGCTATAGCCCATGGCCTCGGACGGCATACTATAGCATGCAGTTTTTCATCATTTTTGAGGATTTGAAAAAAAGATGAAAATCCCCCCGAGACCATGGGCTATAGTCCATTGTCTCGGAGTGATTTTCATCTTTTTTACAAATCCTCAAAAATGATGAAAAACACTCCGAGACCATGGGCTATAGCCCATGGCCTCGGACGGCATACTATAGCATGCCGTTTTTCATCATTTTTGAGGATTTGAAAAAAATATGAAATCACTCCGAGACAATGGACTATAGCCCATGGTCTCGGAGTGATTTTCGTCTTTTTTTCAAATCCTCAAAAATGATGAAAAACACTCCGAGACCATGGGCTATAGCCCATGGCCTCGGACGGCATACTATAGCATGCCGTTTTTCATCATTTTTGAGGATTTGAAAAAAAGATGAAAATCCCTCCGAGACAATGGACTATAGCCCATGGTCTCGGAGTGATTTTCGTCTTTTTTTAAATCCTCAAAAATGATGAAAAACCCTCCGAGACCATGGGCTATAGCCCATGGCCTCGGACGGCATACTATAGCATGCAGTTTTTCATCATTTTTGAGGATTTGAAAAAAAGATGAAAATCCCCCCGAGACCATGGGCTATAGTCCATTGTCTCGGAGTGATTTTCATCTTTTTTACAAATCCTCAAAAATGATGAAAAACACTCCGAGACCATGGGCTATAGCCCATGGCCTCGGACGGCATACTATAGCATGCCGTTTTTCATCATTTTTGAGGATTTGAAAAAAAGATGAAAATCCCTCCGAGACAATGGACTATAGCCCATGGTCTCGGAGTGATTTTCGTCTTTTTTTCAAATCCTCAAAAATTATGAAAAACACTCCGAGACCATGGGCTATAGCCCATGGCCTCGGACGGCATACTATAGCATGCCGTTTTTCATCATTTTTGAGGATTTGAAAAAAAGACGAAAATCACTCCGAGACCATGGGCTATAAAACGACGAGTATAATAAACTGGAAGAAAAGTAACAAGTGTGTGTTCTGGTCATGTTGATTGAGCTGAGCAGGACCTATAAACCTTCAAGGTTGAGGATTTGTAAAAAATATGAAAATCACTCTGAGACAATGGACTATAGCCCATGGTCTCGGAGTGATTTTCGTCTTTTTTTCAAATCCTCAAAAATGATGAAAAACACTCCGAGACCATGGGCTATAGCCCATGGCCTCAGACGGCATACTATAGCATGCCATTTTTCATCATTTTTGAGGATTTGAAAAAAAGATAAAAATCACTCCAAGACAATGGACTATAGCCCATGGTCTCGGAGTGATTTGTCTTTTTTTCAAATCCTCAAAAATGATGAAAAACACTCCGAGACCATGGGCTATAGCCCATGGCCTCGGACGGCATACTATAGCATGCCGTTTTTCATCATTTTTGAGGATTTGTAAAAAAGATGAAAATCACTCCGAGACAATGGACTATAGCCCATGGTCTCGGAGTGATTTTCGTCTTTTTTTCAAATCCTCAAAAACGATGAAAAACACTCCGAGACCATGGGCTATAGCCCATGGCCTCGGACGGCATACTATAGCATGCCGTTTTTCATCATTTTTGAGGATTTGAAAAAAATATGAAATCACTCCGAGACAATGGACTATAGCCCATGGTCTCGGAGTGATTTTCGTCTTTTTTTCAAATCCTCAAAAATGATGAAAAACCCTCCGAGACCATGGGCTATAGCCCATGGCCTCGGACGGCATACTATAGCATGCCGTTTTTCATCATTTTTGAGGATTTGAAAAAAAGACGAAAATCACTCCGAGACAATGGACTATAGCCCATGGTCTCGGAGTGATTTTCGTCTTTTTTTCAAATCCTCAAAAATGATGAAAAACACTCCGAGACCATGGGCTATAGCCCATGGCCTCGGACGGCATACTATAGCATGCCGTTTTTCATCATTTTTGAGGATTTGAAAAAAAGACGAAAATCACTCCGAGACCATGAGCTATAAAACGACGAGTATAATAAACTGGAAGAAAAGTAACAAGTGTGTGTTCTGGTCCTGTTGATTGAGCTGAGCAGGACCTATAAACCTTCAAGGTTGAGGATTTGTAAAAAAGATGAAAATCACTCCGAGACAATGGACTATAGCCCATGGTCTCGGAGTGATTTTCGTCTTTTTTTCAAATCCTCAAAAATGATGAAAAACACTCCGAGACCATGGGCTATAGCCCATGGCCTCGGACGGCATACTATAGCATGCCGTTTTTCATCATTTTTGAGGATTTGAAAAAAATATGAAATCACTCCGAGACAATGGACTATAGCCCATGGTCTCGGAGTGATTTTCGTCTTTTTTTCAAATCCTCAAAAATGATGAAAAACCCTCCGAGACCATGGGCTATAGCCCATGGCCTCGGACGGCATACTATAGCATGCCGTTTTTCATCATTTTTGAGGATTTGAAAAAAAGATGAAAATCCCTCCGAGACAATGGACTATAGCCCATGGTCTCGGAGTGATTTTCGTCTTTTTTTCAAATCCTCAAAAATGATGAAAAACACTCCGAGACCATGGGCTATAGCCCATGGCCTCGGACGGCATACTATAGCATGCCGTTTTTCATCATTTTTGAGGATTTGAAAAAAATATGAAATCACTCCGAGACAATGGACTATAGCCCATGGTCTCGGAGTGATTTTCGTCTTTTTTTCAAATCCTCAAAAATGATGAAAAACCCTCCGAGACCATGGGCTATAGCCCATGGCCTCGGACGGCATACTATAGCATGCCGTTTTTCATCATTTTTGAGGATTTGAAAAAAAGATGAAAATCCCTCCGAGACAATGGACTATAGCCCATGGTCTCGGAGTGATTTTCGTCTTTTTTTAAATCCTCAAAAATGATGAAAAACCCTCCGAGACCATGGGCTATAGCCCATGGCCTCGGACGGCATACTATAGCATGCCGTTTTTCATCATTTTTGAGGATTTGAAAAAAAGATGAAAATCCCTCCGAGACCATGGGCTATAGTCCATTGTCTCGGAGTGATTTTCATCTTTTTTACAAATCCTCAAAAATGATGAAAAACACTCCGAGACCATGGGCTATAGCCCATGGCCTCGGACGGCATACTATAGACCAGAACACACCTGGGCTGGCTGCCAGGATCACATCCACCAATGGGGAGGCTGTCTGTGTCCTGTCATGGTTTCTCCTCTGTATTATCTGATTAACATCCACGATAACACTTAAAAGCACTAAAGACACCTTTGATGCACAGCACCATTCAAATGCTCTGTACATGATCCCAAGGCCCCATTTGAAAAGTGACACCAACAATAACAACTTTCAACCTAAAAATCTCTGAGAGCTCAGTGGCACCCTTGTTAAGATGATGTCCATGTGAGTCAGAGGTTGTGAGTTCAAATCCAGCTGAGTTCCTGCTACTTTCACTTTGCAGCATGTTTTGGAGAATAACATCCAGAAGAGAACTGGAAAGAGATGGAAAGCTGAGGAGATTCTCAGAGAGCATGGTGGCCTCTGTCATAAGCTGCTGTCTATTAGAACCACAGGTCGTGGGTTCAAGTTCAGCCCATGGCCTCAGACGGCATACTATAGCATGCCATTTTTCATCATTTTTGAGGATTTGAAAAAAATATGAAAATCACTCCGAGACAATGGACTATAGCCCATGGTCTCGGAGTGATTTTCGTCTTTTTTTCAAATCCTCAAAAATGATGACAAACCCTCCGAGACCATGGGCTATAGCCCATGGCCTCGGACGGCATACTATAGCATGCCGTTTTTCATCATTTTTGAGGATTTGAAAAAAAGATGAAAATCCCTCCGAGACAATGGACTATAGCCCATGGTCTCGGAGTGATTTTCGACTTTTTTTCAAATCCTCATAAATTATGAAAAACCCTCCGAGACCATGGGCTATAGCCCATGGCCTCGGACGCCATACTATAGCATGCCGTTTTTCATCATTTTTGAGGATTTGAAAAAAAGACGAAAATCACTCCGAGACCATGGGCTATAAAACGACGAGTATAATAAACTGGAAGAAAAGTAACAAGTGTGAGTTCTGGTCCTGTTGATTGAGCTGAGCAGGACCTATAAACCTTCAAGGTTTATAAGTCCTTCTCAGCTCAATCAACAGGACCAGAACACACCTGGGCTGGCTGCCAGGATCACATCCACCAATGGGGAGGCTGTCTGTGTCCTGTCATGGTTTCTCCTCTGTATTATCTGATTAACATCCACGATAACACTTAAAAGCACTAAAGACACCTTTGATGCACAGCACCATTCAAATGCTATGTACACGATCCCAAGGCCCCATTTGAAAAGTGACACCAACAATAACAACTTACAACCTAAAAATCTCTGAGAGCTCAGTGGCACCCTTGTTAAGATGGTGTCCATGTGAGTCAGAGGTTGTGAGTTCAAATCCAGCTGAAATCCTGCTACTTTCACTTTGCAGCATGTTTTGGAGAATAACATCCAGAAGAGAACTGGAAAGAGATGGAAAGCTGAGGAGATTCTCAGAGAGCATGGTGGCCTCTGTCATAAGCTGCTGTCTATTAGAACCACAGGTCGTGGGTTCAAGTTCAGCCCATGGCCTCAGACGGCATACTATAGCATGCCATTTTTGAGGATTTGAAAAAAAGATGAAAATCACTCCGAGACAATGGACTATAGCCCATGGTCTCGGAGTGATTTTCGTCTTTTTTTCAAATCCTCAAAAATGATGAAAAACACTCCGAGACCATGGGCTATAGCCCATGGCCTCGGATGGCATACTATAGCATGCCGTTTTTCATCATTTTTGAGGATTTGTAAAAAAGATGAAAATCACTCCGAGACAATGGACTATAGCCCATGGTCTCGGAGTGATTTTCGTCTTTTTTTCAAATCCTCAAAAATGATGAAAAACACTCCGAGACCATGGGCTATAGCCCATGGCCTCGGATGGCATACTATAGCATGCCGTTTTTCATCATTTTTGAGGATTTGTAAAAAAGATGAAAATCACTCCGAGACAATGGACTATAGCCCATGGTCTCGGAGTGATTTTCGTCTTTTTTTCAAATCCTCAAAAATGATGAAAAACACTCCGAGACCATGGGCTATAGTCCATGGTCTCGGATGGCATACTATAGCATGCCGTTTTTCATCATTTTTGAGGATTTGAAAAAAAGATGAAAATCCCTCCGAGACAATGGAATATAGCCCATGGTCTCGGAGTGATTTTCGTCTTTTTTTCAAATCCTCAAAAATTATGAAAAACACTCCGAGACCATGGGCTATAGCCCATGGCCTCGGACGGCATACTATAGCATGCCGTTTTTCATCATTTTTGAGGATTTGAAAAAAAGACGAAAATCACTCCGAGACCATGGGCTATAAAACGACGAGCATAATAAACTGGAAGAAAAGTAACAAGTGTGTGTTCTGGTCCTGTTGATTGAGCTGAGCAGGACCTATAAACCTTCAAGGTTGAGGATTTGTAAAAAAGATGAAAATCACTCCGAGACAATGGACTATAGCCCATGGTCTCGGAGTGATTTTCGTCTTTTTTTCAAATCCTCAAAAATGATGAAAAACACTCCGAGACCATGGGCTATAGCCCATGGCCTCGGATGGCATACTATAGCATGCCGTTTTTCATCATTTTTGAGGATTTGTAAAAAAGATGAAAATCACTCCGAGACAATGGACTATAGCCCATGGTCTCGGAGTGATTTTCGTCTTTTTTTCAAATCCTCAAAAATGATGAAAAACACTCCGAGACCATGGGCTATAGCCCATGGCCTCGGACGGCATACTATAGCATGCCGTTTTTCATCATTTTTGAGGATTTGAAAAAAATATGAAAATCACTCCGAGACAATGGACTATAGCCCATGGTCTCGGAGTGATTTTCGTCTTTTTTTCAAATCCTCAAAAATGATGAAAAACCCTCCGAGACCATGGGCTATAGCCCATGGCCTCGGACGGCATACTATAGCATGCAGTTTTTCATCATTTTTGAGGATTTGAAAAAAAGACGAAAATCACTCCGAGACCATGGGCTATAAAACGACGAGTATAATAAACTGGAAGAAAAGTAACAAGTGTGAGTTCTGGTCCTGTTGATTGAGCTGAGCAGGACCTATAAACCTTCAAGGTTTATAAGTCCTTCTCAGCTCAATCAACAGGACCAGAACACACCTGGGCTGGCTGCCAGGATCACATCCACCAATGGGGAGGCTGTCTGTGTCCTGTCATGGTTTCTCCTCTGTATTATCTGATTAACATCCAAGATAACACTTAAAAGCACTAAAGACACCTTTGATGCACAGCACCATTCAAATGCTCTGTACATGATCCCAAGGCCCCATTTGAAAAGTGACACCAACAATAACAACTTTCAACCTAAAAATCTCTGAGAGCTCAGTGGCACCCTTGTTAAGATGATGTCCATGTGAGTCAGAGGTTGTGAGTTCAAATCCAGCTGAGTTCCTGCTACTTTCACTTTGCAGCATGTTTTGGAGAATAACATCCAGAAGAGAACTGGAAAGAGATGGAAAGCTGAGGAGATTCTCAGAGAGCATGGTGGCCTCTGTCATAAGCTGCTGTCTATTAGAACCACAGGTCGTGGGTTCAAGTTCAGCCCATGGCCTCAGACGGCATACTATAGCATGCCATTTTTCATCATTTTTGAAGATTTGAAAAAAAGATGAAAATCACTCCGAGACAATGGACTATAGCCCATGGTCTCGGAGTGATTTTCGTCTTTTTTTCAAATCCTCAAAAATGATGAAAAACACTCCGAGACCATGGGCTATAGCCCATGGTCTCGGATGGCATACTATAGCATGCCGTTTTTCATCATTTTTGAGGATTTGAAAAAAAGATGAAAATCCCTCCGAGACAATGGAATATAGCCCATGGTCTCGGAGTGATTTTCGTCTTTTTTTCAAATCCTCAAAAATTATGAAAAACACTCCGAGACCATGGGCTATAGCCCATGGCCTCGGACGGCATACTATAGCATGCCGTTTTTCATCATTTTTGAGGATTTGAAAAAAAGACGAAAATCACTCCGAGACCATGGGCTATAAAACGACGAGTATAATAAACTGGAAGAAAAGTAACAAGTGTGTGTTCTGGTCCTGTTGATTGAGCTGAGCAGGACCTATAAACCTTCAAGGTTGAGGATTTGTAAAAAAGATGAAAATCACTCTGAGACAATGGACTATAGCCCATGGTCTCGGAGTGATTTTCGTCTTTTTTTCAAATCCTCAAAAATGATGAAAAACACTCCGAGACCATGGGCTATAGCCCATGGCCTCGGACGGCATACTATAGCATGCCGTTTTTCATCATTTTTGAGGATTTGAAAAAAATATGAAATCACTCCGAGACAATGGACTATAGCCCATGGTCTCGGAGTGATTTTCGTCTTTTTTTCAAATCCTCAAAAATGATGAAAAACCCTCCGAGACCATGGGCTATAGCCCATGGCCTCGGACGGCATACTATAGCATGCCGTTTTTCATCATTTTTGAGGATTTGAAAAAAAGATGAAAATCCCTCCGAGACAATGGACTATAGCCCATGGTCTCGGAGTGATTTTCGTCTTTTTTTCAAATCCTCAAAAATGATGAAAAACCCTCCGAGACCATGGGCTATAGCCCATGGCCTCGGACGGCATACTATAGCAAGCCGTTTTTCATCATTTTTGAGGATTTGAAAAAAAGATGAAAATCCCTCCGAGACAATGGACTATAGCCCATGGTCTCGGAGTGATTTTCGTCTTTTTTTCAAATCCTCAAAAATGATGAAAAACCCTCCGAGACCATGGGCTATAGCCCATGGCCTCGGACGGCATACTATAGCATGCCGTTTTTCATCATTTTTGAGGATTTGAAAAAAAGATGAAAATCCCTCCGAGACAATGGACTATAGCCCATGGTCTCGGAGTGATTTTCGTCTTTTTTTCAAATCCTCAAAAATGATGAAAAACACTCCGAGACCATGGGCTATAGCCCATGGCCTCGGACGGCATACTATAGCATGCCGTTTTTCATCATTTTTGAGGATTTGAAAAAAAGACGAAAATCACTCCGAGACCATGGGCTATAAAACGACGAGTATAATAAACTGGAAGAAAAGTAACAAGTGTGTGTTCTGGTCCTGTTGATTGAGCTGAGCAGGACCTATAAACCTTCAAGGTTTATAGGTCCTTCTCAGCTCAATCAACAGGACCAGAACACACCTGGGCTGGCTGCCAGGATCACATCCACCAATGGGGAGGCTGTCTGTGTCCTGTCATGGTTTCTCCTCTGTATTATCTGATTAACATCCACGATAACACTTAAAAGCACTAAAGACACCTTTGATGCACAGCACCATTCAAATGCTCTGTACATGATCCCAAGGCCCCATTTGAAAAGTGACACCAACAATAACAACTTTCAACCTAAAAATCTCTGAGAGCTCAGTGGCACCCTTGTTAAGATGATGTCCATGTGAGTCAGAGGTTGTGAGTTCAAATCCAGCTGAGTTCCTGCTACTTTCACTTTGCAGCATGTTTTGGAGAATAACATCCAGAAGAGAACTGGAAAGAGATGGAAAGCTGAGGAGATTCTCAGAGAGCATGGTGGCCTCTGTCATAAGCTGCTGTCTATTAGAATCACAGGTCGCGGGTTCAAGTTCAGCCCATGGCCTCAGACGGCATACTATAGCATGCCATTTTTCATCATTTTTGAGGATTTGAAAAAAAGATGAAAATCACTCCGAGACAATGGACTATAGCCCATGGTCTCGGAGCTATTTTCGTCTTTTTTTCAAATCCTCAAAAATGATGAAAAACACTCCGAGACCATGGGCTATAGCCCATGGCCTCGGATGGCATACTATAGCATGCCGTTTTTCATCATTTTTGAGGATTTGTAAAAAAGATGAAAATCACTCCGAGACAATGGACTATAGCCCATGGTCTCGGAGTGATTTTCGTCTTTTTTTCAAATCCTCAAAAATGATGAAAAACACTCCGAGACCATGGGCTATAGCCCATGGCCTCGGATGGCATACTATAGCATGCCGTTTTTCATCATTTTTGAGGATTTGTAAAAAAGATGAAAATCACTCCGAGACAATGGACTATAGCCCATGGTCTCGGAGTGTTTTCCGTCTTTTTTTCAAATCCTCAAAAATGATGAAAAACACTCCGAGACCATGGGCTATAGCCCATGGCCTCGGACGGCATACTATAGCATGCCGTTTTTCATCATTTTTGAGGATTTGAAAAAAATATGAAAATCACTCCGAGACAATGGACTATAGCCCATGGTCTCGGAGTGATTTTCGTCTTTTTTTCAAATCCTCAAAAATGATGAAAAACCCTCCGAGACCATGGGCTATAGCCCATGGCCTCGGACGGCATACTATAGCATGCCGTTTTTCATCATTTTTGAGGATTTGAAAAAAAGACGAAAATCACTCCGAGACCATGGGCTATAAAACGACGAGTATAATAAACTGGAAGAAAAGTAACAAGTGTGTGTTCTGGTCCTGTTGATTGAGCTGAGCAGGACCTATAAACCTTCAAGGTTTATAAGTCCTTCTCAGCTCAATCAACAGGACCAGAACACACCTGGGCTGGCTGCCAGGATCACATCCACCAATGGGGAGGCTGTCTGTGTCCTGTCATGGTTTCTCCTCTGTATTATCTGATTAACATCCACGATAACACTTAAAAGCACTAAAGACACCTTTGATGCACAGCACCATTCAAATGCTCTGTACATGATCCCAAGGCCCCATTTGAAAAGTGACACCAACAATAACAACTTTCAACCTAAAAATCTCTGAGAGCTCAGTGGCACCCTTGTTAAGATGATGTCCATGTGAGTCAGAGGTTGTGAGTTCAAATCCAGCTGAGTTCCTGCTACTTTCACTTTGCAGCATGTTTTGGAGAATAACATCCAGAAGAGAACTGGAAAGAGATGGAAAGCTGAGGAGATTCTCAGAGAGCATGGTGGCCTCTGTCATAAGCTGCTGTCTATTAGAACCACAGGTCGTGGGTTCAAGTTCAGCCCATGGCCTCAGACGGCATACTATAGCATGCCATTTTTCATCATTTTTGAGGATTTGAAAAAAAGATGAAAATCACTCCGAGACAATGGACTATAGCCCATGGTCTCGGAGCTATTTTCGTCTTTTTTTCAAATCCTCAAAAATGATGAAAAACACTCCGAGACCATGGGCTATAGCCCATGGCCTCGGATGGCATACTATAGCATGCCGTTTTTCATCATTTTTGAGGATTTGTAAAAAAGATGAAAATCACTCCGAGACAATGGACTATAGCCCATGGTCTCGGAGTGATTTTCGTCTTTTTTTCAAATCCTCAAAAATGATGAAAAACACTCCGAGACCATGGGCTATAGCCCATGGCCTCGGACGGCATACTATAGCATGCCGTTTTTCATCATTTTTGAGGATTTGAAAAAAAGATGAAAATCCCTCCGAGACAATGGACTATAGCCCATGGTCTCGGAGTGATTTTCGTCTTTTTTTCAAATCCTCAAAAATGATGAAAAACCCTCCGAGACCATGGGCTATAGCCCATGGCCTCGGACGGCATACTATAGCAAGCCGTTTTTCATCATTTTTGAGGATTTGAAAAAAAGATGAAAATCCCTCCGAGACAATGGACTATAGCCCATGGTCTCGGAGTGATTTTCGTCTTTTTTTCAAATCCTCAAAAATGATGAAAAACCCTCCGAGACCATGGGCTATAGCCCATGGCCTCGGACGGCATACTATAGCATGCCGTTTTTCATCATTTTTGAGGATTTGAAAAAAAGATGAAAATCCCTCCGAGACAATGGACTATAGCCCATGGTCTCGGAGTGATTTTCGTCTTTTTTTCAAATCCTCAAAAATGATGAAAAACACTCCGAGACCATGGGCTATAGCCCATGGCCTCGGACGGCATACTATAGCATGCCGTTTTTCATCATTTTTGAGGATTTGAAAAAAAGACGAAAATCACTCCGAGACCATGGGCTATAAAACGACGAGTATAATAAACTGGAAGAAAAGTAACAAGTGTGTGTTCTGGTCCTGTTGATTGAGCTGAGCAGGACCTATAAACCTTCAAGGTTTATAGGTCCTTCTCAGCTCAATCAACAGGACCAGAACACACCTGGGCTGGCTGCCAGGATCACATCCACCAATGGGGAGGCTGTCTGTGTCCTGTCATGGTTTCTCCTCTGTATTATCTGATTAACATCCACGATAACACTTAAAAGCACTAAAGACACCTTTGATGCACAGCACCATTCAAATGCTCTGTACATGATCCCAAGGCCCCATTTGAAAAGTGACACCAACAATAACAACTTTCAACCTAAAAATCTCTGAGAGCTCAGTGGCACCCTTGTTAAGATGATGTCCATGTGAGTCAGAGGTTGTGAGTTCAAATCCAGCTGAGTTCCTGCTACTTTCACTTTGCAGCATGTTTTGGAGAATAACATCCAGAAGAGAACTGGAAAGAGATGGAAAGCTGAGGAGATTCTCAGAGAGCATGGTGGCCTCTGTCATAAGCTGCTGTCTATTAGAATCACAGGTCGCGGGTTCAAGTTCAGCCCATGGCCTCAGACGGCATACTATAGCATGCCATTTTTCATCATTTTTGAGGATTTGAAAAAAAGATGAAAATCACTCCGAGACAATGGACTATAGCCCATGGTCTCGGAGCTATTTTCGTCTTTTTTTCAAATCCTCAAAAATGATGAAAAACACTCCGAGACCATGGGCTATAGCCCATGGCCTCGGATGGCATACTATAGCATGCCGTTTTTCATCATTTTTGAGGATTTGTAAAAAAGATGAAAATCACTCCGAGACAATGGACTATAGCCCATGGTCTCGGAGTGATTTTCGTCTTTTTTTCAAATCCTCAAAAATGATGAAAAACACTCCGAGACCATGGGCTATAGCCCATGGCCTCGGATGGCATACTATAGCATGCCGTTTTTCATCATTTTTGAGGATTTGTAAAAAAGATGAAAATCACTCCGAGACAATGGACTATAGCCCATGGTCTCGGAGTGTTTTCCGTCTTTTTTTCAAATCCTCAAAAATGATGAAAAACACTCCGAGACCATGGGCTATAGCCCATGGCCTCGGACGGCATACTATAGCATGCCGTTTTTCATCATTTTTGAGGATTTGAAAAAAATATGAAAATCACTCCGAGACAATGGACTATAGCCCATGGTCTCGGAGTGATTTTCGTCTTTTTTTCAAATCCTCAAAAATGATGAAAAACCCTCCGAGACCATGGGCTATAGCCCATGGCCTCGGACGGCATACTATAGCATGCCGTTTTTCATCATTTTTGAGGATTTGAAAAAAAGACGAAAATCACTCCGAGACCATGGGCTATAAAACGACGAGTATAATAAACTGGAAGAAAAGTAACAAGTGTGTGTTCTGGTCCTGTTGATTGAGCTGAGCAGGACCTATAAACCTTCAAGGTTTATAAGTCCTTCTCAGCTCAATCAACAGGACCAGAACACACCTGGGCTGGCTGCCAGGATCACATCCACCAATGGGGAGGCTGTCTGTGTCCTGTCATGGTTTCTCCTCTGTATTATCTGATTAACATCCACGATAACACTTAAAAGCACTAAAGACACCTTTGATGCACAGCACCATTCAAATGCTCTGTACATGATCCCAAGGCCCCATTTGAAAAGTGACACCAACAATAACAACTTTCAACCTAAAAATCTCTGAGAGCTCAGTGGCACCCTTGTTAAGATGATGTCCATGTGAGTCAGAGGTTGTGAGTTCAAATCCAGCTGAGTTCCTGCTACTTTCACTTTGCAGCATGTTTTGGAGAATAACATCCAGAAGAGAACTGGAAAGAGATGGAAAGCTGAGGAGATTCTCAGAGAGCATGGTGGCCTCTGTCATAAGCTGCTGTCTATTAGAACCACAGGTCGTGGGTTCAAGTTCAGCCCATGGCCTCAGACGGCATACTATAGCATGCCATTTTTCATCATTTTTGAGGATTTGAAAAAAAGATGAAAATCACTCCGAGACAATGGACTATAGCCCATGGTCTCGGAGCTATTTTCGTCTTTTTTTCAAATCCTCAAAAATGATGAAAAACACTCCGAGACCATGGGCTATAGCCCATGGCCTCGGATGGCATACTATAGCATGCCGTTTTTCATCATTTTTGAGGATTTGTAAAAAAGATGAAAATCACTCCGAGACAATGGACTATAGCCCATGGTCTCGGAGTGATTTTCGTCTTTTTTTCAAATCCTCAAAAATGATGAAAAACACTCCGAGACCATGGGCTATAGCCCATGGCCTCGGACGGCATACTATAGCATGCCGTTTTTCATCATTTTTGAGGATTTGAAAAAAAGATGAAAATCCCTCCGAGACAATGGACTATAGCCCATGGTCTCGGAGTGATTTTCGTCTTTTTTTCAAATCCTCAAAAATGATGAAAAACCCTCCGAGACCATGGGCTATAGCCCATGGCCTCGGACGGCATACTATAGCAAGCCGTTTTTCATCATTTTTGAGGATTTGAAAAAAAGATGAAAATCCCTCCGAGACAATGGACTATAGCCCATGGTCTCGGAGTGATTTTCGTCTTTTTTTCAAATCCTCAAAAATGATGAAAAACCCTCCGAGACCATGGGCTATAGCCCATGGCCTCGGACGGCATACTATAGCATGCCGTTTTTCATCATTTTTGAGGATTTGAAAAAAAGATGAAAATCCCTCCGAGACAATGGACTATAGCCCATGGTCTCGGAGTGATTTTCGTCTTTTTTTCAAATCCTCAAAAATGATGAAAAACACTCCGAGACCATGGGCTATAGCCCATGGCCTCGGACGGCATACTATAGCATGCCGTTTTTCATCATTTTTGAGGATTTGAAAAAAAGACGAAAATCACTCCGAGACCATGGGCTATAAAACGACGAGTATAATAAACTGGAAGAAAAGTAACAAGTGTGTGTTCTGGTCCTGTTGATTGAGCTGAGCAGGACCTATAAACCTTCAAGGTTTATAGGTCCTTCTCAGCTCAATCAACAGGACCAGAACACACCTGGGCTGGCTGCCAGGATCACATCCACCAATGGGGAGGCTGTCTGTGTCCTGTCATGGTTTCTCCTCTGTATTATCTGATTAACATCCACGATAACACTTAAAAGCACTAAAGACACCTTTGATGCACAGCACCATTCAAATGCTCTGTACATGATCCCAAGGCCCCATTTGAAAAGTGACACCAACAATAACAACTTTCAACCTAAAAATCTCTGAGAGCTCAGTGGCACCCTTGTTAAGATGATGTCCATGTGAGTCAGAGGTTGTGAGTTCAAATCCAGCTGAGTTCCTGCTACTTTCACTTTGCAGCATGTTTTGGAGAATAACATCCAGAAGAGAACTGGAAAGAGATGGAAAGCTGAGGAGATTCTCAGAGAGCATGGTGGCCTCTGTCATAAGCTGCTGTCTATTAGAATCACAGGTCGCGGGTTCAAGTTCAGCCCATGGCCTCAGACGGCATACTATAGCATGCCATTTTTCATCATTTTTGAGGATTTGAAAAAAAGATGAAAATCACTCCGAGACAATGGACTATAGCCCATGGTCTCGGAGCTATTTTCGTCTTTTTTTCAAATCCTCAAAAATGATGAAAAACACTCCGAGACCATGGGCTATAGCCCATGGCCTCGGATGGCATACTATAGCATGCCGTTTTTCATCATTTTTGAGGATTTGTAAAAAAGATGAAAATCACTCCGAGACAATGGACTATAGCCCATGGTCTCGGAGTGATTTTCGTCTTTTTTTCAAATCCTCAAAAATGATGAAAAACACTCCGAGACCATGGGCTATAGCCCATGGCCTCGGATGGCATACTATAGCATGCCGTTTTTCATCATTTTTGAGGATTTGTAAAAAAGATGAAAATCACTCCGAGACAATGGACTATAGCCCATGGTCTCGGAGTGATTTTCGTCTTTTTTTCAAATCCTCAAAAATGATGAAAAACACTCCGAGACCATGGGCTATAGCCCATGGCCTCGGACGGCATACTATAGCATGCCGTTTTTCATCATTTTTGAGGATTTGAAAAAAATATGAAAATCACTCCGAGACAATGGACTATAGCCCATGGTCTCGGAGTGATTTTCGTCTTTTTTTCAAATCCTCAAAAATGATGAAAAACCCTCCGAGACCATGGGCTATAGCCCATGGCCTCGGACGGCATACTATAGCATGCCGTTTTTCATCATTTTTGAGGATTTGAAAAAAAGACGAAAATCACTCCGAGACCATGGGCTATAAAACGACGAGTATAATAAACTGGAAGAAAAGTAACAAGTGTGTGTTCTGGTCCTGTTGATTGAGCTGAGCAGGACCTATAAACCTTCAAGGTTTATAAGTCCTTCTCAGCTCAATCAACAGGACCAGAACACACCTGGGCTGGCTGCCAGGATCACATCCACCAATGGGGAGGCTGTCTGTGTCCTGTCATGGTTTCTCCTCTGTATTATCTGATTAACATCCACGATAACACTTAAAAGCACTAAAGACACCTTTGATGCACAGCACCATTCAAATGCTCTGTACATGATCCCAAGGCCCCATTTGAAAAGTGACACCAACAATAACAACTTTCAACCTAAAAATCTCTGAGAGCTCAGTGGCACCCTTGTTAAGATGATGTCCATGTGAGTCAGAGGTTGTGAGTTCAAATCCAGCTGAGTTCCTGCTACTTTCACTTTGCAGCATGTTTTGGAGAATAACATCCAGAAGAGAACTGGAAAGAGATGGAAAGCTGAGGAGATTCTCAGAGAGCATGGTGGCCTCTGTCATAAGCTGCTGTCTATTAGAACCACAGGTCGTGGGTTCAAGTTCAGCCCATGGCCTCAGACGGCATACTATAGCATGCCATTTTTCATCATTTTTGAGGATTTGAAAAAAAGATGAAAATCACTCCGAGACAATGGACTATAGCCCATGGTCTCGGAGCTATTTTCGTCTTTTTTTCAAATCCTCAAAAATGATGAAAAACACTCCGAGACCATGGGCTATAGCCCATGGCCTCGGATGGCATACTATAGCATGCCGTTTTTCATCATTTTTGAGGATTTGTAAAAAAGATGAAAATCACTCCGAGACAATGGACTATAGCCCATGGTCTCGGAGTGATTTTCGTCTTTTTTTCAAATCCTCAAAAATGATGAAAAACACTCCGAGACCATGGGCTATAGCCCATGGCCTCGGATGGCATACTATAGCATGCCGTTTTTCATCATTTTTGAGGATTTGTAAAAAAGATGAAAATCACTCCGAGACAATGGACTATAGCCCATGGTCTCGGAGTGATTTTCGTCTTTTTTTCAAATCCTCAAAAATGATGAAAAACACTCCGAGACCATGGGCTATAGCCCATGGCCTCGGACGGCATACTATAGCATGCCGTTTTTCATCATTTTTGAGGATTTGAAAAAAATATGAAAATCACTCCGAGACAATGGACTATAGCCCATGGTCTCGGAGTGATTTTCGTCTTTTTTTCAAATCCTCAAAAATGATGAAAAACCCTCCGAGACCATGGGCTATAGCCCATGGCCTCGGACGGCATACTATAGCATGCAGTTTTTCATCATTTTTGAGGATTTGAAAAAAAGACGAAAATCACTCCGAGACCATGGGCTATAAAACGACGAGTATAATAAACTGGAAGAAAAGTAACAAGTGTGAGTTCTGGTCCTGTTGATTGAGCTGAGCAGGACCTATAAACCTTCAAGGTTTATAAGTCCTTCTCAGCTCAATCAACAGGACCAGAACACACCTGGGCTGGCTGCCAGGATCACATCCACCAATGGGGAGGCTGTCTGTGTCCTGTCATGGTTTCTCCTCTGTATTATCTGATTAACATCCAAGATAACACTTAAAAGCACTAAAGACACCTTTGATGCACAGCACCATTCAAATGCTCTGTACATGATCCCAAGGCCCCATTTGAAAAGTGACACCAACAATAACAACTTTCAACCTAAAAATCTCTGAGAGCTCAGTGGCACCCTTGTTAAGATGATGTCCATGTGAGTCAGAGGTTGTGAGTTCAAATCCAGCTGAGTTCCTGCTACTTTCACTTTGCAGCATGTTTTGGAGAATAACATCCAGAAGAGAACTGGAAAGAGATGGAAAGCTGAGGAGATTCTCAGAGAGCATGGTGGCCTCTGTCATAAGCTGCTGTCTATTAGAACCACAGGTCGTGGGTTCAAGTTCAGCCCATGGCCTCAGACGGCATACTATAGCATGCCATTTTTCATCATTTTTGAGGATTTGAAAAAAAGATGAAAATCACTCCGAGACAATGGACTATAGCCCATGGTCTCGGAGTGATTTTCGTCTTTTTTTCAAATCCTCAAAAATGATGAAAAACACTCCGAGACCATGGGCTATAGCCCATGGCCTCGGATGGCATACTATAGCATGCCGTTTTTCATCATTTTTGAGGATTTGTAAAAAAGATGAAAATCACTCCGAGACAATGGACTATAGCCCATGGTCTCGGAGTGATTTTCGTCTTTTTTTCAAATCCTCAAAAATGATGAAAAACCCTCCGAGACCATGGGCTATAGCCCATGGCCTCGGACGGCATACTATAGCATGCCGTTTTTCATCATTTTTGAGGATTTGAAAAAAAGATGAAAATCCCTCCGAGACAATGGACTATAGCCCATGGTCTCGGAGTGATTTTCGTCTTTTTTCCAAATCCTCAAAAATGATGAAAAACCCTCCGAGACCATGGGCTATAGCCCATGGCCTCGGACGGCATACTATAGCATGCCGTTTTTCATCATTTTTGAGGATTTGAAAAAAATATGAAAATCCCTCCGAGACAATGGACTATAGCCCATGGTCTCGGAGTGATTTTCGTCTTTTTTTCAAATCCTCAAAAATGATGAAAAACCCTCCGAGACCATGGGCTATAGCCCATGGCCTCGGACGGCATACTATAGCATGCCGTTTTTCATCATTTTTGAGGATTTGAAAAAAAGATGAAAATCCCTCCGAGACAATGGACTATAGCCCATGGTCTCGGAGTGATTTTCGTCTTTTTTTCAAATCCTCAAAAATGATGAAAAACCCTCCGAGACCATGGGCTATAGCCCATGGCCTCGGACGGCATACTATAGCATGCCGTTTTTCATCATTTTTGAGGATTTGAAAAAAATATGAAAATCCCTCCGAGACAATGGACTATAGCCCATGGTCTCGGAGTGATTTTCGTCTTTTTTTCAAATCCTCAAAAATGATGAAAAACCCTCCGAGACCATGGGCTATAGCCCATGGCCTCGGACGGCATACTATAGCATGCAGTTTTTCATCATTTTTGAGGATTTGAAAAAAAGACGAAAATCACTCCGAGACCATGGGCTATAAAACGACGAGTATAAGTGTAAATACAACAAAATGAGCAGGGCACTTCAGGGAATTGAACCCTGTCCCGGTAAACCAAGGGTGCCAACACCAGTGCCTTCGTTTTAGTTTTGTTGTCATTTACAGGCCCAGTGCCTCCCCAAGCGTGACGAACAAGCGTGACGAACAAGAGTGACGACATACTATATCCCACACTTTCTAGACTTGAGAGCTACTTTCAAAATGACCAGCTCAACCAGATCTACCCACCAAAAATATATACATTATCCCATTATCCCACACAATAAGCCTGTTGCATTGTGGGTTTGCGCTGCCCTTTTTGATGTCGATCAATCAAGTGCAGTCACCTTAATGTGTGGCAGATGCCAAAAATAGTTTATTATTTATTTTTAATTGTATAATTTTAGGGGCCATGTGATGTGTTCTACCTGCACAGCCTGTGTGATCTACTGGTAGATCACAATCTACCTTTTGGGCACCCCTGGTCTATAGCATGCCGTTTTCCATAATTTTTGAGGATTTGAAAAAAAGACGAAAATGAGGATTTGAAAAAAAGACGAAAATCACTCCGAGACGATGGGCTATAGCCCATGGTCTCGAACGGCATACTATAGCATGCCGTTTTCCATCATTTTTGAGGATTTGAAAAAAAGACGAAAATGACTCCGAGACAATGGGCTATAGCCCATGGTCTCGGAGTGATTTTCGTCTTTTTTTTTGTCGTTATAGTATTAGTTTTTTCGTGATTTTCATCTTTCTTTCAAATGAAAAAGTCTTGTTTAATAATGTTGTGGATCTGCAGCAGCAGTCAAACCAGACCAACGCAGAAATTAAATAAAAACTAGAAAAAGTCCCCCTCGGGGCACAGGTCTCCACCAGGGCAGGTCAGGTTGTGGCCTCCTGGTGGTGCTATAATAGGCCAATGTGAAAAGGGTGCCATTTCTTCATACGCCTTTGATGGCAATTGGATGATTTGAGGCATGCGGAAAATGCAGGTCAAAGGTTTGTCCTTGGCCTCTAGGGAGTGTGCATGCAACGTTTCCCGCAGATCGGTGCAGTTTTAGGTAAAAAATGTGAAAAGCTGCCTCATGGTGGCGCTATAACAGGCCGTTCATCGTTGGCATCCAGGGAGTGTGTGTGCAAAGTTTGGCATCGACCGGGTTAACGGTGCCGGAGATTAGCTGGTAACGGACGGACGGAAGGACGGACACACACACACACACGGACGGAGTGCAAAACATACTCTCTCCCCATAGACAATAATAATAATAAATATAGCTGCAAGCAGCGATAAGGCGGGACCAAGAAAGAAGACAATACGGAATAAGAACAATATGCACAAATAAGACTGACAAGTTGTCAGTGCCCGGATTTGAACACACAACCTTGTGGTCTGAATCAGAGCATGTTATTTTCGTGTTAATTTCCTGATGTCTGTCTGTCTGTCTGTCTGTCTGTCTGTCTGTCTGTCTGTCTGCCTGCCTGCCTGCCTGCCTGCCTGCCTGCCTGCCTGCCTGCCTGCCTGCCTGCCTGCCTGCCTGCCTGCCTACCTGCCTGCCTTTCAGAACATCCATCCTTTGTATTGTTTAGCCTAGCAGTGTCCTGTAGTGCCTCTATAGCTGAAGGATAAATGTGTCCTGCTGTGAGGTCTCTGTTCTCTCCTGTAAATATGACTGATTCCCTCTAATCCACGTCTCGTTTTGGGCTCATTCTCTGCAGGTTCTCCCAAATCTCTCCACAGCACTTCAGATTACAGAGAGAGAGAGAGAGAGAGAGAGAGAGAGAGAGAGAGAGAGAGAGAGAGAGAGACATTTTGACTTTTCTAAAACCCTTTTATTTACAAACTGAAAACCAGTAACACTTCAGTTGTTTTCAAACAGACATTCGAGGTTCAAAACAGGGGCATTCTTACCTAAAAACCAAACCAAAAAGAAGAGTCTCATCAACAACTGAGCAAATTACATCATTAAAACACCATTGTTGCACAAAAGTGTCCACATTTTTCATTCCCTGGTGAAATCTAAAATCGAGAGCACTTCAGATTACAGAGAGAGAGAGAGAGAGAGAGAGAGAGAGAGACACAGACAGACAGACAGACAGACAGACAGACAGACAGAATAAGCTAGTCTGTCGGGCAGAGAAGAGAGAATGGTGCAGTTGTTTATTTCTGGAGCAAGTCCAGCCCAAGCTATCTCATTAGACTGTTTGTGATTGAAAACTACTCTGAAGCTGGTATCATTAACCTGCCCACACAACCATACAGTCATGTGGGGCTTTACAAACTATAGCGAGAATGAAATGAGCCTTTAGGTGTTGTGATGTCCCATCTTCAAAACCCACTTCCATTTGCATCTACGGGCTAGCATAATGCTTTTTTTTCCTTTACTATTTTGAAAAACATTTTAGAATCTAAATATACAAAGTAAAACTAAAGTAAAATAATTGTAGTGGATTAAAAGGCAATATTTATGCCTCTGAAACTTAGTGGAGTAAAAGTACAGAGAACAGAAACAGATGGAAACAGATGATCCACTGTGGCGACACCGGCGGGGAATTAGACGAAGGTTTCTCAACAACGGTCAGGTTCGGCCAGGGACCAAATGGACCCTCATGGGTCTGTACACAAGTCTGTGTACAAATGGTACAGATGGATATAAACACTGAGGATTGGACCGATTGCATCTCGAAAGTGATGGAAAAAATAGTCTATGAACAGGTTGAAAAGGTGGATGCTGGCAAATACTGCGGCATGGTCAAGCTGGACCTCCAAAAGGCTTTTGACACCGTGAACCACTCCATACTGGTTAACAAGCTAAAAGCAATTGGTTTCGATAGCACATCAGTGAGCTGGATGCAATCCTACCTGGAGGGGAGAGAACAGATGGTGGAAGTGAACGGAACACTGTCCCCCCCCCCCCTCCCAGTGAGCTGTGGCGTTCCACAAGGGAGCATACTAGGGCCTCTAGTAAACAAGTGTAATGCTTAATTGGGTCGTCCACTCACAGTTAACAGCCTTTGTATTGAGTTTGTGCTTGAAATGTACTGTAATTCTGCAAACTGTTAATAAATATTTCACTCAATCAATCAATCAATCACCCCAGACGGATGCCTCGCGACCATATGGCCATAGACCAAACCTAACTGGGCCGTCTGGAAACCTGGAAAACCCGGGTCGGCCGAGGGTCGCTGCAGGGCCGGGGGACGCTGGGCCGAGGGACGCTGCAGGGCCGGCATCCATGGGGAAAAAGGAAATGAACACGCACTGATGCATAGTGTGTGCGGTGAACCACAAACAATGGCCCACATGAAGACATGTAGCCATTCCCCACAATGTACTGGACAGGACCCGGGCCATGCCCCACAATGTACTGGACAGGACCTGGGCCATGCCCCACAATGTACTGGACAGGACCCGGGCCATGCCCCACAATGTACTGGACAGGACCCGGGCCATGCCCCACAATGTACTGGACAGGACCCGGGCCATGCCCCACAATGTACTGGACAGGACCTGGGCCATGCCCCACAATGTACTGGACAGGACCTGGGCCATGCCCCACAATGTACTGGACAGGACCCGGGCCATGCCCCACAATGTACTGGACAGGACCTGGGCCATGCCCCACAATGTACTGGACAGGACCTGGGCCATGCCCCACAATGTACTGGACAGGACCCGGGCCATGCCCCACAATGTACTGGACAGGACCTGGGCCATGCCCCACAATGTACTGGACAGGACCCGGGCCATGCCCCACAATGTACTGGACAGGACCTGGGCCATGCCCCACAATGTACTGGACAGGACCTGGGCCATGCCCCACAATGTACTGGACAGGACCTGGGCCATGCCCCACAATGTACTGGACAGGACCCGGGCCATGCCCCACAATGTACTGGACAGGACCCGGGCCATGCCCCACAATGTACTGGACAGGACCTGGGCCATGCCCCACAATGTACTGGACAGGACCCGGGCCATGCCCCACAATGTACTGGACAGGACCCGGGCCATGCCCCACAATGTACTGGACAGGACCTGGGCCATGCCCCACAATGTACTGGACAGGACCTGGGCCATGCCCCACAATGTACTGGACAGGACCTGGGCCATGCCCCACAATGTACTGGACAGGACCTGGGCCATGCCCCACAATGTACTGGACAGGACCTGGGCCATGCCCCACAATGTACTGGACAGGACCTGGGCCATGCCCCACAATGTACTGGACAGGACCTGGGCCATGCCCCACAATGTACTGGACAGGACCTGGGCCATGCCCCACAATGTACTGGACAGGACCCGGGCCATGCCCCACAATGTACTGGACAGGACCTGGGCCATGCCCCACAATGTACTGGACAGGACCCGGGCCATGCCCCACAATGTACTGGACAGGACCTGGGCCATGCCCCACAATGTACTGGACAGGACCCGGGCCATGCCCCACAATGTACTGGACAGGACCTGGGCCATGCCCCACAATGTACTGGACAGGACCGGGCCATGCCCCACAATGTACTGGACAGGACCTGGGCCATGCCCCACAATGTACTGGACAGGACCTGGGCCATGCCCCACAATGTACTGGACAGGACCCGGGCCATGCCCCACAATGTACTGGACAGGACCCGGGCCATGCCCCACAATGTACTGGACAGGACCCGGGCCATGCCCCACAATGTACTGGACAGGACCTGGGCCATGCCCCACAATGTACTGGACAGGACCCGGGCCATGCCCCACAATGTACTGGACAGGACCGGGGCCATGCCCCACAATGTACTGGACAGGACCTGGGCCATGCCCCACAATGTACTGGACAGGACCCGGGCCATGCCCCACAATGTACTGGACAGGACCTGGGCCATGCCCCACAATGTACTGGACAGGACCCGGGCCATGCCCCACAATGTACTGGACAGGACCCGGGCCATGCCCCACAATGTACTGGACAGGACCGGGCCATGCCCCACAATGTACTGGACAGGACCTGGGCCATGCCCCACAATGTACTGGACAGGACCCGGGCCATGCCCCACAATGTACTGGACAGGACCTGGGCCATGCCCCACAATGTACTGGACAGGACCTGGGCCATGCCCCACAATGTACTGGACAGGACCCGGGCCATGCCCCACAATGTACTGGACAGGACCTGGGCCATGCCCCACAATGTACTGGACAGGACCGGGCCATGCCCCACAATGTACTGGACAGGACCTGGGCCATGCCCCACAATGTACTGGACAGGACCTGGGCCATGCCCCACAATGTACTGGACAGGACCCGGGCCATGCCCCACAATGTACTGGACAGGACCTGGGCCATGCCCCACAATGTACTGGACAGGACCTGGGCCATGCCCCACAATGTACTGGACAGGACCCGGGCCATGCCCCACAATGTACTGGACAGGACCCGGGCCATGCCCCACAATGTACTGGACAGGACCGGGGCCATGCCCCACAATGTACTGGACAGGACCCGGGCCATGCCCCACAATGTACTGGACAGGACCCGGGCCATGCCCCACAATGTACTGGACAGGACCCGGGCCATGCCCCACAATGTACTGGACAGGACCTGGGCCATGCCCCACAATGTACTGGACAGGACCCGGGCCATGCCCCACAATGTACTGGACAGGACCCGGGCCATGCCCCACAATGTACTGGACAGGACCTGGGCCATGCCCCACAATGTACTGGACAGGACCTGGGCCATGCCCCACAATGTACTGGACAGGACCCGGGCCATGCCCCACAATGTACTGGACAGGACCCGGGCCATGCCCCACAATGTACTGGACAGGACCCGGGCCATGCCCCACAATGTACTGGACAGGACCCGGGCCATGCCCCACAATGTACTGGACAGGACCCGGGCCATGCCCCACAATGTACTGGACAGGACCCGGGCCATGCCCCACAATGTACTGGACAGGACCTGGGCCATGCCCCACAATGTACTGGACAGGACCCGGGCCATGCCCCACAATGTACTGGACAGGACCCGGGCCATGCCCCACAATGTACTGGACAGGACCCGGGCCATGCCCCACAATGTACTGGACAGGACCCGGGCCGAGACAAATAATGCTGCTGCACTCGCCTGCACCAACCACTGGAAAGACGTGAAATAGAGCAGAGCTTCCCAACCACTAGGTGGTGCTTGAGCCCTCCTCTGCTGGTAAGATAAAGATAAAGAAAACTTTATTGTCCATTAAATTGACATAAAATGGAAATTCGTCTTTGGCACACCGGCAGTCAGTTATTTTTTTTTTAATGGCACAAATTAAGTTTTGTAACCCTTCTTTTTAGCTAATTTTGCCCTAAGCCTCCTGCCCGATGGAAACAAGTCAAATTCAGAGTGAAGAGGATGGGTAGAATCATTGTAAATCTGAATAGCTTTTTTGGTTATGGAGCGGTTGTATATGTCCTGAAGTTGGTTTGGTTATGGAGCGGTTGTATATGTCCTGAAGTTGGTTTGGTTATGGAGCGGTTGTATATGTCCTGAAGTTGGTTTGGTTATGGAGCGGTTGTATATGTCCTGAAGTTGGTTTGGTTATGGAGCGGTTGTATATGTCCTGAAGTTGGTTTGGTTATGGAGCGGTTGTATATGTCCTGAAGTTGGTTTGGTTATGGAGCGGTTGTATATGTCCTGAAGTTGGTTTGGTTATGGAGCGGTTGTATATGTCCTGAAGTTGGTTTGGTTATGGAGCGGTTGTATATGTCCTGAAGTTGGTTTGGTTATGGAGCGGTTGTATATGTCCTGAAGTTGGTTTGGTTATGGAGCGGTTGTATATGTCCTGAAGTTGCAATACTGAGTACCACAGACAAAAAACAGTCTAAGTCCAAATTTCATTCTGACCCCTCCACGAAAAGGCCTCGTTGTCCTGAACCCTTATCTATCATTTATACATTATGGATAAATAGTGTGGACTGTTGTTCATCTGTGGCATTCAATATTGTTTGTCTCCAATGATCTTACTTCATGGTTGACTACCTGGGTGTTTATTTATGGTACACAGAGGAGTCACCCAAAAAAAATGAGAAGGTGGAATTTTCATTGATATTACAGGTAGTTCTTCTCATGGATTTCAACCTCAAGGTCATGGACTTGGTTGAAATGGGCTCTCCAGCCGTGCTGGAATGAGCATGACAGGCAGTACACGGTACACCTTAGGCGTTATAATAGAAGATCTGAGAACGGATTTAATCACATTAGAAATATCATCAGTTGTGCTGATTAGTGATTAGACAGAGTTTTGTCAGAGCAGCAGCGTTATTGGCTTTTAGGAATGGAACAAAAATGTTATTTGTATTTTAACATCAGTTATTATGGTGGTACCTGGAGAGCCAAATTATGTTCTGAGGTGGTACTTCAGTATGAAAAGGCTGGGAACCAATGATATAGACTATAGGATGGCCGGACCGGACAAATAAGATTCCCCAGTGTGGATTGTTTTGATTGATTGAAATATGTATTAACAGTTTGCAGAATTACAGTACATTTCAAGCACAAACTCAATACAAAGACTGTTAACTGTGAGTGGACGACCCAATTAAGCATTACACTTTTACAAGAGGGTCCACCATGTTCAATTCATCAAACCTGAATGAGACGTACGTACATTAGAGACGTACAAATAGACACTTCTATATAGCCAAAGAACAGAACAGGAAATTATCATAAAGGAGGTAAAAAGGGAAAAGAAACATATACAGTGAGGGGAAAAAGGGGTGGTTGGGTGGGGGGGGGGGGTGTGATTCAGATTTTACGGGGGCCAGTTTCGAATCGCAGCCGTCAGGTGCCCTTTGCGAGCGGTTTTGAATGAGTCAAGGGACACGCATGTCCAATGGCATTGATACGCATGTCCAATGGCATTGCAAGAGACTAAACAATGAACATCAATGATGATGTTTAGGTGAAAAAGGAACAGAAAAAAATAATATAATAATTAAGTAATTAATTCAAATTAAAATGTTACCGAGAAGCATCGTTGGGTCTTACAGGGTTTAATGATATAGGGCGTTCCACATTTTGTTGGCATGTGTTGTGGCCCTATAGAGGGTATGCGCATGCTTAAAGTGAATGGCACATCGAGTGGCAAAGCAACAGGCAAAGTGAGTTTAACATTGTTTAATGTTGTTTAATGCAATCAGATAGGACTTTGGAATGAATGGGCTGTCAAGGCCAGAAAGTAGTTTTTTGCCACTCGGTCAGTAGGCGTTCCTGCATAACTTCCGGGTTTGATGATGATGTCACGCGCATACACTCTATACAACGCATCTCAAACCGGGACGTCCTTGAAATGACAACGGCGGCGCAGGTATCAGGATCACTGCTATATCAGTCATTGTTCCGGCTATACCACGGCCAGTGACGTGGCGATGGCGATGGCGATGG
The DNA here is from genome assembly GCF_951216825.1 of Electrona antarctica. Taxonomy (NCBI): domain Eukaryota; kingdom Metazoa; phylum Chordata; class Actinopteri; order Myctophiformes; family Myctophidae; genus Electrona; species Electrona antarctica. The sequence goes on from NC_136793.1 coordinate 353,796, forward strand.
CATGTGGAGGGGAAACAAGGTCACACAATTCATCATCCATGAATCATTCTCTACACAGTACAGCCTATAGCCTCGTCCGCCACGCTCTATAATCCCCCTCCCTTTGATCCCTTATATCTGATGGTGACCCTTCAGTCTGAGATTACAAACATCTGCTGGCCCATCAACTCCCCAAGCTGTTATGATGGACGCTCAGTCGCACGCGGCGGCAGGGGGGGGGGGGGGGGGGGGGAGCTTTCGGACACGCTTGCACGGTGAAAACAACACAAAGAGATTAAGGGTTAGGCCCTCATTTATCAACCGTGCGTACGCCAAAATATGGGTGTACGCCGGAATTACCGCAATTTTCGGCATTTGCGCCAACGTTTGAATTTGAACTTGAGCCAAGACAAAAACCACGTCTGGTCGGGAGCTGTCGTACGCTTTGTCCTCACCTGTTTTTCTGTCGTAGAACAGCGGAGCAGCATTGTTTGACCAGCTGAGAGGCTGTCACAGGCATCGAAACATATGTATTCACTCCTAAAATGTTTATATAAAAAAAGGTATGTATATGGGCTAAATGTAAAAAAGAAAAAAAAAGTAAAGGAATACATCAACGATGTGTCTTTGTGTCATATAAAAATGAGTAGGAGATTTCCAACTTTACAAGCAAGCAATTAAAATCGCGCATTTAAAAACAATGTTGCAAGTTAGATGCGTAAGCCATTTAAACAGTGTTTTGCATGATGAGCGCATACATGCGAGGATTTGGGCTGTCTGTTCTGAAATATTTCCATGACGGGACGTTGGAGAGTATAGTGCAGCGCTGCAGCTGCGGAGAGTCCCAACTTGGGTAGCCTACTGTAGCCTAATCTACAGCAGGCCGATGTCTTTCTGGAGTTACAGTATGTGCAATCTCCTCTTCGCTTAATAAACCCGACGCGTCGCTCGAATGCCAAATGTGCCGTGCCAGCGCAAGTGGGAACGCATCGGAGATAGTATAGGCTAAGCCAGCCTGCAGCCTACCACCACCACCACCACTGTCCAGTGCCACATAAGGCTACGGTTTTGGCTGCAATATTCATATAATTGACAGTTGACAGCGAGGCAATTTAAATAGACTGAACGTGCAAACTGCATGGTCAATTGGTCACGGTGTCACGGACGGACCACAGTGATAGAGAGACAGACAGGACAGGAGATGCACCTTGCAAAACAGCAGCGTGTGTGCGCGCCTATTTGTTATATAATTCATGGTTCACAGGTTCAGGTTTTCGTTCACTAATATATCTTGTTGTATATTAAATGAATAAAGACTTTAATAATTGAATATACAACTAACAACACAGTGACAGTTGCTTGCAAATTGCGATATGTGCGTGCGTGCGTGCGGGGGGTGAGGCGGGCAGCAAGGGAAGCGAAGCGAGAGGAGAAACAGACAGGGTAGTCCTACAGCTTTATTTAATTCATGCAGATTTATTTATTTAAGATACAACAAGTTGCGTGTGCGTGCGTGCGTCTGTGTGTGTGTGTATGGGAGGGGGCAGCAAGGCAACTTAGGCAAGCGAGTGAAACGTTTTTTTTTCCCTGTAACCATGGTTTCCAGGTCGTATTGCAGTTGTTCATGTCGCAAAAACGAGGGCGAGGCTTGATTTCATAGGGCGTGCCAGATTGATTTCAGCCGTCACATTTATTACTGCTAGGAATGAAATTAGGAAGGATCAGCTGTCTGCGATCACTTTATAAATGCCGACCCGACGTGGGTGTACTACGAATCCTACACTCGAATTTGGGGCAGAATTTACACTCAATTGATAAATGAGGGCCTAAGGGTGTAGAGGGGAGAAAACAAAAGAGCAGACCAAGAACTCAACCGGCCGTGGGTTCTTAATTTGGCCTGAAAAGTCAATGATTTATAGTGATGAAATATTGCACGCATATCAACATGCTTGGTCATCGCAATGGGATCCATCACTTAAGGGTGTAGAGGGGAGAAAACAAAAGAGCAGATCAAGAACTCAACAGCCTTGGGTTCTTTTGGCCTGAAAAATGTGGGGAAAAAGTCCATGATTTATAGTGATGAAATATTGCACGCATGCATAACATGCTTGGTCATCGCAATGGGATCCATCACTTAATGACCCCGGCGGGAGATATGGCGTGCATGTGTGATTAACAGGTGTAATCTGAGAGGTGTGTTGTTGTGTATAGGCTGATGGGAGATGGATCACTTCACAGCCAGATCCAGGTGTCCTTCTCCATCACAGCACCGCCAACTGAGTAGGCCTACCACAGACGAAAAACAGTCTAAGGCTGAGCTCACACCTTTCATGTAATTCTCGTGCTCGTTGGATGCTCGTTGGATGCTTGTTGTGTTGTGTCATGGCCGCCCAATTTATTTCCAATGGAGGTCACATGGTTTGACCCAACATTGTGTTGTGTGAGGGGGAGGGGCGCAGTCGTGCGCCCCTCCCCCTCACACAACACAATGTTGGGTCAAACCATGTGACCTCCATTGGAAATGCATTGGGCCGCTGGGCGGCCATGACACAACACCCAACGAGCACAGAGAATTGCATTAACCGTGTGAGTGCACCCTAAGTCCAAATTTCATTCTGACCCCTCCACTAAAAGGCCTCGTTGTCCTGAACCCTTATCTATCATTTATACATTATGGATCAATAGTGTGGACTTAAGGTGGCCTTACACTAGCCGATAATCGGGCATTTTTTGACGCTCGGGGGGTGCCCGACTCAATCGATCTGCTCGGGGCCGCTCAAAGCGCGATCGGGATCGGCCCGATCAACATCAAGAATGTTTGATATTTGCTCTGCCCCGCTCCGATTATCCTGTAGTGTGTGGTGCTATCAGATTTCAGATTGAAAAAAATCGGCTAGTGTAAGGCCACCTTTAGACTGTTTTATACATTATGGATCAATAGTGTGGACTTAGACTGTTTTTCGTCTGTGGCATTCAACTGTTCATTGCTACAGTTAGTTAGTTAGTTAGTTTAATTTATTGTCCACGTGTGGAAATTTGTCTTTGGTCTCAACAACAGTAAAAAACAAACAGTTACAACAACAGCAACAACACTTAACACAATTATTTTCACATGGCAAAAAAGTGCAGGACAACAAACCGTGGCAAATACATCCAAACAACAAATCTATCGAGACATGGTATCATTTAGTGCCTTAATGGCATTCGGGATGAAGGATTTTTTAAAAATGTTACGGTTAGCTTTTGGTTCTTTGTACCGTCTACCAGACAGAAGTAGTTGGAACTCCCTGCAGAGTGGATGAGAGGAGGTTGTTTGCTATATTGACAGCTTTTTTACGAAGTACCTCCTTGTAGATACAGCTTAATTGTACAGCAGCTCTAGTTCATGGTCAGTTGTGGACAGTAAACGTGAGTACTGTGCTCAAGCAAAATAACTTAGGAACACTCAGGAAACACTCAGGAAAGGAACTCAGGAAAGGAACACTCAGGATTTTACAGTGTGGCCATGATGGGGAACTTGTGTACCTGCATATTAATGGGCTGCAGGCCAAGCCCTGGTAATGATTAGCAGTTCCACCAACACGTTTTCATTCCCTATACCTTTTTCACCTCAAAACAAACTATAAATCAATTGAATGTAAACAGACTGTCCTGATCCACTGGAGTTGATTATTTAATTAACCCATTCTGAACGGGAACCCCTTTTGGTGTTTGAAGCATTATGTTATACTTTAGCTATAGAAAAATAGCAGATCTTCAAACTCATATGAGCTTGTAGGTCTGCTATTTTAAATCGTGAAAATGTGCCTCAAATCTTTGAATATATATTATTACAGAGTGAACATTTTAACTCAAATCTTTGCTTCTGGGGAGTCCCTGGAACAACACATTTTCAGAGGGGGGGGGGCGGAGGCATATTACATATAATTTTTGGGGTCCTTGACATGAAATATTGAGCACCACTGAATACTGATAGAGAAACATAAGGTTTTTCTGAAAATTGTCAAGATTTTGAAGACATTTTTTAAATTTCGACAGGCCTAAATGGGTTAAATATAATGAGCCTGCCATCGCGCAAATTCCAGCTTTTTTAATGAGTTAATAGCACAGGCAGACTCTTCACATACTAACTAGAGCATGTCTGAAATAAGTGTCTGAAATAAGTGCTTAAACCTGTAGCTAGGTGTAATGTTAGAAACCACAGAAGTGAACCATATGAAGCCTGTTTTCTCAACTCGCTGTTTTCTGCAAAAACTGGTGGGTCAAACTGAACAACCAATATGTCAATTTGAAGCTATGATTCCCTGCTTTCAAAAAAAAAATCCAATGGTCCCTCAGTCAAATTTGGTCACATATGGAGGTGTGACGGATGGACGCGACCATATATGGAGGTGTGATGGATGGACGGACGGACGGACGGACGGACGCGAGATGCAGGATATTAGTTACAGGATGGCACAGCATATTGGCACTTTATTAACTTGCACAGTTGTATTTTGCAGTCATGATTTTATTGTTGAATACTGTTTCCTGTTTAGCTGAGATGGCCACTCAGCCAACGAGTTCCACCTGGGGAAATGCTTGGTGATTAACAAACATGAGGGGCAATTAAGTGCAATGTGGGTTATAGATGCAATATGTTTGGGAAGTGCAATAATGTAGAGTTCTATTGTTGAGGTTTGATTGAATGCCTAACAATTGCCTGTGATGTGTTTCAGTAAAGATTGGGCTGGACCATGTCAGGATAGCAGGGGGGGTTAAGATGTGCTGTTGTGATTGCTTATTTATGTTGTAGTGTGAAGGACTTATAACTTGTGTAGTTCACAAACTTGTAACATTTGTATGGTTTAAGGTTATTTATTTATATGTATTTATTGTATGCTTATTTATGGTTCTCATTTGAAGACACCCCTGTAAATGGCATAGTCCATTATCTCCAGCTGGGTATAAAGGGCTGCCATTTTGCCAGTGAACTGAAGTCTGTGCTGGGAGTAGAGAGCGTATTGTATTCATGCCAGTTGGTAGTGCTCTTTGGTGAATAAACATACTATTGGTTAACCTTTACCAATGCCTGTTGTACTGTTTCTCCAGCCACTAACACGGTCATTCTTACACATAGTAAATACAGAATATATACAGAATGAATAACGACAAATTAAACGGTGAGTATCGTCGGTATCGGCTATACTGGCCAAATCAGCATCGGCCCATAATTTCCACGCCGGTTTATCCCTAATTAAAAGCTGCAGTATTATGGAACTGGGGAATGTATTGTATGGCCCTACAGGACCTGGGGGATGTATTGTATGGCCCTGGCATGACCTGGGGAATGTATTGTATGGCCCTGGCAGGACCTGGGGAATGTATTGTATGGCCCTGCAGGACCTGGGGAATGTATTGTATGGCCCTGCAGGACCTGGGGGATGTATTGTATGGCCCTGCAGGACCTGGGGAATGTATTGTATGGCCCTGCAGGACCTGGGGGATGTATTGTATGGCCCTGGCAGGACCTGGGGAATGTATTGTATGGCCCTGGCGGGACCTGGGGGATGTATTGTATGGCCCTGGCAGGACCTGGGGAATGTATTGTATGGCCCTGGCAGGACCTGGGGAATGTATTGTATGGCCCTGGCAGGACCTGGGGAATGTATTGTATGGCCCTGTATGGCAGGACCTGGGGAATGTATTGTATGGCCCTGACAGGACCTGGGGAATGTATTGTATGGCCCTGCAGGACCTGGGGAATGTATTGTATGGCCCTGGCAGGACCTGGGGAATGTATTGTATGGCCCTGGCGGGACCTGGGGAATGTATTGTATGGCCCTGGCAGGACCTGGGGAATGTATTGTATGGCCCTGGCAGGACCTGGGGAATGTATTGTATGGCCCTGGCAGGACCTGGGGAATGTATTGTATGGCCCTGGCAGGACCTGGGGAATGTATTGTATGGCCCTGTCAGGACCTGGGGAATGTATTGTATGGCCCTGTCAGGACCTGGGGAATGTATTGTATGGCCCTGGCAGGACCTGGGGAATGTATTGTATGGCCCTGGCAGGACCTGGGGAATGTATTGTATGGCCCTGGCAGGACCTGGGGGATGTATTGTATGGCCCTGGCAGGACCTTGGAAGCTACACGACATTCGCTCTCTTCAAACAGCCAGCAGAGATTGTGTTAGATATTACCGTGACGTACTGTACTGTGTCAGGGTATTGTTTTTTCATTTATTTAATGCAGGAATGACATTTCAACGACGCCCCGATGTCTTCTTCAGAAGACTATCTCTCTGTTTGCACAATTTCACATCTCAAGTCTTCCGTGAGATACGGTTATTTGCTTCCACTCTGTTATCACACCCTACACCCTACACCCTACACCCTACACCCTACACCCTACACCCTACACCCTACACCCTATAACACTCTGTTATCACACCCCAAAGAAATAAATAAAAAAGGTGTGAGATCTCAGCTCCATTTTGGCTCTGCCCTTTATACCAACCTATATAGACTAGTTGAAGGTGCTGTTAAGATGCGGGAGATGAAAATAAAGGTGTCAAATTCAGCGCTTAGGAAAATGATTAATTGCTCAAAGCCACAGTTAGTATTTTGGACATCTGCTCGCTTGTTATTGTCTCTAATTAAAATGATAAATAATTTGTATCCAGATGCAAATTTGCATCTCTTTTGGATTTTCGAGGGAACAGGTGGGGGGGAGGGGGGGGAGTGTCGTCAGACACGTATATACTGAGTCTAATCTGCATAGTTTGAATTTAATAACATGACAAAGTGAAAGAGTTTAATTATTTCCTTTGGCAAAAGATTGTGCAGAGAAATATATATATAAATACATATATATATATTTAACCCATTTAGGCCTGTCGAAATTTTAAAAAATCTTGACAATTTTCAGAAAACCTTATGTTTCTGTATCAGTATTCAGTGGTGCTCAATATTTCATGTCAAGGAATATAATTTTTATCCCACGATTTTGTAACCCATTTTTTACCCCTGTGTCAATTATCTAATGTGATCCTGGGCTCTACACACCCTCCGCCAACCTAGTCCCCATATATGGGGGACATGGGGAGAGCAACGGACTTGAACTCATGCTTCCTTCATGCCTGAGTGTCCAAGTTGCTCCTTTACACCTGACAGGGGGGAGTTTCCCTGGTTGGACGTAGCGCGTGGAAGGAACACGCTATTCCAACCAGTTCCTTTCCCCTCCACCAGGGGGAGTTTCCCTGGTTGGACGTAGCGCGTGGAAGGAACACGTTATTCCAAGCAGTTCCTTTCCTGTTCCTTTCTAACCCTGAGAGAGACTGCATGGGGTCCATTTGGTTACATTTCGTACGGTCTCAGTATAGTTGCAGGTGGATACATTTACGACTGAGGATCTTTACTGTGTTCTAATCTATACAAAGGCCAATGTTGTCTTCCATTCCAATAAGACAGTGGTTTTCAACCTATGTCAAGGCCCATTATTTATTCCGCCTTTTGAGCCACGGACCACCATTTGATGAGATTTAGTCTCTCAAGACCAAAGACTAAGAATATTTTGTTGTCGTTGGATAGGACTTTGTCCACAACTCCATGCTGTATACAATTTACAATTTACAATTTAGGCATTTAGCAGACGCTCTTAATCCAGAGCGATTTACATTAAGCAAGAACAAAAAGCATGGGAATACATCACATATACAAAAAGCATTTATCAAGAAACATGCGTAAGCTAAGAATGTAGCTAGAACATATCTATATAATGACACTGTACATATAAACTATACATATATACTATACTATGCTGTACATATATACTATGAAGTGATATGACTACATACAATGCAATTATTGTGCTGTCTACATAACATGCTATAAGTCTGTATCAAATGCTATCTAAGTCTAAAAAGTGCTGTCTAAGGGGGTAGGGTAAGTGCTATGGGCCATGGTGGAGTCTGAAGAGGTGGGTTTTCAGACTACGGCGGAAGATTTGGAGTGATGCTGCAGTTCTGACTGCAACGGGGAGTGCATTCCACAGTTTTGGAGCCAGAAGGGAGAAGAGTTTGGGACGTGTGGAGCGTTGTCCCGGCGTTTTTAGTGAGGGTACTTCCAGCTTCCCTGCATTGGCTGATCTGAGTGCGCGGGAGGGTTTGTAGGGTTCAATCATACTTGCAAGATATGGGGGAGCCATACCTCTAGTTGCTTTGAAAGCCAGCATCAGGGTTTTGTATTCAATAATTTAACTCTTGGGAGTGTAAAATGAAACCAAATGGATTTGTTTTTATTTTACACTCTCAAGAGTTAAAGATCTATAATGGTCCATTTGGTTACCAACTCTCTATCATTTAGGGGACTCATTCCGTCCACCACAGCTTGCCTATACACTCCAGGCGGCACGCTTGCTGACATGCACGGTAATCGGCTGCTCATTCGTCTGCCTGGCGGCGTGCTCAGGCGCGCCTCGACTTGGGCCTCAAGGCCTTGCCGCCGCCGATGCGCCTGCCTTTATTGTCAAGCGATGTAAACTTCACAGCAATATAGGGGCGTAGATTTGCATAACATGTAGACCTGGGGAACATTATATAGGACCATGGAAATATAACACATATGACAGCCCTGGTGAAATAGGGAACATTTATCATGTTCCGTATAGGAGACGTACTGGGAATATACAGCCATATGAATCCCACCTTTAATTATTCCATTGTTTGTATGCTGTACGTCTATCTGTCCCTGTGGTTGAGCAGCTCTTGTGGATTCACGGCGACGCAGCGTGCCAGTGTGATGGCGAGCCTGATCAGACTGCCCAACACGTAGTCGCCACCCTTACAGAGACCACCAACGGAGGCCCGCCTCCCCCGAGCGGGACCAGAGGCGAGGGCGTGGCTACACGACACCCGAGTTGGACATTTGAGGATGATGAAAATTGATCTTAAGCCCATTTTGTTTTGCAGCATGAAGGCACGTACACTTGAACATAAAATGTTTTGTGTATAATACGTACTGTGAATACACAATTGCATATATTATGCGATTTTGTATTCATATATACTGCCTGTGAATCTGATTATTAAGTATTAAGTGAGTACCACAGACGAAAAACAGTCTAAGTCCAAATGTCATTCTGACCCCTCCACGAAAAGGCCTCGTTGTCCTGAACCCCTATCTATCATTTATACATTATGGATCAATAGTGTGGACTGTTTTTCGTCTGTGGCATTTGCCTACTTTTAGAAGCCATAATGACAGTGCCCCCCGTGCAGACAATCACAGATCTACAAGCTCACAACAACGTAGTGCCTCGAGTCACGACACACGACACACGACGCGGCACCGTGCGCACGGCACATTGTGAATTGTAAATCGTCTATATTAATTCCGTGGCGTGAGACAGCGTTGCACGACTAAATAATGATACTGTATACATCAGGCTTAAGGACACTCTGAGATGTATTCCGCCTGCTGAGATGCACACCCTTATTGCAAGGTTTCCATCAACATCAACACCGACCGCCTCCCCTCCGTCTGCAGAAGCTGCAGTGCAGATAGAGAGATTTCTCTTCTTTTTTTCCTTTCTCCCTTTAGCCAATATAAGAAAGGAGGGAGGTTAGGTTGGTGGTGGGGGGGGGGGGGGAAGAGAGGGAGGGAGAGAGAGAGAGAGAGAGAGAGAGAGAGAGAGAGAGAGAGAGAGAGAGAGAGAGAGAGAGAGGAGGGAGAGAGAGAGAGAGAGAGAGAGAGAGAGAGAGAGAGAGAGAGAGAGAGAGAGAGAGAGAGAGAGAAACAGAGACATTGATGAACACATTGTGATTCCACATCCACATCTCTATCATCAGCCCCGTCTCCCCCCCTCCTCCCCCCTCCCTCCCCCCCTCCTCCCCCCGTCTCCCCATCTTCCCTGCCCAAATGTAACAGCTGGTGGCACCTTGAGAGGGTGTGCGTGCACGTGCGTGCGTGCGTGCGTGTTGTTTTGATGTTTGTGCAGAACAGTTGAGGCCTTTTTATCAGAACTGGTGGATTTTGAGCGAATCAGAATTCATGGTAGAAAACCCTCTGATCCTAGAGGTTCAAGGGCTCTGGAATAAACAAGGCTGATTGTTTCGGAGGCATGCATAATATTAGCCCTGTTGGAGCCCCAGCTATTACCCACACAGACAGGGAGCTTTACCCACACAGACAGGGAGCTTTACCCACACAGACAGGAGCCCCAGCTATTACCCACACAGACAGGGAGACAGAGCTATTACCCACACAGACAGGGAGCTATTACCCACACCGACAGGAGCTATTACCCACACAGACAGGGAGCTATTACCCACACAGACAGGGAGCCCCAGCTATTACCCACACAAACAGGGAGCTATTACCCACACAGACAGGGAGCTATTACCCACACAAACAGGGAGCTATTACCCACACAGACAGGGAGCTCCAGCTATTACCCACACAGACAGGGAGCTATTACCCACACAGACAGGGATCTATTACCCACACAGACAGGGAGCTATTACCCACACAGACAGGAGCTATTACCCACACAGACAGGGAGCTATTACCCACACAGACATGGAGCTATATTACCCACACAGACAGGGAGCTTTACCCACACAGACAGGGAGCTTTGGGATTGTAAACCAGCCTAAAATTGAGAGGATTTGGGACGAAACAATTTGCACGTCTCATTGTTGCTGTAGGTGTTGGGAGGAGAGGAATCTGACAACACACTCAAGTCCTGATTATGAGACGCTGTGTGTCCTGCATGAGGATGAGCCCTTCATTAGAGCAGTGTGGTTCCCAAACGTTGTCATGGCAAGGACCCCTGAATCCACATGCATTAGCCCCGCGGACCCCCATTTGAGGAGATATGCCAGGGACCCCCACAAGAGAAGATTTTTACGGCTCCAGCAGTGCAGTGATTCTCAACCCGTTTAATTTCAAGGACCCCCAAGTTTGACATGAATTAGGCTATTACGGACACCACATTTAATGGAATTTTAACGGGTCCGTTTGGTTCCATTTGTACACTCTCAGAGTTACAGACCCATAAGGGTCCATTTGGTTCCAAACTATCATTTAGCTGGGGACCCGCTGGAACTCCCTCAAGGACCCCTGGGGTCCCCGGACCCCACTTTGGGGTTATACAGTACATTAGCTATTGAAAAATAGCAGATCTACAAACTTGTAGGTCTGCTATTTTTGTAAAAATCTAATCTTCAGTTTCAGTTTTTAACTCAAATCTTTGCTTCTGGAGGGTCCCTGGAACAACATATTTTCGGTCGGTGGCCAATTACATAACATTTGTGGGTGCTTGACATGAAATATTGAGAACCACTGATATAGAAACATGAGGTTTTTCAGAAAAAATTTTTTTTTTTAAATTTCGATGTCAGGCCTAAATGGGTTAAACAATGTAGTGAGTACAATAACAACATTCTGCTTGCCTATAAAGCAACCACACTAACCATCAAACTGCACCTGGAATAGCTCCAATGTCCCTCATTTTAGTGGTCAACGGAAAACATACCATTGCATGAATGGCTTTGGAGCTAATCAGAATTGACAATAGTGGAAGGTACCGAGAGACACTGGAATGTGCTGGGTGTTGTATACTTGTAAAAGGCCATGAAGTGATTAAATATTCATTTGTTGAGTTCATATGGGGGACAGTCTGGTTTGGATCACCACCCAAATGCGGAGATACTGGTTGTGTGCTGACGTCAAGTCAGTCAATACTGGAGGTATAATAATAGACTTTAATAAACGTTATGTTATATACTGTAGCACCTTTCATACATAAATGCAGCTCAAAGTGCTTTACATAGCAAGAAAAAATAAATAAAAACATACATTAACCCATTTTGTGCGGGAACCCCTTTTGGTGTTTTAAACTAAAGCATTATGTTTATACTTTAGCTATTGAAAAATATCAGATCTACAAGCTCATAGCGCGGCACCGAGTGCCGCGCTATGAACTTGTAGGTCTGCTAGTTTTGAAAAATCTTTGAATATATATATTATTACAGAGTGAACATTTTAACTCAAATCTTTGCTTCTGGAGGGGTCTCTGGAACAACATATTTTCAGATGGGGGGGCGTAGAAGGCATATTACATATAATTTTTGGGGTCCTTGACATGAAATATTGAGCACCACTGATACAGAAACATAAGGTTTTTCAGAAAACGGTCAGGATTTTGAAGACATTTTTTTAATTTCGATGTCAGGCCTAAATGGGTTTTAAAACAGGCAGGCATGCAGTTAAAACAATAGGACAATAGCAAAGAGCATAAAACATCAGGCAAGGACATTGGTACAAAAATAAGAACAGAGATTTTAAAACTCAACTAAAAGCAAGAGTGAAGAGGTGAGTCTATAGAGGTGCCTGTCTGAGCTGGAGTGGTAGTTTATTCCAGGCCGTTGGCCCATAGAAGCAGAAAGCTGCCTCATCATTACTTGTTAGTATAGCCACCTTTTTAGGGAGTTCGTGTAGGCAAGCAGTGGAGGACCCAGAGGCGTATCTACAATAAGGCGAGGACAGGCGTGCGCCTGTCCAAATCCAAAACAAGACCTGAGAACTATTAGTGGACAGCGGATTGGCCGTTGCGCGTATAGAGCGCGGCCTTCAACCACCCATTGGAATGCAAATGCAGGCCTTCAGCCTGTGTCTCCTACTGTCTGGCAGGTATACAGTATCTCTTTGTCTCCTACTGTCTGGCAGGTATACAGTATCTCTTTGTCTCCTACTGTCTGGCAGGTATACAGTATCTCTTTGTCTCCTACTGTCTGGCAGGTATACAGTATCTCTTTGTCTCCTACTGTCTGGCAGGTATACAGTATCTCTTTGTCTCCTACTGTCTGGCAGGTATACAGTATCTCTTTGTCTCCTCCTGTCTGGCAGGTATACAGTATCTCTTTGTCTCCTCCTGTCTGGCAGGTATATCTGATTGTGCGCGGGGGGGGGGGGGGGGGGGGGGGGGGGGGGGGGGGGGGGGGGGGACGGACAATTAACACATCTGGCCTACCCAAAATGTAATTCCTGGAAACGCCACTGGGAGGACCTGAGGGGGGCGGTTAGGGACATATCTAGGCAAACAATCGTGGAGATTGGAGATAAGTTAAGGTGAGTATAAGGTAAGTGGTATAGCGTGTCGTTAGCATAACAACGCCCAGTTGTGATGTGACTGTTAGATCGTTCGTTTTATTTTATCTTTTTGCATCACATGACACGAAATGAAGTTTAAACGCTCCAGGTCATTTTGACTGTCACCAAAGTATAATCCTGTTAATAAAGAAAACATCACACCCGTGTGAACTGAGTGGTGCAACTCCGTGTGGGGGCCCCCCGGTGGGTTCCCGGGAACTCCAGACCCACAGGAGCGCGCCCGGGGTGCCAGCCCGGTTCCGGCGAGCCGCCCCGCGTCCGAAATGGTCGAGAAATGACAGAGTTACTGTGTGGGGGAATTAGCATTTAGCAGACACCTCTCTCTCCCTCTCTCTCTCTCTCTCTCTTTCTCTCTCTCTGTCTCTCGCAGGCAACAGTGCAACACTATCTCTCTCTCTCTCTTTTTCTAGCACAACAGCGCCCCTACTGGTACTCTAAACATAGTCCCATAGTCACATATAGTCCCATGCATTGAGTACCGAAGTCTGACGTCAATATCGGTAGAGGGCGCAAAATCCACAGGTTTGTGTACTTTTTATTTGCATTATAATCACTATTTAGATAGCCTCATATAAGAACTGTGTTTGAAAAAGAAACATGTCACCCCGGCCGTTTCACACTATGGATATGAAGAATCAACGGACTGAGAGAAAACGCTAATGTTACTGCTACTGAATTAGTTACATTTTCACTAGAAACAGACTGTATCATATATGAGTGACTGACTGTTGCAAACGATACAGAGACACCTCCCCGACAATAACGCCGAGACAGCTTGTTTATTTTTGGACCACAACGCTTATATGAAACGATTTTAAGATGAGCCCATGTTATTCTCTATAGAGAAATTACTTCTGCGAACCAGGGGAATCGAAGGGAATGAGCGAGTGACGTCAGGACTTCGGTGCTCTATAGGTTAGGACATAGGGACATAGGTTAGGACATAGGTTAGGACATAGGGACATTGCTGTTCCTCGGAGTGGTCGCACCACTCAAAAAGCCTCATGAAAAGTGGAGCTCCCTGCGAGCACTTCCACTCTGTTCACAGAGGGACGACACGCTCACAGTCGATTGGGCGATCCGTGTATGTCCTTGTTGCCAGGCAGATCCTGTAACAATTACACATGCAGCCACAATGGGAAACTTTGGAGCTATAAAGTAGTAAATGTAAAACCTCCCAGAGCAAACATTTTGTCTTGGATCTATTCTGTACTGATCACTGATTACTCATCAAGTGCAGCCGGGGTGCGTTGTGTTGTGCAACAGACTGTAAGCACTGTATACAATTTACAATCTCTCTCTGTCTCTCTCAGACATGGAAAGACATGTGCACGCACGCGCGCACGCGTGCACACACACACACACACACACACGACACACACACACACACACACACACACACACACACCCCCGTAGATCAATAAAGAACATCCATTTTCTGAATGTCAGGTGATTAATTGGCTTGAGGGCAGTATGTCGTTATTAATAGTATTGGACAGTTCTCATCACTTAAGGTGTGCGTGCGTGCGTGCGTGCGTGCGTTGCGGTGCGTTGTGTGCGTGCGTGCGTGCGTGCGTGCGTGTGGTGGTCTGTCACCAGCTCTGCCACCAAAATGCCAAATCAAGACGATGTGTGCCACATACCTGTAAGATTGACTCTTTTGTCTCTGTAGGATAGCTGATCTATACGTGTCACAACGTGACACTGAGCTTGTAGATTGGCTATTTTCAAAGAACGATGCTTTATGGTTCATTTTGTATTAACCCATTTTGGGCATTATGTTATACTTTAGCTATTGAAAAATAGCAGATCTACAAGCTCGTAGCGCGGCACTCGGTGCCGCGCTACGAGCTTGTAGATCTGCTATTTTAGTAACTAAAGCTGTCAAGTAACCGTAGTGGAGTACAAAGTACAGACTAGTAACTAAAGCTGTCAAGTAACCGTAGTGGAGTACAAAGTACAGACTAGTAACTAAAGCTGTCAAGTAACCGTAGTGGAGTACAAAGTACAGACTAGTAAATAAAGCTGTCAAGTAACCGTAGGTGGAGTACAAAGTACGGACTAGTAACTAAAGCTGTCAAGTAACCGTAGTGGAGTACAAAGTACAGAACTAGTAACTAAAGCTGTCAAGTAACCGTAGTGGAGTACAAAGTACAGACTAGTAACTAAAGCTGTCAAGTAACCGTAGTGGAGTACAAAGTACAGACTAGTAACTAAAGCTGTCAAGTAACCATAGTGGAGTACAAAGTACAGACTAGTAACTAAAGCTGTCAAGTAACCGTAGTGGAGTACAAAGTACAGACTAGTAACTAAAGCTATCAAGTAACCGTAGTGGAGTACAAAGTACAGACTAGTAACTAAAGCTGTCAAGTAACCATAGTGGCGTACAAAGTACAGACTAGTAACTAAACCTGTCAAGTAACCGTAGTGGAGTACAAAGTACAGACTAGTAACTAAAGCTGTCAAGTAACCGTAGTGGAGTACAAAGTACAGACTAGTAACTAAAGCTGTCAAGTAACCATAGTGGCGTACAAAGTACAGACTAGTAACTAAACCTGTCAAGTAACCGTAGTGGAGTACAAAGTACAGACTAGTAACTAAAGCTGTCAAGTAACCATAGTGGCGTACAAAGTACAGACTAGTAACTAAACCTGTCAAGTAACCGTAGTGGAGTACAAAGTACAGACTAGTAACTAAAGCTGTCAAGTAACCATAGTGGCGTACAAAGTACAGACTAGTAACTAAACCTGTCAAGTAACCGTAGTGGAGTACAAAGTACAGACTAGTAACTAAAGCTGTCAAGTAACCGTAGTGGAGTACAAAGTACAGACTAGTAACTAAAGCTGTCAAGTAACCATAGTGGAGTACAAAGTACAGACTAGTAACTAAAGCTGTCAAGTAACCCTAGTGGCGTACAAAGTACAGACTAGTAACTAAACCTGTCAAGTAACCGTAGTGGAGTACAAAGTACAGACTAGTAACTAAAGCTGTCAAGTAACCGTAGTGGAGTACAAAGTACAGACTAGTAACTAAACCTGTCAAGTAACCGTAGTGGAGTACAAAGTACAGACTAGTAACTAAAGCTGTCAAGTAACCCTAGTGGAGTACAAAGTACAGACTAGTAACTAAAGCTGTCAAGTAACCGTAGTGGAGTACAAAGTACAGACTAGTAACTAAAGCTGTCAAGTAACCCTAGTGGCGTACAAAGTACAGACTAGTAACTAAAGCTGTCAAGTAACCGTAGTGGAGTACAAAGTACAGACTAGTAACTAAAGCTGTCAAGTAACCGTAGTGGAGTACAAAGTACAGACTAGTAACTAAAGCTGTCAAGTAACCGTAGTGGAGTACAAAGTACAGACTAGTAACTAAAGCTGTCAAGTAACCGTAGTGGAGTACAAAGTACAGACTAGTAACTAAAGCTGTCAAGTAACCATAGTGGAGTACAAAGTACAGACTAGTAACTAAAGCTGTCAAGTAACCCTAGTGGCGTACAAAGTACAGACTAGTAACTAAACCTGTCAAGTAACCGTAGTGGAGTACAAAGTACAGACTAGTAACTAAAGCTGTCAAGTAACCGTAGTGGAGTACAAAGTACAGACTAGTAACTAAACCTGTCAAGTAACCGTAGTGGAGTACAAAGTACAGACTAGTAACTAAAGCTGTCAAGTAACCCTAGTGGAGTACAAAGTACAGACTAGTAACTAAAGCTGTCAAGTAACCGTAGTGGAGTACAAAGTACAGACTAGTAACTAAAGCTGTCAAGTAACCCTAGTGGCGTACAAAGTACAGACTAGTAACTAAAGCTGTCAAGTAACCGTAGTGGAGTACAAAGTACAGACTAGTAACTAAAGCTGTCAAGTAACCGTAGTGGAGTACAAAGTACAGACTAGTAACTAAAGCTGTCAAGTAACCATAGTGGAGTACAAAGTACAGACTAGTAACTAAAGCTGTCAAGTAACCATAGTGGAGTACAAAGTACAGACTAGTAACTAAAGCTGTCAAGTAACCGTAGTGGAGTACAAAGTACAGACTAGTAACTAAAGCTGTCAAGTAACCGTAGTGGAGTACAAAGTACAGACTAGTAACTAAAGCTGTCAAGTAACCGTAGTGGAGTACAAAGTACAGACTAGTAACTAAAGCTGTCAAGTAACCGTAGAGGAGTACAAAGTACAGACTAGTAACTAAAGCTGTCAAGTAACCGTAGTGGAGTACAAAGTACAGACTAGTAACTAAAGCTGTCAAGTAACCGTAGTGGAGTACAAAGTACAGACTAGTAACTAAAGCTGTCAAGTAACCGTAGTGGAGTACAAAGTACAGACTAGTAACTAAAGCTGTCAAGTAACCCTAGTGGAGTACAAAGTACAGACTAGTAACTAAAGCTGTCAAGTAACCGTAGTGGAGTACAAAGTACAGACTAGTAACTAAAGCTGTCAAGTAACCGTAGTGGAGTACAAAGTACAGACTAGTAACTAAAGCTGTCAAGTAACCGTAGTGGAGTACAAAGTACAGACTAGTAACTAAAGCTGTCAAGTAACCGTAGTGGAGTACAAAGTACAGACTAGTAACTAAATCTGTCAAGTAACCGTAGTGGAGTACAAAGTACAGACTAGTAACTAAAGCTGTCAAGTAACCGTAGTGGAGTACAAAGTACAGACTAGTAACTAAAGCTGTCAAGTAACCATAGTGGAGTACAAAGTACAGACTAGTAACTAAAGCTGTCAAGTAACCGTAGTGGAGTACAAAGTACAGACTAGTAACTAAAGCTGTCAAGTAACCGTAGTGGAGTACAAAGTACAGACTAGTAACTAAAGCTGTCAAGTAACCGTAGTGGAGTACAAAGTACAGACTAGTAACTAAACCTGTCAAGTAACCGTAGTGGAGTACAAAGTACAGACTAGTAACTAAAGCTGTCAAGTAACCGTAGTGGAGTACAAAGTACAGACTAGTAACTAAAGCTGTCAAGTAACCGTAGTGGAGTACAAAGTACAGACTAGTAACTAAAGCTGTCAAGTAACCGTAGTGGAGTACAAAGTACAGACTAGTAACTAAAGCTGTCAAGTAACCGTAGTGGAGTACAAAGTACAGACTAGTAACTAAAGCTGTCAAGTAACCGTAGTGGAGTACAAAGTACAGACTAGTAACTAAAGCTGTCAAGTAACCGTAGTGGAGTACAAAGTACAGACTAGTAACTAAAGCTGTCAAGTAACCGTAGAGGAGTACAAAGTACAGACTAGTAACTAAAGCTGTCAAGTAACCGTAGTGGAGTACAAAGTACAGACTAGTAACTAAACCTGTCAAGTAACCGTAGAGGAGTACAAAGTACAGACTAGTAACTAAACCTGTCAAGTAACCGTAGTGGAGTACAAAGTACAGACTAGTAACTAAAGCTGTCAAGTAACCGTAGTGGAGTACAAAGTACAGACTAGTAACTAAAGCTGTCAAGTAACCGTAGTGGAGTACAAAGTACAGACTAGTAACTAAAGCTGTCAAGTAACCGTAGTGGAGTACAAAGTACAGACTAGTAACTAAAGCTAACCGTAGTGGAGTACAAAGTACAGACTAGTAACTAAAGCTAACCGTAGTGGAGTACAAAGTACAGACTAGTAACTAAACCTGTCAAGTAACCGTAGTGGAGTACAAAGTACAGACTAGTAACTAAAGCTGTCAAGTAACCGTAGTGGAGTACAAAGTACAGACTAGTAACTAAAGCTGTCAAGTAACTGTAGTGGAGTACAAAGTACAGACTAGTAACTAAACCTGTCAAATAACCGTAGAGGAGTACAAAGTACAGACTAGTAACTAAAGCTGTCAAGTAACCGTAGAGGAGTACAAAGTACAGACTAGTAACTAAACCTGTCAAATAACCGTAGAGGAGTACAAAGTACAGACTAGTAACTAAACCTGTCAAGTAACCATAGTGGAGTACAAAGTACAGACTAGTAACTAAACCTGTCAAGTAACCGTAGTGGAGTACAAAGTACAGACTAGTAACTAAAGCTGTCAAGTAACCGTAGAGGAGTACAAAGTACAGACTAGTAACTAAACCTGTCAAGTAACCGTAGAGGAGTACAAAGTACAGACTATAACTAAAGCTGTCAAATAACCGTAGAGGAGTACAAAGTACAGACTAGTAACTAAACCTGTCAAGTAACCGTAGAGGAGTACAAAGTACAGACTAGTAACTAAACCTGTCAAGTAACCATAGTGGAGTACAAAGTACAGACTAGTAACTAAAGCTGTCAAGTAACCGTAGTGGAGTACAAAGTACAGACTAGTAACTAAAGCTGTCAAGTAACCGTAGTGGAGTACAAAGTACAGACTAGTAACTAAAGCTGTCAAGTAACCGTAGTGGAGTACAAAGTACAGACTAGTAACTAAACCTGTCAAGTAACCGTAGTGGAGTACAAAGTACAGACTAGTAACTAAAGCTGTCAAGTAACCGTAGTGGAGTACAAAGTACAGACTAGTAACTAAAGCTGTCAAGTAACCGTAGTGGAGTACAAAGTACAGACTAGTAACTAAAGCTGTCAAGTAACCGTAGAGGAGTACAAAGTACAGACTAGTAACTAAAGCTGTCAAGTAACCGTAGTGGAGTACAAAGTACAGACTAGTATAACTAAAGCTGTCAAGTAACTGTAGTGGAGTACAAAGTACAGACTAGTATAACTAAAGCTGTCAAGTAACCATAGTGGAGTACAAAGTACAGACTAGTAACTAAAGCTGTCAAGTAACCATAGTGGAGTACAAAGTACAGACTAGTAACTAAAGCTGTCAAGTAACCATAGTGGAGTACAAAGTACAGACTAGTAACTAAAGCGTCAAGTAACCGTAGTGGAGTACAAAGTACAGACTAGTAACTAAAGCGTCAAGTAACCGTAGTGGAGTACAAAGTACAGACTAGTAACTAAAGCGTCAAGTAACCGTAGTGGAGTACAAAGTACAGACTAGTAACTAAAGCGTCAAGTAACCGTAGTGGAGTACAAAGTACAGACTAGTAACTAAAGCTGTCAAGTAACCGTAGTGGAGTACAAAGTACAGACTAGTAACTAAAGCTGTCAAGTAACCGTAGAGGAGTACAAAGTACAGACTAGTAACTAAACCTGTCAAGTAACCGTAGAGGAGTACAAAGTACAGACTAGTAACTAAACCTGTCAAGTAACCGTAGAGGAGTACAAAGTACAGACTAGTAACTAAACCTGTCAAGTAACCATAGTGGAGTACAAAGTACAGACTAGTAACTAAAGCTGTCAAGTAACCGTAGTGGAGTACAAAGTACAGACTAGTAACTAAAGCTGTCAAGTAACCGTAGTGGAGTACAAAGTACAGACTAGTAACTAAAGCTGTCAAGTAACCGTAGTGGAGTACAAAGTACAGACTAGTAAATAAAGCTGTCAAGTAACCGTAGTGGAGTACAAAGTACAGACTAGTAACTAAAGCTGTCAAGTAACCGTAGTGGAGTACAAAGTACAGACTAGTAACTAAAGCTGTCAAGTAACCGTAGTGGAGTACAAAGTACAGACTAGTAACTAAAGCTGTCAAGTAACCGTAGAGGAGTACAAAGTACAGACTAGTAACTAAAGCTGTCAAGTAACCGTAGTGGAGTACAAAGTACAGACTAGTATAACTAAAGCTGTCAAGTAACTGTAGTGGAGTACAAAGTACAGACTAGTAACTAAAGCTGTCAAGTAACCGTAGTGGAGTACAAAGTACAGACTAGTATAACTAAAGCTGTCAAGTAACTGTAGTGGAGTACAAAGTACAGACTAGTAACTAAAGCTGTCAAGTAACCGTAGTGGAGTACAAAGTACAGACTAGTATAACTAAAGCTGTCAAGTAACCATAGTGGCGTACAAAGTACAGACTAGTAACTAAAGCTGTCAAGTAACCATAGTGGAGTACAAAGTACAGACTAGTAACTAAAGCTGTCAAGTAACCGTAGTGGAGTACAAAGTACAGACTAGTAACTAAAGCTGTCAAGTAACCGTAGTGGAGTACAAAGTACAGACTAGTAACTAAAGCTGTCAAGTAACCGTAGTGGAGTACAAAGTACAGACTAGTAACTAAACCTGTCAAGTAACTGTAGTGGAGTACAAAGTACAGACTAGTAACTAAAGCTGTCAAGTAACCGTAGTGGAGTACAAAGTACAGACTAGTAACTAAAGCTGTCAAGTAACCGTAGTGGAGTACAAAGTACGGACTAGTAACTAAAGCTGTCAAGTAACCGTAGTGGAGTACAAAGTACAGACTAGTAACTAAAGCTAACCGTAGTGGAGTACAAAGTACAGACTAGTAACTAAAGCTGTCAAGTAACCGTAGTGAGTACAAAGTACAGACTAGTAACTAAACCTGTCAAGTAACCATAGTGGAGTACAAAGTACAGACTAGTAACTAAACCTGTCAAGTAACCGTAGTGGAGTACAAAGTACAGACTAGTAACTAAAGCTAACCGTAGTGAGTACAAAGTACAGACTAGTAACTAAAGCTGTCAAGTAACCGTAGTGGAGTACAAAGTACAGACTAGTAACTAAAGCTGTCAAGTAACCGTAGTGGAGTACAAAGTACAGACTAGTAACTAAAGCTGTCAAGTAACCGTAGTGAGTACAAAGTACAGACTAGTAACTAAACCTGTCAAGTAACCGTAGTGGAGTACAAAGTACAGACTAGTAACTAAAGCTGTCAAGTAACCGTAGTGGAGTACAAAGTACAGACTATAACTAAAGCTGTCAAGTAACCGTAGTGGAGTACAAAGTACAGACTAGTAACTAAAGCTAACCGTAGTGGAGTACAAAGTACAGACTAGTAACTAAAGCTGTCAAGTAACCGTAGTGGAGTACAAAGTACAGACTAGTAACTAAAGCTGTCAAGTAACCATAGTGGAGTACAAAGTACAGACTAGTAACTAAAGCTGTCAAGTAACCATAGTGGAGTACAAAGTACAGACTAGTAACTAAAGCTGTCAAGTAACCGTAGTGGAGTACAAAGTACAGACTAGTAACTAAAGCTGTCAAGTAACCGTAGTGGAGTACAAAGTACAGACTAGTAACTAAAGCTGTCAAGTAAACATAGTGGAGTACAAAGTACAGACTAGTAACTAAACCTGTCAAGTAACCGTAGTGGAGTACAAAGTACAGACTAGTATAACTAAAGCTGTCAAGTAACCGTAGTGGAGTACAAAGTACAGACTAGTAACTAAAGCGTCAAGTAACCGTAGTGGAGTACAAAGTACAGACTAGTATAACTAAAGCTGTCAAGTAACTGTAGTGGAGTACAAAGTACAGACTAGTATAACTAAAGCTGTCAAGTAACTGTAGTGGAGTACAAAGTACAGACTAGTATAACTAAAGCTGTCAAGTAACCGTAGTGGAGTACAAAGTACAGACTAGTAACTAAAGCTGTCAAGTAACCGTAGTGGAGTACAAAGTACAGACTAGTAACTAAAGCTGTCAAGTAACCGTAGTGGAGTACAAAGTACAGCCTAGTAACTAAAGCTGTCAAGTAACCGTAGTGGAGTACAAAGTACAGACTAGTAACTAAAGCTGTCAAGTAACCGTAGTGGAGTACAAAGTACAGACTAGTAACTAAAGCTGTCAAGTAACCGTAGTGGAGTACAAAGTACAGACTAGTAACTAAAGCTGTCAAGTAAACATAGTGGAGTACAAAGTACAGACTAGTAACTAAACCTGTCAAGTAACTGTAGTGGAGTACAAAGTACAGACTAGTAACTAAACCTGTCAAGTAACCGTAGTGGAGTACAAAGTACAGACTAGTAACTAAAGCTGTCAAGTAACCATAGTGGAGTACAAAGTACAGACTAGTATAACTAAAGCTGTCAAGTAACCGTAGTGGAGTACAAAGTACAGACTAGGAACTAAAGCTGTCAAGTAACCGTAGTGGAGTACAAAGTACAGACTAGTAACTAAAGCGTCAAGTAACCGTAGTGGACTACAAAGTACAGACTAGTAACTAAAGCGTCAAGTAACCGTAGTGGACTACAAAGTACAGACTAGTAACTAAAGCTGTCAAGTAACCATAGTGGAGTACAAAGTACAGACCAGTAACTAAACCTGTCAAGTAACTGTAGTGGACTACAAAGTACAGACTAGTAACTAAAGCGTCAAGTAACCGTAGTGGACTACAAAGTACAGACTAGTAACTAAAGCTGTCAAGTAACCATAGTGGAGTACAAAGTACAGACTAGTAACTAAAGCGTCAAGTAACCGTAGTGGACTACAAAGTACAGACTAGTAACTAAAGCGTCAAGTAACCGTAGTGGAGTACAAAGTACGGACTAGTAACTAAAGCTGTCAAGTAACCATAGTGGAGTACAAAGTACAGACTAGTAACTAAAGCTGTCAAGTAACCGTAGTGGAGTACAAAGTACAGACTAGTAACTAAAGCTGTCAAGTAACCGTAGTGGAGTACAAAGTACAGACTAGTAACTAAAGCTGTCAAGTAACCGTAGTGGAGTACAAAGTACAGACTAGTAACTAAAGCTGTCAAGTAACCGTAGTGGAGTACAAAGTACAGACTAGTAACTAAAGCTGTCAAGTAACCATAGTGGAGTACAAAGTACAGACTAGTATAACTAAAGCTGTCAAGTAACCGTAGTGGAGTACAAAGTACAGACTAGTAACTAAAGCGTCAAGTAACCGTAGTGGACTACAAAGTACAGACTAGTAACTAAAGCGTCAAGTAACCGTAGTGGACTACAAAGTACAGACTAGTAACTAAAGCTGTCAAGTAACCATAGTGGAGTACAAAGTACAGACCAGTAACTAAACCTGTCAAGTAACTGTAGTGGACTACAAAGTACAGACTAGTAACTAAAGCGTCAAGTAACCGTAGTGGACTACAAAGTACAGACTAGTAACTAAAGCTGTCAAGTAACCATAGTGGAGTACAAAGTACAGACTAGGAACTAAAGCTGTCAAGTAACCGTAGTGGAGTACAAAGTACAGACTAGTAACTAAAGCTGTCAAGTAACCGTAGAGGAGTACAAAGTACAGACTAGTAACTAAAGCTGTCAAGTAACCATAGTGGAGTACAAAGTACAGACTAGGAACTAAAGCTGTCAAGTAACCGTAGTGGAGTACAAAGTACAGACTAGTAACTAAACCTGTCAAGTAACCGTAGAGGAGTACAAAGTACAGACTAGTAACTAAAGCGTCAAGTAACCGTAGTGGACTACAAAGTACAGACTAGTAACTAAAGCGTCAAGTAACCGTAGTGGAGTACAAAGTACAGACTAGGAACTAAAGCTGTCAAGTAACCGTAGTGGAGTACAAAGTACAGACTAGTAACTAAACCTGTCAAGTAACCGTAGAGGAGTACAAAGTACAGACTAGTAACTAAAGCGTCAAGTAACCGTAGTGGACTACAAAGTACAGACTAGTAACTAAAGCGTCAAGTAACCGTAGTGGAGTACAAAGTACAGACTAGTAACTAAAGCGTCAAGTAACCGTAGTGGACTACAAAGTACAGACTAGTAACTAAAGCGTCAAGTAACCGTAGTGGAGTACAAAGTACAGACTATAACTAAAGCTGTCAAGTAACCATAGTGGAGTACAAAGTACAGACTAGGAACTAAAGCTGTCAAGTAACCGTAGTGGAGTACAAAGTACAGACTAGTAACTAAAGCTGTCAAGTAACCGTAGTGGAGTACAAAGTACAGACTAGTAACTAAACCTGTCAAGTAACCGTAGAGGAGTACAAAGTACAGACTAGTAACTAAAGCGTCAAGTAACCGTAGTGGACTACAAAGTACAGACTAGTAACTAAAGCTGTCAAGTAACCGTAGTGGAGTACAAAGTACAGACTAGTAACTAAAGCTGTCAAGTAACCGTAGTGGACTACAAAGTACAGACTAGTAACTAAAGCTGTCAAGTAACCATAGTGGAGTACAAAGTACAGACCAGTAACTAAACCTGTCAAGTAACTGTAGTGGACTACAAAGTACAGACTAGTAACTAAAGCGTCAAGTAACCGTAGTGGACTACAAAGTACAGACTAGTAACTAAAGCTGTCAAGTAACCATAGTGGAGTACAAAGTACAGACTAGGAACTAAAGCTGTCAAGTAACCGTAGTGGAGTACAAAGTACAGACTAGTAACTAAAGCTGTCAAGTAACCGTAGAGGAGTACAAAGTACAGACTAGTAACTAAAGCTGTCAAGTAACCATAGTGGAGTACAAAGTACAGACTAGGAACTAAAGCTGTCAAGTAACCGTAGTGGAGTACAAAGTACAGACTAGTAACTAAACCTGTCAAGTAACCGTAGAGGAGTACAAAGTACAGACTAGTAACTAAAGCGTCAAGTAACCGTAGTGGACTACAAAGTACAGACTAGTAACTAAAGCGTCAAGTAACCGTAGTGGAGTACAAAGTACAGACTAGGAACTAAAGCTGTCAAGTAACCGTAGTGGAGTACAAAGTACAGACTAGTAACTAAACCTGTCAAGTAACCGTAGAGGAGTACAAAGTACAGACTAGTAACTAAAGCGTCAAGTAACCGTAGTGGACTACAAAGTACAGACTAGTAACTAAAGCGTCAAGTAACCGTAGTGGAGTACAAAGTACAGACTAGTAACTAAAGCGTCAAGTAACCGTAGTGGACTACAAAGTACAGACTAGTAACTAAAGCGTCAAGTAACCGTAGTGGAGTACAAAGTACAGACTATAACTAAAGCTGTCAAGTAACCATAGTGGAGTACAAAGTACAGACTAGGAACTAAAGCTGTCAAGTAACCGTAGTGGAGTACAAAGTACAGACTAGTAACTAAACCTGTCAAGTAACCGTAGAGGAGTACAAAGTACAGACTAGTAACTAAAGCGTCAAGTAACCGTAGTGGACTACAAAGTACAGACTAGTAACTAAAGCGTCAAGTAACCGTAGTGGAGTACAAAGTACAGACTAGTAACTAAAGCGTCAAGTAACCGTAGTGGACTACAAAGTACAGACTAGTAACTAAAGCGTCAAGTAACCGTAGTGGAGTACAAAGTACGGACTAGTAACTAAAGCTGTCAAGTAACCATAGTGGAGTACAAAGTACAGACTAGTAACTAAAGCTGTCAAGTAACCGTAGTGGAGTACAAAGTACAGACTAGTAACTAAAGCTGTCAAGTAACCGTAGTGGAGTACAAAGTACAGACTAGTAACTAAAGCTGTCAAGTAACCGTAGTGGAGTACAAAGTACAGACTAGTAACTAAAGCTGTCAAGTAACCGTAGTGGAGTACAAAGTACAGACTAGTAACTAAAGCTGTCAAGTAACCGTAGTGGAGTACAAAGTACAGACTAGTAACTAAAGCTGTCAAGTAACCGTAGTGGAGTACAAAGTACAGACTAGTAACTAAAGCTGTCAAGTAACCGTAGTGGAGTACAAAGTACAGACTAGTAACTAAAGCGTCAAGTAACCGTAGTGGACTACAAAGTACAGACTAGTAACTAAAGCGTCAAGTAACCGTAGTGGACTACAAAGTACAGACTAGTAACTAAAGCTGTCAAGTAACCATAGTGGAGTACAAAGTACAGACCAGTAACTAAACCTGTCAAGTAACTGTAGTGGACTACAAAGTACAGACTAGTAACTAAAGCGTCAAGTAACCGTAGTGGACTACAAAGTACAGACTAGTAACTAAAGCTGTCAAGTAACCATAGTGGAGTACAAAGTACAGACTAGTAACTAAAGCGTCAAGTAACCGTAGTGGAGTACAAAGTACAGACTAGTAACTAAAGCGTCAAGTAACCGTAGTGGAGTACAAAGTACAGACTAGTAACTAAAGCGTCAAGTAACCGTAGTGGACTACAAAGTACAGACTAGTAACTAAAGCGTCAAGTAACCGTAGTGGAGTACAAAGTACGGACTAGTAACTAAAGCTGTCAAGTAACCATAGTGGAGTACAAAGTACAGACTAGTAACTAAAGCTGTCAAGTAACCGTAGTGGAGTACAAAGTACAGACTAGTAACTAAAGCTGTCAAGTAACCGTAGTGGAGTACAAAGTACAGACTAGTAACTAAAGCTGTCAAGTAACCGTAGTGGAGTACAAAGTACAGACTAGTAACTAAAGCTGTCAAGTAACCGTAGTGGAGTACAAAGTACAGACTAGTAACTAAAGCTGTCAAGTAACCGTAGTGGAGTACAAAGTACAGTATTTTGCCTCTGAGGTGTATTGAAGTAGACGTTTAAAGTAAGAAGGAAACTGAAGTAAAAGTACCTCAAATTGCATGTATACTCAAGTACAGTACCTGTATGCAGTACTTGAGTAAATGTACTAGTACTTATTTCCCTCTACTGTTAATTAGATCTCGACCGCGGTTGAGATCATGGATTTCACAATATCACGCCAGACTTCCCGGTCCATCATTTCCATCCCCAGTTCCTGCCTACTGAAGCATGTGTCCCTATAGTGATGACATCAGGGAACAACAGTTTTCTACCTCTGGTCTGCTTTGAGGCAGGACTCCAGAGAAGAAGGGAAGATAGAACCTCATCGTCAGCTCTGTAGCAGTGGCCGGCAAACTGTGTCCTTCTGGATCGGACTATAGTGGAGAAACACGGCGGAAAGTTGCCGTATATTAGAGAGCTGAGTGTTGCTCACCAAACGTATTCAATTTGGTGGGCTTTTTGTGAGCACGCTTGGCTCCTTTGATCCAGTGTCTATTACAGCGTGTTTTATTTTTTTGCTGCCTAAATCCCACATAAATTACAGAAACGAGTCATAATAGACCGACTGAAGGGAAGATTTTATTATGCTTTGTTTCTGTTCAGCCTTCTTCATTTTTAAACGGGCTCAAAGGATAATCGCCCTCCCTGAACCTGACTGAACGTGACAGAATGCTCTTGGCGTTTCTACAATTTAGAGATTATAACATTCAGAAACTGCCCCTTTTAAGGCCATGAATTACTTGCTTTTAGCTACTATAACACTGGACATCCCTCGATAATAATAATAATAATACATTTTATTCATAAGGGGCCTTTCAGGGCACTCAAGGTCGCCGTACAACAAGTTAAAAACAGTTAATACATAACACTGTTTAAAAGCAAAAGAAGATGATATGGTACAGCGTCTTACACAGTACACTTCTTAGTACAGCTACTTAGGTCAAATTGTGAGGTATTTTGTACTTTACTTGAGTATTTTCAATTTCCAATACTTTTCCTTCTACTCCACTACATCTCAAAGGCAAAATATTGTACTTTTACTCCATTACATTTATTTGAAAACTTGATTTTCGTGCTCGGACACAGCCAGGGACGCACATAGCTGTCTATAGGAGTGGTTGCACCACTCACAAATAGAGAAAAAAAAGATTCTTCCACTTGGCACTGACGGCCCCCCCAACACTCAAATGACACGCTTAATAGGTTCATACTCTCATCTCATCACTCTGCAGTGGAACCTTGGTGTCTCTAAAATAAAGTAATTTTCTGACAACCAAAAGCCTCAACCAAAGGTCTTCAAATTCTGCCCTCCTGCTGATTCCTAAATTCTGACTATAAAACAAAGGTGACAGAAATGCTGGCAACCTCAATTCAAACCAGCGAATGTTCACAGTGTGGACATTCTGGAAACACAATAAAAATCACACACGTGTGAAGTAAGTGGTGCAACTCCGCGTGGGGGTCCCCGGGGGGGGTTCCAGACCCACAGGAACGCACCCAGGGTGCCGATTCCGGCGAGCCGCCCCTCGTCCGAAACGGTTGAGAAATGACAGAGTTACAACCATGCTGTTTTCGTGCTCAGACGCACCCACCCAGCCACACACATAGTCACTTAAGGAAGTGGTTGCACCACTTAAAAAAAAGGTACGAGTGACACCCTTTTAACCCATTTAGACCTGACCTTTAGACAATTCTACAAATGTCTTCTAAATCCTGACAGTTTTCTAAAAAACCTCATGTTTCTATGTCAGTGGTTTTCCAAATATTTCATGTCAAGGACCCCAAAAATCCTATGTAATTGGCTGCCGACCCCCCATCTGGAAATATGTTGTTGCAGGGATCCCCAGAAGGAAAGATTTGAGTTAAAAACGTTCGCTCTGAAATAATATATATTCAAAGCTTTGCACCACATGGTGGAGCCATGCCTGGCTGTCATGGCTATATTCAGGCAGCTGTCAGACGATGTCTCCGTGGAACAAAACTGCAGATGCTGAAGGATTTCCTCAAAAGTCCCCATAGTTCCAGTGATTAGCAGAGTGGTGCAATCTAAGTATCTTTACTCAAGTACTGTTAAATAAGCGAGGTGTGTTCCAGTGAGAGCTCCAAGAGGCTCAAAGCCAATATAGTTGGGCCCGGCAGGATGCGAGCTCAGAGATAGGGAGGTGGCACGGCACGCAGGTCACTCCATGCTTGTCTCTGGCAGCTTGTTTGTGTGGTGTATTTTCACACCCTAAAACTCACTAAACCGTAGTAAACTCTAGAGAGATGAACTAGGCTAACGCAAACTTGTAGAGTAGTGAAAAACCTCGTCAAAAAGCATCAGATCGGATCGGAGAAACACAGGCAGAGAGATGAACTGAAGATCCAAGTTGACCATTTATTCAATCAAAGACAGAGTCCAGAATGACAAAAATAGCATAGCTTCCCCGTAGGCCTTGGTCGGCCCACGGGAGCTCCCAGCAGACTGACCGTAGCCAGCCCAGACTAGCACTGAATGATTTTCACATTGACAACATGACATGATATAGTACAGAATTGAATTCAGAGGTGGAGTCAAAATTAACATACAGATCAACAGATGGCCTTTTGGTTAGCAGATGGCCGTCTCCCTGTGTGTTTTGATTCACACCTATGACTTCAAGCAGTATAGAACAAAAGGCTTTAGCCACAGGGTACTTCATGAGAACCTCTGAGGTGTTTGCTCTCAGACCCAAGCACTTCTGACCAGACAATGTGACTCCACTTAACCTGTAGTACCAAAATGTAGTGTAGTTATTGACAGAATATAGCATTATTGGCTATGGACTATATTTTACGATTCCACACTCCCCCCTTATGACAATCACAAGATTGGCATATATAAAAATACATATAGTCCATATTCAACAATGCTATATTCTGTCAATAACTACACTACATTTTGGTACTACAGGTTAAGTGGAGTCACATTGTCTGGTCAGAAGTGCTTGGGTCTGAGAGCAAACACCTCAGAGGTTCTCATGAAGTACCCTGTGGCTAAAGCCTTTTGTTCTATACTGCTTGAAGTCATAGGTGTGAATCAAAACACACAGGGAGACGGCCATCTGCTAACCAAAAGGCCATCTGTTGATCTGTATGTTAATTTTGACTCCACCTCTGAATTCAATTCTGTACTATATCATGTCATGTTGTCAATGTGAAAATCATTCAGTGCTAGTCTGGGCTGGCTACGGTCAGTCTGCTGGGAGCTCCCGTGGGCCGACCAAGGCCTACGGGGAAGCTATGCTATTTTTGTCATTCTGGACTCTGTCTTTGATTGAATAAATGGTCAACTTGGATCTTCAGTTCATCTCTCTGCCTGTGTTTCTCCGATCCGATCTGATGCTTTTTGACGAGGTTTTTCACTACTCTACAAGTTTGCGTTAGCCTAGTTCATCTCTCTAGAGTTTACTACGGTTTAGTGAGTTTTAGGGTGTGAAAATACACCACAAAGTGGTGCCGTTCCCGGTGTTTTTGGTGCAATATCTTTGCTCCAGGCAATGAGAACCAGTGGACCGGATTTTTCAGTCTAATAGGCGATGGGTGAGTTACGTTTTAGCTTGCTTGTGATGGTTTTAAACCGCAACAGAGCAACGAAACAGTGTGTGTCGTGTCGATGGGAGCTTAGGAGGTGTAACACAGGGAGATCTAATGATGTTTGTTTCCGGTCGCGACAAAACAAACCGGGCGCTTTTTCCTTTGTCTGCCGTCCGTTTATTTTTATTTTTTTCCCGTGGACTGATCACGTGGTCCGTTTTAAATAGGGGTTTATTTTTTTATCATGTTTCATCTGTTTTGGTGCACGCTTGACTGTGTGTTTCTCTTTGCGACAAGTTTACCGTACGCGCGTAGGCCGGCTGTCGTAAAGCGTCGTAAATTATGGACTGGGATTGCATGTGATGGGACATTTCGTGTTATTTCGGTTTTCTGCGGCGAGGAATTTAATGGTAGGGTTAATTAATCATTGATTGTTCACCTTCATAGATTCGATGCTTTGTTTGGCACAAGAAGGGGTCGGTTTTAACTGAGCGGGACAACTGTTTGTTTTTTGTTATTTTTGCTATTTTCTACGCACGGTCTAAATGGGGTGAGTAAGTGTCTAAGCTTTGTTTGAAAAGCCGTGAATTTGTTTTGTGAATATCCTGGTGGTTACGACCGGGGACGCACTGTGTTAAACGGTGGGTCGTAATTATTTTTATGGGTGTTTGCACGTAACTGGGTGAAACATTTCTACTGGGGTTCTTTTTTTTTTTTTCGTCTAAAAAAGGGGATTTCAGGGTGAAAATCTGGTTCACGAATGTTGGTTGGTTAGGGCAGACTGCTTCTGTAGGCGGCTGGGTTTTGACGCAGGTCCCACCAGTCGACGGAGCGCTAAAGGGACGTTGCATTTATCTGCATTTTAATTTTTTTAAAGTTGTGGATGGTTGTGTCCTGGTGCAGAAGTCTGTCATATGGAGTTTCTGTCGCTCAGGAATTTCCATGGTTGGCGTTGGTTGGAGAGTGACTATTTCTCTGATTTTACGGAGAGGCGGAGATAAGGATGTGCTGTTCTGTGTTAATATTTTCCTTTAAAAGGATTCTTATGAATATGTTGTGGTTTGGTTTGGTTGGTAGTCTGGTTTGGTAAAGAGTAGGTTACGTTTGTTTTGTTGATGTATGATGTTTGTGTGGTGGTGTGGATGTTAGTCTTGTGGGTTCCTTTGTTCTATTGTTTGTCTGGGGGTCCGCGGGCGCCATTTTGGATTTTCGGCGGGAAAGTTGTGGATGGTTGTTGAATGGTGAGTGACTGAATGGGGGTTGTGTGTTTGTGTGTGAGTTGAGGGGAGTTGATGAATGGCTGTTGTGTGTAGGTTGAGGAATGTCAGTGGTTGATAGTGGGATGGTTAAGGATAGTTTTATGCCTTTATGAGGTTGGGGTTATCTTTGATGTTTGTTTATTTGTGATGTGATCTTGTTTTGTCTTTGTCTTTTGTCTTTGTCTTTGTTTTTGTTGTTTTTAGTATTTCAATGCTTTATTTTAGTCTTCATATGGGTTTGTGGTTTTGTAGTCTCTGCGTGTGACTGGAGGGTTTTTTAGGGGGGTACAATAGCATTTGGGACGTACGCCCGATGGATGTTTGTTTTCTGGCTGGTCCACTTTACAAACCCGGCTATTGTGTGACTGTGGAGAATCTTTTGTTTTGTGTTGAGACTGCGGGACTAGGGCGGGCACATGTTTAGACTTATTTGTGTTGTTGTTTCCGTTTTTAGGCAAACGTTTTGTGTTTTGTGTGGATCATTTTGTTTTTTACAGGACCCGCCAGTCGTTGATGTAATGGGATCATTTGTTCTTCCTTTTATCTATATCTCCGTTGTTACACTCAGTGTTACATATCTATTAGTGTTTTGTACTTTCGGAATGGCTCAGTTTAAGAAAAAAAAAAAAACGTTTAATGGTGAGTAGTTTACATTCTTTTCTTCCAACAGGTGTTGTATGGGAATAATGTTTTATTTTATTTTTCAGTTTGGAGGTCTGTCAAGGGAAACACGTGAGTATCGCTTTGTGTAAATATCAAGTCTTTTTTCACTATTCTTAATTGACGGTTGGGATAAATTATGTTTGTCTCGGTCATAAATTGCTAATTGTCAGTGAATTACATTTGGTAAACATAATTTGATGTTGTCTCGTCGTTTCATTTTGGTCAGCTTCCTGAATATCCTCTTAAAGGTTGTTCATTTTCACTATTCCTTTTGGGAAAACCATTCGGTTGTTTCGAATTTTCTCATAGTTTTATAGATACAGATACAGTTATAGATACAGTTAGCATATGGTCTTTAATGCATGCATTTCTTTTCTCTGACTAACGGACAATTCCTGGATTTATGTGGTGACTGGTGGCGTTTCATTTTTGTTGCATGATTCTTTTTGTTGTCAACTAATTGTTTTAACAGTGAGAACTGTTGAGTGGGGTTCTTTAAAAACCTGTGTTCTCTTTCAGGGAACGGGGTGTGTTTCTGCCTGTTCGAGGTAAGGTGTAAGGGTTTCATTTATGGGGGGTTTTTGCTAAAATTTAGGTTCAAACGTTGTACTTTTTTACCTTTCCAACTCAAAAGGAAATAGTCCATTTCGTTTGCTCTTGTTTAAAGCTTGTAGTCAGTTATAATATTTCTCACACAGGTTCTTGAACTTGTGTATAATATATACAGTAGTTTTTTGCATTTCACATAATTTGCGTGACACCATACATTCCTACAGTAACGCAGCTGCTCACAAGTTCTCAAGTGCCTACAGTCTGTAAGTGGTTGGCAATTCTTTTTGGAGTTCTCTGTATGTTCCCTGTTTAGGTGAGGTGGTGTTTTAGGAGCATTACAAATCAATTGCGTCCGTAAAGGTTAGTTCACGTGACATTTATTGTAATTTAATATCTCTGAACTCAATAACTTAAATACTGGTTATGGATTCGTCTAGTCAGCAAGCTTCTTTCCACAATGATGATGTGCTTATTGACGAGTTATCATCAATCCTGGGGAGATGGGAGTTACATGGTCCGATAGATGATCGGTGTTGGCCACGGGAAAGCATATTCTATCCGGATGTCATTGGGGACATGAAGGTCCGTGTGCACAAGTATGAGGAAGCGTTGGCAGCTGAGGTGAAGGAGGAGCGGAAAGTGATGAAATTGTTTCTTCAACAGGGTAAAAGGATTTGTATGGCCTTTGCTAAGAAGGCCTGTGCCAAGAAGGTCTATGCCGGGAATAACATGTTACCCACACAGCCACTCTCTGAGATTTTTGTTTTTGGTGAGCAGGCTTCAAGTTCTTCAGACGATACGGCGACATCGATTGGGCAGCACGTGACGACGATGACAGAGCAGGTGTTGGGGGTACCGGTTGCCGGAAATGGACTGCTGTGTATGGGGGGGAATAATAGATGTGACAGTCCTCCACCTGCATATGTGTCCACGCTTCCGAACACACCTCTGAGTCCGGCCACCCATTCCACACGTGCTGAAGGTTCTGGGGAAGGGGGAGATACGTCTGATGTCGCGGACGGGGGGGCCAGGTGCGGTGGGTTTTCCTCGTTCTATGGTCCCAGCTGATCCCAGTATTTTTTTCTCCCCTAACTGCTACGGAACATCCACGTAGGTTCGTTGACCGTGCTTATCAGTCTTGGGCCGACGTGGCGGGTTGCGATCCGTCCATGGTCGATAATGATTATACAGGGCTTGCCGGTCAGTGTACGACTTGGGATGTTGGGTTGTTTCGTGCCAAGGAGGACGCCCAGCAGCGTGAACATGCAGAGACTGTGAGGCGTATTGCAGAGCTGCAGCTACAGCATCTGGAGCAGCAGGTAGCGGCTCTCGCGGCCGTACCGAAGCCGGTGACTCGGACCACAGGGTGCCTGCCGGTTGCTTCACCAAGCCGGTTGCTACTATCCAATCCAGGGGGATTTCTCGAGGCCCCCCACGTATTTTTTTTCTGGTTGTTTTACTTGTGGTAGTTTGAATCATTTTGCAAGGGACTGTGACGGGTTTGGTGCCACTAGAGCCTTTTTCTCAGGGTGCCTGCCGTTTCCATGCCACCTGGCCAGGGCCAGGGTTTACCGGTACGGCGGTGGGGACTTGGGTCCGCTCTGTCGATGCGAAGCTGTCCTCCGCGGCCTTCACCATCACGTGACCCGCAGTGAAGTTCGGCTGTCACAAGGACTCTCATCACTGCAGCCCATCAACGAGTATCACAGTGAGTCTGTCCTATTTTGCGCGGGATGCAACAGTTTTATTTTATTTTTTATTTTATTTTTGAGGTGCTTCCATTGACTTTGGACTCTATGAGAGAACAACCTCTTTCCTGGTGATGTGGTGGCAACTGTTGGCTGAAGAAAGAAGAAAAAAAAGAAAAGACGGGCGACGACATGGCAGGTTAACGATTTTTTTCCCCTGTTTGGAGTGTGCAATTTCTGAATACTTTCTGTTTCCTTCCTTCTGTCTCAGCATTGGTATGGGTGTTCGTGGTTTATGCTTTTCGGTAGGCTACGGTTTGGCGTAAAAGGACATGGACATTGGACATGTACATGTGGCAGGAAGCTGTTATGACGTTTTGACACAATCAGTATTGTGTAAATTCTGTCACTCTATTTTGAGTGTCAGAAGGGGGGAGGGTATTGGTTAATCAGATAAAGGTCAAATTGATAATGAGGGGTATTTTTTCAGATTGCACTCAATGCAGTTTGATTAAATTCTTTAAAAATGTATAACATCTTATGAGGAGTCAGAGTGTCACGATAAATTACTTTTGTTTAGAGGGAACATGCAATGAGTTTTAAACTTATTGTGGCTTATAATTGCTTGGAGAAATGACTATTGTCAACAAATGTGCAGTCTAATTTAGGATGCATTATTCATGTATAGAAGTAATCTGGTTGTTCAAGAAACGACCATTGCATTAATAAGGCAAACGAAAAATGAGTCTACATTGTTAAATTTATCAGGAGTTGGCGAGACGAGAGTACAAGGAACAATTTGATTTTAATATGAGTAGATGATTTTTTAGGACTTTGTAAGTAACACTGAGTAGTCGATACTAACATGTGTGAACCAAATATTTTAATGCATGGTTGTGTTTTGCAAAAGAATGTCTACTCTAAATCTTGGTGTGGAGTTAGTTCATATTTCTAAACAGGAAGATGACGGAGAAAAAACAGTTGCAGTGACCCAGTTTGGAGTATGCCAGTGTACCAGTGGACATCCGACATCATGTCAATATTGACACCTGTGCCGAAGGAGAGTTCTGCTCTCCTCTACACAACAGTGGTCAACATCTACAGGGCATCCTACAGCTGCTAAGCGGTTAACCAGAAGATTTCGTTGCCGATACTACGTCATCTATGGAGTACGGACGTCTGCACCAGGGGTCAGACGACATCAATCTTCAGTTCAAATCACCAGGTCACTTCTACATGCTGCACGTCATCTGTGTCTAAAGCTGGTATACAGTCTTTTAGTCACCCAGCTTTCTGATTGCTCAGAAATATGCAAAGCTACATGGGTGGGGAGTATTTGTTCGAAATGAAGATCATCGTTCCACATTCTTGTTGATTACACGTCCCTTGGGATGTTCATGGCCGTCCAGAGCCAGGATTCATCTGCGTTTATATTTTAGTCGAAAAAAAGAAAGTCTAAAGCGCGTGGACCATCGACGTGGGATTTGCATCGAACTTTGGAGGAGAAAAAAAAAAAAGAATGAAGTATGATTTTGTGTTTGTTTTCATATTTTGTTTTGATGAATCACGACGGATGTTGTGTTTCTATTTGAGTCTTAATTGTATTCTAGCTTTCCAATTATGAATGGTGAGGGCGGACTGCAATTATGGTTCAAAATTAGTTTGTTGGTCATCATTGATGTATCATTCAATTTTAGCTTTGATCGTGTTTTCAAGTCTCCCATGTCTGTGATAACTAGCGGACATGGCAGAATGATACGATGGAGGTTCGAATTATTGCTTGTTGTTTGTTTCATTTCAGTTTGATGTTTTTAGAGCACCCAGGGGGGACCTTGAAAAATTTTAAGGTTTTGAAGAGGAAGAAACAAAATAATTGATTTTTAAAGTTTTAATATTTGTCCAAATTATGATTCATAATTCATAGTGACAGACTGAGTCTGTCAAAGGGGGAATGTGGTGTATTATGAATCATATAAGCATATATTCTACTTGATCAATGCTAAACAATGTTAAAGTTGGACAGTTGCAAAGTGGAGATTTTAGACGACTCCTATTTACCATGAGTAAAGTATCCTATTTACCATGACCAAAAGGGGCTATTGTTAATGTCTTGAGCTAGCAACACCTTACTAGGAGATGATGCAAATCCTTTTGTTCTAAGTTCCCTTGAAGCCCACAGAAGGTGCGAGACAGACGGCTAGTTTATTGCAGTATCTTATTTCAGGCTTGGGTCTAATGACTTTAAAACATTCTATGCTGGATTGACTTTCTTAAGATGTCTTAACACTCTTCTGTTATTATGGAATAAAGATAAAACACTAGGTTACTAAATTATTAGTGCATTCAGTACTAATCTAAAATGTACTCTTAACATAGGGTATTTCAGGAATATAGTGATATGTAACTGCTCATTCATTTCTTAAATATAGTCAGTTCAGGTTTATATACTTTTGTTTAGTTTCACATAATTCTGTTAAGTTTCATATAGTTCTGTTCATATATTTCCGTTTATATCTTCATTGTATCTTTAATTCATTATTGTGGTATTATTTCATGCTCCGTTAAAAGTTATTCTCATTTCACCAGTGGAACAAATGTTTACCAGGAGACTTGCCTTTTGTCTTGAAATGCCCGCCTCTAACAGGAAGTCAGGCTTAGACCTCATTGGTTAGAAGTCAGGAAGAGTTTATACCCAGAGAGGGGAGGGACTTCTTGGGGGACGGCGAATCTTGAGTATTTAACACCATGTAATGTCAACATTCAGGGCTGTATCAACTAGACTCAATTTGGGACGGAGGCTGGTGTAGATACAGACCACAGCGTGTAATTTCCACATGCATGTTTTGTTACGACCCTGACTTCTGTGCTTAACAAATAAATGCGGATGTCATGAGACCATCATCACGGGTTTTTCTTTGTTCTTTCTCCTGCTCCGTCCGAGGCGACACACACACACTTCAGGATTCCACATTTGTAAACAATTTATCTTACATAAGACGTACTACAGCATGCCAGCATTTATTCATTTCACACCTACAACTGAAAATGTTATTATTAGTACAAACTACTTCCATACTGTAGTCAGTTTTTCCCTCACTGTATATGTTTCTTTTCCCTTTTTACCTCCATTAT
This sequence comes from Electrona antarctica, assembly GCF_951216825.1. NCBI lineage: Eukaryota > Metazoa > Chordata > Actinopteri > Myctophiformes > Myctophidae > Electrona > Electrona antarctica. The sequence goes on from NC_136793.1 coordinate 391,942, forward strand.
GATGAATTCCTGTTCTGTTCTTTGTCTATATAGAAGTGTCTATTTGTACGTCTCTAAATGTTTTGATGAATTGAACATGGTGGACCCTCTTGTAAACAAGTGTAATGCTTAATTGGGTCGTCCACTCACAGTTAACAGCCTTTGTATTGAGTTTGTGCTTGAAATGTACTGTAATTCTGCAAACTGTTAATAAATATTTCAATCAATCAATAAAAAGTTTTGGTGGTGTGTGTGTGAGTGTGTAGGCCTATATGCCTATAGTCCAAACCTGCTCCAGAGCACAGCACACTTTGACCCTTCGCGTTTTGCCGTGAAGGCCGGGTGATGAAAGCGGTGTGTCAGTAAAGACCCCAGCGACTTGTTTCAGCCGTACCATATGCATCCGGCAGGCGCTACTATAGCCTCAAGGCCTGGAACAGCATAGCCTCAAGGCCTGGAACAGCAGGTTCGAGAAAGGCTTCTTCCAACAACAGGCACCCAGGCTTATGAACAACATTCACTAATGGCCTGTTGCCGGTCTGCCTCAGAATGCATGCTGAGCATACACAATCACACACAAACAGGAAAACAACCGCAGACACATATATACCATATGCACATTTATTAAGCCATTTTGGGCGGGAACCCCTATTGGTGTTTTAAACATTGTTATAATTTAGCTTTTGAAAAATAGCAGATCTACAAGCTCATAGCGCGCCACCGAGTGGCGTGCTACGAGCTTGTAGGTCTGCTATTTTTGAAAAATCGTGAAAATGTGCCTCAAATCTTTGAATATATATTATTACAGAGTGAACATTTTAACTCCCAATCTTTGCTTCTGGTGCGTCCCTGGAACAACATATTTTCAGATGGGGGTCGGCGGCCAATTACAGATCATTTTTGGGGTCCTTGACATGAAATATTGAGCACCACTGACATAGAAACATGAGGTATACATTTTTTTAATTTCGACGTCAGGCCTAAATGAGTTAAGGCAGACCCACAACCTTACATGACCCCCGATGCAGACTATTGTATTATTTATTTTAAACACATCCCACAAACACCTGCCACGTTATCCCGTCGAGTCGACAGAAACCTCATCTCTGCAAAGTACAATGCTGGATCAAAAGCTCTTTGACAAACCTATAACAAAACAAAACAAAACAAAACAAAATCCCAGATCATTTATTGTTTTTCTGCAGTCCCTTCAGAGAGATTTACATAATTGCATTTCTTATTGTTTCCGTAGCTTCAATATAACTTACGGTAGTTAGAAAAGGTTTTATTGTGTATGTGTGCCGGTAATTAAAAACAAAAAGCCAGATAATGTTTTTCTTTTAAAATTTTCTTTTACAGCTTAAACCCATTATTGTACAGATTTTTACTCAGCTGATATGCTATATTTTATAAAACTGAACGCATGCATGTATGTATGTATGTATGTATGTATGCATGTACTGTGTATATGTACGCACGCACGCAACGCACGCACGCACGCACGCACGCACGCACGCACGCACGCACGCACGCACGCACGTTCATTCATTTTACATTACACATATTCATGTATCACGTGTCACTCACGGTTTCAGCAGTAGCGCTACAGTCGGCTAACTAACCTCCTAACCTCCCACTGGCAGGAAAAACAACCTCCCGACCTCCAACCACAGCATGTGCTACTTACTGTATTCATGTGATACCACAGTGTTTATCTGCTGCTTGCACTGTATTAATGTGATACCACAGTGTTTATCTGCTGCTTGCACTGTATTCATGTGATACCACAGTGTTTCTCTGCTGCTTGCACTGTATTCATGTGATACCACAGTGTTTCTCTGCTACTTGCACTGTATTCATGTGATACCACAGTGTTTCTCTGCTGCTTGCACTGTATTCATGTGATACCACAGTGTTTCTCTGCTACTTGCACTGTATTAATGTGATACCACAGTGTTTCTCTGCTACTTGCACTGTATTAATGTGATACCACAGTGTTTCTCTGCTGCTTGCACTGTATTCATGTGATACCACAGTGTTTCTACTTGCACTGTATTAATGTGATACCACAGTGTTTCTCTGCTACTTGCACTGTATTCATGTGATACCACAGTGTTTCTCTGCTGCTTGCACTGTATTCATGTGATACCACAGTGTTTCTCTGCTACTTGCACTGTATTAATGTGATACCACAGTGTTTCTCTGCTACTTGCACTGTATTAATGTGATACCACAGTGTTTCTCTGCTGCTTGCACTGTATTCATGTGATACCACAGTGTTTCTCTGCTGCTTGCACTGTATTCATGTGATACCACAGTGTTTCTCTGCTGCTTGCACTGTATTCATGTGATACCACAGTGTTTCTCTGCTGCTTGCACTGTATTAATGTGATACCACACTGTTTCTCTGCTACTTGCACTGTATTCATGTGATACCACAGTGTTTCTACTTGCACTGTATTAATGTGATACCACAGTGTTTCTACTTGCACTGTATTAATGTGATACCACAGTGTTTCTACTTGCACTGTATTCATGTGATACCACAGTGTTTCTACTTGCACTGTATTCATGTGATACCACAGTGTTTCTACTTGCACTGTATTCATGTGATACCACAGTGTTTCTCTGCTACTTGCACTGTATTCATGTGATACCACAGTGTTTCTACTTGCACTGTATTCATGTGATACCACAGTGTTTCTCTGCTACTTGCACTGTATTAATGTGATACCACAGTGTTTCTCTGCTGCTTGCACTGTATTCATGTGATACCACAGTGTTTCTCTGCTGCTTGCACTGTATTAATGTGATACCACAGTGTTTCTCTGCTGCTTGCACTGTATTAATGTGATACCACAGTGTTTCTCTGCTACTTGCACTGTATTAATGTGATACCACAGTGTTTCTACTTGCACTGTATTAATGTGATACCACAGTGTTTCTCTGCTACTTGCACTGTATTAATGTGATACCACAGTGTTTCTCTGCTGCTTGCACTGTATTAATGTGATACCACAGTGTTTCTCTGCTACTTGCACTGTATTAATGTGATACCACAGTGTTTCTCTGCTGCTTGCACTGTATTAATGTGATACCACAGTGTTTCTACTTGCACTGTATTAATGTGATACCACAGTGTTTCTCTGCTGCTTGCACTGTATTCATGTGATACCACAGTGTTTCTACTTGCACTGTATTAATGTGATACCACAGTGTTTCTCTGCTGCTTGCACTGTATTAATGTGATACCACAGTGTTTCTCTGCTGCTTGCACTGTATTAATGTGATACCACAGTGTTTCTCTGCTACTTGCACTGTATTAATGTGATACCACAGTGTTTCTACTTGCACTGTATTCATGTGATACCACAGTGTTTCTCTGCTACTTGCACTGTATTCATGTGATACCACAGTGTTTCTACTTGCACTGTATTCATGTGATACCACAGTGTTTCTCTGCTACTTGCACTGTATTCATGTGATACCACAGTGTTTCTACTTGCACTGTATTCATGTGATACCACAGTGTTTCTCTGCTACTTGCACTGTATTAATGTGATACCACAGTGTTTCTACTTGCACTGTATTCATGTGATACCACAGTGTTTCTCTGCTACTTGCACTGTATTCATGTGATACCACAGTGTTTCTACTTGCACTGTATTCATGTGATACCACAGTGTTTCTCTGCTACTTGCACTGTATTCATGTGATACCACAGTGTTTCTACTTGCACTGTATTCATGTGATACCACAGTGTTTCTCTGCTGCTTGCACTGTATTAATGTGATACCACAGTGTTTCTACTTGCACTGTATTAATGTGATACCACAGTGTTTCTCTGCTGCTTGCACCGTATTCATGTGATACCACAGTGTTTCTACTTGCACTGTATTCATGTGATACCACAGTGTTTCTACTTGCACTGTATTCATGTGATACCACAGTGTTTCTCTGCTGCTTGCACTGTATTCATGTGATACCACAGTGTTTCTCTGCTACTTGCACCGTATTCATGTGATACCACAGTGTTTCTCTGCTGCTTGCACTGTATTAATGTGATACCACAGTGTTTCTCTGCTACTTGCACTGTATTCATGTGATACCACAGTGTTTCTCTGCTACTTGCACTGTATTCATGTGATACCACAGTGTTTCTCTGCTACTTGCACTGTATTCATGTGATACCACAGTGTTTCTCTGCTGCTTGCACTGTATTCATGTGATACCACAGTGTTTCTACTTGCACTGTATTCATGTGATACCACAGTGTTTCTCTGCTGCTTGCACTGTATTCATGTGATACCACAGTGTTTCTCTGCTGCTTGCACTGTATTCATGTGATACCACAGTGTTTCTACTTGCACTGTATTCATGTGATACCACAGTGTTTCTACTTGCACTGTATTAATGTGATACCACAGTGTTTCTCAAATGGGCTGCATGTACTGTAGCCTGATATATTTTACTGTTATGTTTGAGACAATCATTTACAAATGTGTCAAGCTGCTCATCTGTAATGTGTTAATGTTAAACAATTTACATCAACAACTTGACTGTCACAACTGTGTGTAGAAAAGCAACTTATTTGCTGTTATGCTGTTTAATTGTGTACATTGTACATTGTAAACACAACTGGACATACTGACATTATGGGCCACAGTTTAATATACTCTGGAGGCACTTATTGCAACTCTTCCACTCCATATCTTATTTGTAATGTTAAATATTCTTCAAAAGGTGGGTTATATCAGGTAAAGGGGATACTATCAGGTAAAGGGGATACAAAAATAGCAGATCTACAAGCTCATAGCGCGCCACCGAGTGGCACGCTATGAGCTTGTAGATCTGCTATTTTTGAAAAAACGTCAAAATGTGGCACAAATCTTTGAATATATATTTCAGAGCGAACATTTTTAACTAAAATATTGGCTTCTGGGGGGGTCCCTGGAACTACGTATTTTGAGATGGGGGTCCGTGGGCCCAATAGAGATAATTCTGGGGGTCCTTGACATGAAAAAGGTTGAGTACCACTGACACAGAAACATGGGTTTTTCAGAAAAATGTTAGGATTTAGAAGCCTTTTTTTAATCGACCTCAGTCCAAAATGGGTTAATGTGGGCAAGCCCAAATACAGTCACCTTAACGACTTACGGTTCATAAGTACTGTTTGTTTTATGAGACAAACATCCTAACACCGCTAATGACTTTGCTGCTAATGCTTTCTCATGTTTGGTACTCATCCGAAAGCTGTTCAGCTATGCGACCGCTGCTCTACTGAAATCATCAGAAATATAAATATTAATTTAAGAAATGTAATGAACTGCTTTGGAGGAAAACGTCTATGATGGAAAGATAAGCTGTGTCATGTTCGTTGGTTCATGTTACACATCGAAAGCAGCTCACAATGTTCACATCTGACATTCTATGTCCTCCTTCCAGGTATATCGATTGTCTTTGTGCTAGAAGCTTACTGTATATAAGCCTACCCACAACTCTTGCCGTTAAGTGTATACAGTGTACACATTTTCAATCATGTATGAGCGTGCGTGCGTGTGTGTGTGTGTGCGTGTGTGAACAGTCCATACTGTACAAACACAGTCCAACACTAGGCATGTGGAAATGAAACAACGACCATGTGGACATCCTCATCCTCATCCTCAACCTGCACAAATAGTACTGTGACAATGGCCCCCAGAAATTGGCATACCCCCACCGGGTTTAGGACCAAACCCCTACCCATACCGGGCTTAGGACCATACCCCCACCGGGTTTAGGACCAAACCCCTACCCATACCGGGCTTAGGACCATACCCCCACCGGGTTTAGGACCAAACCCCTACCCATACCGGGCTTAGGACCATACCCCCACCGGGTTTAGGACCAAACCCCTACCCATACCGGGCTTAGGACCATACCCCCACCGGGTTTAGGACCAAACCCCTACCCATACCAGGCTTAGGACCATACCCCCACCGGGTTTAGGACCAAACCCCTACCCATACCAGGCTTAGGACCATACCCCCACCGGGTTTAGGACCAAACCCCTACCCATACCGGGCTTAGGACCATACCCCCACCGGGTATAGGACCAAACCAATACCCCTACCGGGCTTAGGACCAAACACAACATAGTTTATCCTCATCTCTAAGGCCTCCCATACATGAAATGGATTCTTGTATAAAAAATATTTTACTGCAAAAGTGGTGAAATTGATATTTAAAGTTATACACCTCAAACTAAAAATAAAGCCTGCATGTCCGTCTGGGGATTAAGGCATATAAACTCATGTAGATTCACAAAGGAAGCTCTGAGGGGTTTAAAATGTGGCATATTGGAAGCCAGGACATGCCTCTACATTCTAGAAAAAGAATAATGTCGCCCTGGGCCATGGCTCAGTGGTCCAGGCACCTTGGCTGGTAATCCAGTCTGGCAGTGTGCTGCGGGTTCGACCCCCGATCCTGGCGGCCTTTACTGCATGTCTTCCCCGATATCTATCCCCATTTCCTGTCAGCCTACTGTCTGTCCCTCCATAAAAAATATAAAATAAAAAGGCGAAAGCCACAAAAAAAAAAAATTAAAAAAAAAAGAATGTCAATATGTGAATGTAAATATGAGATATAGTCATTTGAACACATATACCTACAATAGGCGAAAATGTAAATCTGTATAGTGTCTCCTTTACTTTGCAGTGACTCTGACATGGATTGTCATAGCAACACATATGAGGGCTTGTAGGAATGGTGTGGTTCTACTGTATCCAGCAATACCAATTGTGTAATTGTAGCGTGTTGTTTGTCTATTACATACTGTAAATACTGTACATACTGTACATGGTGGATCACCACCACCGCAGATATAAAAGCAGCTGGTAATACTATGACTGTATGTTGTCATTACTTGTTTATACTAAAGACTATTAAAACAGTTTAAGGGCCCGGACGGAGATCACTGTCAAGTTCAAGTTCATGGTCAGTTGCCCAGGACGGAGATTGATAAATGGGACGGAGATTAATGATATCAAAACCGGTCGCATCGCTCCACAGCCTAGGAGCGCTTGTTGCCCAATCCTCGGTGTTGCACAACAGAGACACGTCATCGAAAATGTTCCCTGCCTGTTTAGCGGACGAAAACGAAAATCTTAAAACGTTCATAACTCGCGATCTAAATCATCCCGTCTAATTATGAAAAAAGATCCTGTGTTAGACGGCGCTCCGCGGTCCAGTCGCTAGTCGCGATAGATTTATTCTTACCTCCCGTTGTTGTCGATCGACTCTAGAGTGGTGTGGCTAAATGATGGGCACATTTTATTAATGGATTAAATAGGTCCGGGCCCTCAAGGTGTTAACCCATTTAGGCCTGACCTCAACATTTTAAAACAAATCTTCTAAATCCTCCAGTTTTCTGAAATAAATATTTTCACGATTTTTCAAAAATCCTATACAGACCTATACAAGCTCGTAGTATGAGCTTGTATAGATCTGCTATTTTTCAATAGCTAAAGTATAACATAATGCTTAAAACACCAAAAGGGGTTCCCCTTTATATATAAATAAATAAAACTCTTGAAAGAATTGGAAATGATTAACAATTTTCTTTAACACAAATCTTTCTCTTCCACAAATCAAACCCTGCGAGTCTACTTGTACGCCTCATGAAGATGCGGTCATTTGCTGCATGCATGGAACATAACTCAGGTTTGCACCTGTAATGCACCTGCTGCCTGTCTTCACCTGTAATGCACCTGCTGCCTGTCTTCACCTGTAATGCACCTGCTGCCTGTCTTCACCTGTAATGCACCTGCTGCCTGTCTTCTGTAATGCACCTGCTGCCTGTCTTCACCTGTAATGCACCTGCTGCCTGTCTTCACCTGTAATGCACCTGCTGCCTGTCTTCACCTGTAATGCACCTGCTGCCTGTCTTCACCTGTAATGCACCTGCTGCCTGTCTTCACCTGTAATGCACCTGCTGCCTGTCTTCACCTGTAATGCACCTGCTGCCTGTCTTCTGTAATGCACCTGCTGCCTGTCTTCACCTGTAATGCACCTGCTGCCTGTCTTCTGTAATGCACCTGCTGCCTGTCTTCACCTGTAATGCACCTGCTGCCTGTCTTCACCTGTAATGCACCTGCTGCCTGTCTTCACCTGTAATGCACCTGCTGCCTGTCTTCACCTGTAATGCACCTGCTGCCTGTCTTCACCTGTAATGCACCTGCTGCCTGTCTTCTGTAATGCACCTGCTGCCTGTCTTCACCTGTAATGCACCTGCTGCCTGTCTTCTGTAATGCACCTGCTGCCTGTCTTCACCTGTAATGCACCTGCTGCCTGTCTTCACCTGTAATGCACCTGCTGCCTGTCTTCACCTGTAATGCACCTGCTGCCTGTCTTCTGTAATGCACCTGCTGCCTGTCTTCTGTAATGCACCTGCTGCCTGTCTTCTGTAATGCACCTGCTGCCTGTCTTCACCTGTAATGCACCTGCTGCCTGTCTTCACCTGTAATGCACCTGCTGCCTGTCTTCACCTGTAATGCACCTGCTGCCTGTCTTCACCTGTAATGCACCTGCTGCCTGTCTTCACCTGTAATGCACCTGCTGCCTGTCTTCACCTGTAATGCACCTGCTGCCTGTCTTCACCTGTAATGCACCTGCTGCCTGTCTTCTGTAATGCACCTGCTGCCTGTCTTCTGTAATGCACCTGCTGCCTGTCTTCTGTAATGCACCTGCTGCCTGTCTTCACCTGTAATGCACCTGCTGCCTGTCTTCACCTGTAATGCACCTGCTGCCTGTCTTCACCTGTAATGCACCTGCTGCCTGTCTTCTGTAATGCACCTGCTGCCTGTCTTCTGTAATGCACCTGCTGCCTGTCTTCTGTAATGCACCTGCTGCCTGTCTTCACCTGTAATGCACCTGCTGCCTGTCTTCACCTGTAATGCACCTGCTGCCTGTCTTCACCTGTAATGCACCTGCTGCCTGTCTTCACCTGTAATGCACCTGCTGCCTGTCTTCACCTGTAATGCACCTGCTGCCTGTCTTCACCTGTAATGCACCTGCTGCCTGTCTTCACCTGTAATGCACCTGCTGCCTGTCTTCTGTAATGCACCTGCTGCCTGTCTTCACCTGTAATGCACCTGCTGCCTGTCTTCTGTAATGCACCTGCTGCCTGTCTTCTGTAATGCACCTGCTGCCTGTCTTCACCTGTAATGCACCTGCTGCCTGTCTTCACCTGTAATGCACCTGCTGCCTGTCTTCACCTGTAATGCACCTGCTGCCTGTCTTCTGTAATGCACCTGCTGCCTGTCTTCTGTAATGCACCTGCTGCCTGTCTTCTGGAAGTGGGCTAAAGATGCAATCCTGGATTTATTTCACCTGGGTAAATGTTGTACTTTTGCGTATATGCACTTATTTGTAAGAGACAGTGTTTTTCAAGGCCCCCTAAATGTACGGCAAAAATAAAAACAGAAATCCCTTGTAAATGCAACGTAATCACATCCACAGATATAACGTAGTCAAAGCACCCCATGTGTGTCAACGAGTAAAGAGTGCTTAGAGATTTGGTGTAGAAGGACAAAACGGAAAGGACCAAGTATTCAGTATTTTAGCCGTGACGTGAGCGCCCCCTCCTGAGATACTTCCGGGTCCCACTTTTGTGTCCCCATAGAGTTATACTGTGACGCTCCGTCGGACTAAATCTGAGACGAAAACAACCACGAAAGTCTAATTTTACCGCTTTCCTCGCAACAACAAAGCTGCTGCTCTCCCAAATCTGGCTGTGACAGGCTGTCTGCCCCACACGGAATACTATCGCCATTTTATTTCATTGTGTCAACAAAATCCTCATTCATTGCAAACTAGATTCAACATAGTCAAGCCTGCACACATTCTAAATATGCCCCCGAAATATTTTACTGAGCAAATGGACTGTTACCACCTTCAATAATAATGATATTAATAGTCTTTATTGTCTCCACATCATATATTTTCTTTGTCATGGACACTTGTACAAAACATTAATAATTCTACTCGAGTTGGAAGCATTAAGACCCCTTTCTGAAAAATAACGTCATTGTAAAAAGATTCACGCATTTAGATATTCTATTTACAATGAGATGCGGACGGGAGCTGGTGCCACTTGGACCCGGACGTAACGTAGCACTACAAAATGACGTCGGACTTAAATACTGAATAGACTCCTGAGGGACTCGGTTAAAGGACCACTTCACCACTTTTCAACCTATCTTCATATAATAGGTCCTCACTAATAATCATGATAAAATAGCACGATTATTTTCTGTGTCTCATAGGAGGGCTGTGGGCAGTTTAGAAACCGTCTTCCAGTGACATCATCATTAGGCAGATTATTTTTTAAACACGATCTAAAAATGTTTAGATTTTCATTATCGTGAGAACGATGGCTTCCATTTTCGCATTGCAACTTTTCAGGACTAGAAAGCCTGCAGTTTTTATTAGCTTGTATTCCATCGATGATGTCACTGGAAGACGGTTTCTGAACTGCCCACAGCCCTCCTATGAGACACAGCCTGAGTAGAAAAAAATCGTGCTATTTTATCATGATTATTAGTGAGGACCTATTATATGAAGATAGGTTGAAAAGTGGTGAAGTGGTCCTTTAACCGAACTGCCACAGACACAGACCGAGTAGAGAAAAATTGCGCCATTTTTTTCATGATTATTAGTGAGGACCTATTATATGAAGATAGGTTGAAAAGTGGTGAAGTGGTCCTTTAAGTTTAAGGGCCCCAGACGGAGGTCTCCGTCCTGTTAATTAGTACAGATTAATGATATCAAAATCGATCGCATCGCTCCACAGGCTGGGAGCGCCTGTTGCGTAACATTCAATGTCACGCAACAGTGGGACGTCATCGAAAATGTTCCCCCCGCCTGTTTAGCCGACGAGACCGAAAATCTTAAAACGTTAATCTAAATCATCCCGTCTATTTCTAAGAAAATATCATGTGTTAGACGGCCCCCCGCTGTCCAGTCGCAAGTAGCGGTAGATTTAATCTTACCTCCCGTTGTTGTCGATCACCGTTAAGAGTGTTTTGGCTACATTTACAGTAGCTGCTACACCCACATCCGGGATAACATCCGGTCCGTCGGTAAAAGTGCTCCGCTGCTATAAATCGCTGGGTACATTTATTTAATGGATTAAATAACACCCGGGCAATTAAGGTTTAATAATGGTCAAGGTATGTATTTGTTTTTAGGTAAGTTGGTCATATGTGACTGAATTTGACTGATGGACTTCCATTGGATTTTTTTGAATTTCCGTTTTTTTCATGTCATATGAAAGCAGGGAATCATAGCTTCAAATTGACATATTGGTTGTTGAGTTTGACCCACCAGTTTTGGAGATATTGCTTATAGAGTAATGTCTTGCAGAAAACAGCGAGTTGTTTAACATTACACCTAGCTACATGTTTGGGTATTTATTTCATATTTACATGTCGATTTCAGCTCTGACACTTATTTCAGACATGCTTTAGTCTAGTATGTGAAGAGTCTGCCTGTGCTATTAACTGAAAAGCTGTAATTTGCGCGATGGCAGTCTCTCAGTCAAACCTGGTCACATATAGTCTGCCCAAACTTTACCCAGATATCTCAAAAACCACTGGTTGCATTATCTGGGAATTTACAGTGCAGCTCCATCCTCCCTGGAGGATAAAACTCAATAGTGCAGTAACCCAATACTAGGCAGACTGAGACGATAGATGTGAGGTGTGCTGCTGTACAAATCCTCTCGCCTTGCCTTGTACCGACCTCATCAGTATCAGACAGTACCGATACCTCATCAGTATCAGACGGTACCAATACCTCATCAGTATCAGACGGTACCAATACCTCATCAGTATCAGACGGCACCAATACCTCATCAGTATCAGACAGTACCAATACCTCATCAGTACCATACAGTACCGATACCTCATCAGTATCAGACAGTACCAACTCAGACAGTACCAATACCTCATCAGTATCAGACAGTACCGATACCTCATCAGTATCAGACAGTACCAATACCTCATCAGTATCAGACGGTACCAATACCTTGTACCGACCTCATCAGTATCAGACGGTACCAATACCTCATCAGTATCAGACAGTACCAATACCTCATCAGTATCAGACGGTACCAATACCTCATCAGTATCAGGCAGTACCAATACCTCATCAGTATCAGACAGTACCTCATCAGTATCAGACAGTACCAATACCTCATCAGTATCAGACGGTACCAATACCTCATCAGTATCAGAGAGTACCAATACCTCATCAGTATCAGAGAGTACCAATACCTCATCAGTATCAGACAGTACCAATACCTCATCAGTATCAGACAGTACCAATACCTCATCAGTATCAGACGGTACCAATACCTCATCAGTATCAGACAGTACCAATATCTCATCAGTATCAGACAGTACCAATACCTCATCAGTATCAGACAGTACCAATACCTCATCAGTATCAGACAGTACCAATACCTCATCAGTATCAGACAGTACCAATACCTCATCAGTATCAGACAGTACCAATACCTCATCAGTATCAGACGGTACCAATACCTCATCAGTATCAGACGGTACCAATACCTCATCAGTATCAGACGGTACCAATACCTCATCAGTATCAGACAGTACCAATACCTCATCAGTATCAGACAGTACCAATACCTCATCAGTATCAGACGGTACCAATACCTCATCAGTATCAGACGGTACCAATACCTCATCAGTATCAGACAGTACCAATACCGTGTCAAACTCTCAACCCTTTCAATTTCAACTTGCCTTTCAACTGTCATCAAACTAGAGGCCTTGGCATAGTGTGCGTCTGTGGTTTGATTGATTGATTGATTGAATACTTCATTAGTCAGAAATGTAAACAGTATACAGAGTACAGTCAAACACTTCTAAAAAGGATATGACCGCAAAAAGTCCTTTTGCAGTCTTGTTTCCATTCAGGTCCTACCGTCCTGGGAATCCAATTCATAATCCTGACATGAAAAATAACGACACAATTCAAATCATCACAAAAATAATAACAAAGACCTAATGTATACATTAGTTATACATTGAGCTTTTTAATATTTTAAAATGTTGTATTCTTAGGGCAATTTGTTTGTTGCAGGTTATGAGTGGTGCAACTTCTCTTACTTATTATGTTAAAGGACCACTTCACCACTTTTCAACCTATCTTCATATAATAGGTCCTCACTAATAATCATGATAAAATGGCACGATTTTTTCCTACTCAGTCTGTGTCTCATAGGAGGGCTGTGGGCAGTTTAGAAACCGTCTTCCAGTGACATCATCATTAGGCAGATTTTTTTTTAAACAAGATTTTTTTACAAAAATGTTTAGATTTTCATTATCGTGAGAACAATGGCTTCCACTTTCGCATTGCAACTTTTCAGGACTAGAAAGCCTGCAGTTTCTATTAGCTTGGATTCCCCATCGATGATGTCACTGGAGGACGGTTTCTGAGCTGCCCACAGCCCTCCTATAAGACACAGACCGAGAAGAAAGAAATCGCGCCATTTTTTAATGATTATTAGTGTCCTATTATATGAAGATAGGTTGAAAAGTGGTGAAGTGGTCCTTTAACTGTGGCTGCATTCTCTTTGCCATGATTCACTGCAACGTTTGAGTGAGTATGGCTATGTTCAGAGTTGGAAAAAGAGCTTTTTAATTCAGATTTGAACCATATTCCCAGGACAGGTGGTTTGAAATGGGGGGGCGCAAATGGGTGGGGGACGGGCTGTTAAAGACATGTTTTCAAGACATGATGCACTGAGGCACTAGCATCGTTCACCCGGGGTCCCCCAGGGGTCTATAATTGGCCTCCCTCCATTTGTTCACCCGGGTCCCCCAGGGGTTAGTTAGTTAGTTAGTTAGTTAGTTTCATTTATTTGTCAACGTGTGGAAATGTGTCTTTGGTCTCAACAGTAAAAAACAAACAGTTACAACAACAGCAACAACACTTACACAATTATTTTCACATGGCAAAACAAAAGTGCAGGACAACAAACCGTGGCAAATACATCCAAACAACAAATCTAGCGAGACATGGTATCATTTAGTGCCTTAATGGCATTTGGTATGAAGGAATTTTTAAAAATGTTACGGTTAGCTTTTGGTTCTTTGTACCGTCTACCAGAGGGAAGTAGTTGGAACTCCCTGCAGAGTGGATGAGAGGAGGTCGTTTGCTATCTTGACAGCTTTTTTACGAAGTACCTCCTTGTAGATACAGCCTAATTGTTGCTGTCTCTTCCCGATGATTTGTGATGCTAGGTTTACTATTCGCTGCAGCTTGCCTCTTCCTTTTACATTCAGATTTTCCATACCATATACATTCAGATTGCCAAACCACATTGCCATGTTAAAAGTCAAGATTCCCTCTATCAGGTTCTTATAGACCGTTTCCATAATATGCTTCTCACTCTAAAGGAGTTGAGCTTGCGTAGTAGGTGGAGGCGTTGGTTACAAGTTTTAAAAATCTGGTCAGTATTTTCACTGAAATTGAGTTTGCTGTCAATATATGTGCCTAAGTATTTCAAAGTGTCTACTACCTCCACTATTTGTCCACCAATTGTAATGGACTGCACAGGTTCCTTTTCATGAATGACAAGTTATTTTGTTTTTAGGGGTATAGGGGTCTATACTTGGCCCCCCTCCATGTGTTCACCCGGGGTCCCCCAGGGGTCTATACTTGGCCTCCCTCCATGTGTTCACCCGGGGTCCCCCAGGGGTCTATACTTGGCCCCTCCATGTGTTCACCCGGGGTCCCCCAGGGGTCTATACTTGGCCCCCCTCCATGTGTTCACCCGGGGTCCCCCAGGGGTCTATACGTGGCCTCCCTCCATGTGTTCACCCGGGGTCCCCCAGGGGTCTATACTTGGCCTCCCTCCATGTGTTCACCCGGGGTCCCCCAGGGGTCTATACCTCCCTCCATGTGTTCACCCGGGGTCCCCCAGGGGTCTATACTTGGCCTCCCTCCATGTGTTCACCCGGGGTCCCCCAGGGGTCTATACTTGGCCCCCCTCCATGTGTTCACCCGGGGTCCCCCAGGGGTCTATACTTGGCCCCTCCATGTGTTCACCCGGGGTCCCCCAGGGGTCTATACTTGGCCTCCCTCCATGTGTTCACCCGGGGTCCCCCAGGGGTCTATACTTGGCCTCCCTCCATGTGTTCACCCGGGGTCCCCCAGGGGTCTCTACTTGGCCCCCCTCCATGTGTTCACCCGGGGTCCCCCAGGGGTCTATACTTGGCCCCCCTCCATGTGTTCACCCGGGGTCCCCCAGGGGTCTATACTTGGCCCCTCCATGTGTTCACCCGGGGTCCCCCAGGGGTCTATACTTGGCCTCCCTCCATGTGTTCACCCGGGGTCCCCCAGGGGTCTATACTTGGCCTCCCTCCATGTGTTCACCCGGGGTCCCCCAGGGGTCTATACTTGGCCTCCCTCCATGTGTTCACCCGGGGTCCCCCAGGGGTCTATACTTGGCCTCCCTCCATGTGTTCACCCGGGGTCCCCCAGGGGTCTATACGTGGCCCCTCCATGTGTTCACCCGGGGTCCCCCAGGGGTCTATACTTGGCCCCCCTCCATGTGTTCACCCGGGGTCCCCCAGGGGTCTATACTTGGCCTCCCTCCATGTGTTCACCCGGGGTCCCCCAGGGGTCTATACGTGGCCTCCCTCCATGTGTTCACCCGGGGTCCCCCAGGGGTCTATACTTGGTCTCCCTCCATGTGTTCACCCGGGGTCCCCCAGGGGTCTATACTTGGCCCCTCCATGTGTTCACCCGGGGTCCCCCAGGGGTCTATACTTGGCCCCTCCATGTGTTCACCCGGGGTCCCCCAGGGGTCTATACTTGGCCCCTCCATGTGTTCACCCGGGGTCCCCCAGGGGTCTATACTTGGTCTCCCTCCATGTGTTCACCCGGGGTCCCCCAGGGGTCTATACTTGGCCTCCCTCCATGTGTTCACCCGGGGTCCCCCAGGGGTCTATACTTGGCCCCTCCATGTGTTCACCCGGGGTCCCCCAGGGGTCTATACTTGGCCCCTCCATGTGTTCACCCGGGGTCCCCCAGGGGTCTATACTTGGCCTCCCTCCATGTGTTCACCCGGGGTCCCCCAGGGGTCTCTACTTGGCCTCCCTCCATGTGTTCACCCGGGGTCCCCCAGGGGTCTATACTTGGCCCCTCCATGTGTTCACCCGGGGTCCCCCAGGGGTCTATACTTGGTCTCCCTCCATGTGTTCACCCGGGGTCCCCCAGGGGTCTATACTTGGCCTCCCTCCATGTGTTCACCCGGGGTCCCCCAGGGGTCTCTACTTGGCCCCTCCATGTGTTCACCCGGGGTCCCCCAGGGGTCTATACTTGGCCTCCATGTGTTCACCCGGGGTCCCCCAGGGGTCTATACTTGGCCCCTCCATGTGTTCACCCGGGGTCCCCCAGGGGTCTATACGTGGCCTCCCTCCATGTGTTCACCCGGGGTCCCCCAGGGGTCTATACTTGGCCTCCCTCCATGTGTTCACCCGGGGTCCCCCAGGGGTCTATACGTGGCCTCCCTCCATGTGTTCACCCGGGGTCCCCCAGGGGTCTATACTTGGCCCCTCCATGTGTTCACCCGGGGTCCCCCAGGGGTCTCTACTTGGCCCCTCCATGTGTTCACCCGGGGTCCCCCAGGGGTCTATACTTGGCCTCCCTCCATGTGTTCACCCGGGGTCCCCCAGGGGTCTATACTTGGCCCCTCCATGTGTTCACCCGGGGTCCCCCAGGGGTCTATACTTGGCCTCCCTCCATGTGTTCACCCGGGGTCCCCCAGGGGTCTATACTTGGCCCCTCCATGTGTTCACCCGGGGTCCCCCAGGGGTCTATACGTGGCCTCCCTCCATGTGTTCACCCGGGGTCCCCCAGGGGTCTATACTTGGCCTCCCTCCATGTGTTCACCCGGGGTCCCCCAGGGGTCTATACTTGGCCCCCTCCATGTGTTCACCCGGGGTCCCCCAGGGGTCTATACTTGGCCCCTCCATGTGTTCACCCGGGGTCCCCCAGGGGTCTATACTTGGCCTCCCTCCATGTGTTCACCCGGGGTCCCCCAGGGGTCTCTACTTGGCCCCTCCATGTGTTCACCCGGGGTCCCCCAGGGGTCTATACTTGGCCCCTCCATGTGTTCACCCGGGGTCCCCCAGGGGTCTATACTTGGCCTCCCTCCATGTGTTCACCCGGGGTCCCCCAGGGGTCTATACTTGGCCTCCCTCCATGTGTTCACCCGGGGTCCCCCAGGGGTCTATACTTGGCCTCCCTCCATGTGTTCACCCGGGGTCCCCCAGGGGTCTATACGTGGCCCCTCCATGTGTTCACCCGGGGTCCCCCAGGGGTCTATACTTGGCCCCCCTCCATGTGTTCACCCGGGGTCCCCCAGGGGTCTATACTTGGCCTCCCTCCATGTGTTCACCCGGGGTCCCCCAGGGGTCTATACTTGGCCTCCCTCCATGTGTTCACCCGGGGTCCCCCAGGGGTCTATACGTGGCCTCCCTCCATGTGTTCACCCGGGGTCCCCCAGGGGTCTATACTTGGTCTCCCTCCATGTGTTCACCCGGGGTCCCCCAGGGGTCTATACTTGGCCCCTCCATGTGTTCACCCGGGGTCCCCCAGGGGTCTATACTTGGCCCCTCCATGTGTTCACCCGGGGTCCCCCAGGGGTCTATACTTGGCCCCTCCATGTGTTCACCCGGGGTCCCCCAGGGGTCTATACTTGGTCTCCCTCCATGTGTTCACCCGGGGTCCCCCAGGGGTCTATACTTGGCCTCCCTCCATGTGTTCACCCGGGGTCCCCCAGGGGTCTATACTTGGCCCCTCCATGTGTTCACCCGGGGTCCCCCAGGGGTCTATACTTGGCCCCTCCATGTGTTCACCCGGGGTCCCCCAGGGGTCTATACTTGGCCTCCCTCCATGTGTTCACCCGGGGTCCCCCAGGGGTCTCTACTTGGCCTCCCTCCATGTGTTCACCCGGGGTCCCCCAGGGGTCTATACTTGGCCCCTCCATGTGTTCACCCGGGGTCCCCCAGGGGTCTATACTTGGCCTCCCTCCATGTGTTCACCCGGGGTCCCCCAGGGGTCTCTACTTGGCCCCTCCATGTGTTCACCCGGGGTCCCCCAGGGGTCTATACTTGGCCCCTCCATGTGTTCACCCGGGGTCCCCCAGGGGTCTATACTCGGCCTCCCTCCATTTGTTGTGCTCTAAAATGAAAATAGCTCATAAGGCCTTGTATATTATATAGTATCTGCTGTTTCGGCCAAATGTTCACCTATGACATATAGGTTCTATAGGGTCAATAATAAGTGGTTCATCGCTGGCCTAATGTTCCAGGCAGAATCATTCACACCAATTACTTCCCCGTCATTGTCATTTCACCTGTTGCTATTATGTATAATGTAATTGTTATGAAAATGATAAGTCTTGCTATTATCAGGTTGCTTAATCTAAAGATTAAATACCATATTGAATGACTTACTACGGGTCATGTTTCAGCTTCACCATCTTCAAAGATCCGGGTGCAGTTTATGTATTATTCAATAAAAACAATTAAGTCTGCTTAAATTGATTCCTTCATTTTAAAATGGCCTTCCATAATACAGCCGGCTAATTGAATGGATTTAGTTTGCAGCGATGGTAATCCAGTGCGTTCCATCAACCCTAAGTGCTGCGGTGGCCACGGCTCACCAGTTAACTTAACCAACATCTCTCACTAATACACCCACTAATAAGCCTGTGTGGGCCTGGAACAAATGGGCTGATGGAATTCACTGACATGAGCTTACAGTATGCTAATGATCTATCTACAGTATCTGGCTGTCTGTCTATCTGTCTATCTATCTACGTATCTATCTACGTATCTATCTACAGTAGTAGTCTATCTAGTACCTACCTACCTACCTACCTACACATTATGCCATATCACAATAGTACAGGGTGCATACTTAGTTTAGACAAGTCATTGGTTAGACATGGGTTAAGGTTAGGTTTAGGTGTGCTGCCCCGTGGGAGGTTAGGTTTAGGGTGGGGGTTTGAGATAGGCATCCAAAACCACAGACAATATCCAGTCTAATATCATGATATGGATATACTGTATCTGATCCTAGGGATGTTGCAATCACATTTTTTTTTCTCCCAATCCGAAAATCAAATCCCGATTTGAAAATCGGCCCTGATTACTGTTAGCACTGTACCTACCTACCTCGGTCTGTGCGTCAATCTATTTTCTCTCTCCCTTTTCCTTCGATTTTAGTTGAGGTCTGCAAGCGATTTGCAGACCTATATATTGGAATGGGAATGTCGGTCGGTCTGCGTGTGAAGTCGACTCGCTGTCGACAATAACTCAATACACTTATAGCCTCAATTCACATGACAGGAGGCCATGACACTTCACGCATTAGACCTCCTGCACTCACTTAATAGCTGACATATGGTCCAATTTGGTGGTCAAAGGTCAAGCGGGTCAACACACTGTGGTACTGTATGCATTCTGAACTTTATGCATCGTATGGAAGGAGAAGACCGATAGCGTTTGAGGGCTTGTCTCGAGTCGTTTCGCTTCCGTGCCATTAGTGTCAGAGTTTGGCCTTTCACAGCGAAACCCCCTTAACCCCTCACTTTGCAATTGCCTGCTGCATGTGGGGGGGGGGGGGGGGGGGGGGGAGGGGGGGGGGGGGAGTCACAGCAGAGTCAGGAATACAAACAGCCTGAGCAGTCCAGGTGAGGAAGGCTGCAGAGGTGGGAGGTATAACTGAGTATACATTTACTTAACCCATTTCGACCTGGGGACGATTCTACAAAATGTCTTCTACATCTAATCTAATAAAAAAAAGTCAACCAAAGAACAAGATTCCTTTACAGGATCTCCTCACTGGTCGACAAAAACACCTTGAAGACCTTAACAGGAGCCCTTGTACAAACTGTTAATAAATATTTCAATCAATCAATCAATCCTGACAGTCGTTCTTCGATTTTTCCGCAGACCAGCAGACCAACAAGCTCGTAGGTCTGCTGTGGCGCGCTGAGCTTGTAGATCTGCTATTTTTCAATAGCTAAAGCATAACATAATGCTAACACCAAAAGGGGTTCTCGCCCAAATTGGGATAACTGAGTACATTTACTTAACCCATTTCGACCTGAGGACGATTCTACAAAATATCTTTTAAATCCTGACAGTTTTCTGAAAAAAACACTGTTTCTATGTCAGTGGTTCTCAAACATTTTCATGTCAAGGACCCCCAAAAATGTATGTAATTGGCCGCCGACCCCCATCTGAAAATATGTTGTTCCAGAGACCCAGCCCCCCCCCCCCCAAGAAGATTTGAGTTAAAAACATTCGCTCTGAAAGAATATATATTCCAAGATTTGCGCCACATTTTCACAATTTTTCAAAAATAGCAGCTCTACAAGCTCATAGCGCGGCACCTTGACATGAAACAGGTTGAGCACCACTGACGTAGAAACATAGGTTTTTCAGAAAACTGTTAGGATTTAGAAGCATTTTTTTTTAGAATCGGCCTCAGGTCTAAATGGGTACAGTACTTAAGTATTAAGTAAATCTACTTAGTTACATTCCACCACTGCCTTTGTGCTGGTAGCCATGGGGATGTACTCATTGTACTGTACTGTATAGGCTCTGCTCAGTTAGTAGACTAATAACTCTGGAGGAACAGCAATACAATTAGCGAACAGACACCGACTACTATGCCATCAGTGTATTCTGTTCCTTAACAACACCGTAGGGTGGGATCATTGTACCGATAATACCGGGGGGAAATTCTGCTTCACCAGCTGTGTGGAGAGCATGCTGTCGTTCTTTGTTGGTGGTGTCTGTGTGGAGTGCATGCTGTCGTTCTTTGTTGGTGGTGTCTGTGTGATGTTTCTTTTTCTCCTAGCTATTGTGCAACTCAGGGGGGGGGGGGGGGGGTGCCCCAAAAGGTAGATTGCGATCTACCATCCATCCATCCATCCATCCATCCATCCATCCATCCATCCATCCATCCATCCATCCATCCATCCATCCATCCATCCATCCATCCATCCATCTTCAACCGCTTATCCTCATCATGTTTATAACACATTATAAAAAATATATATAAAAAGACAATATAATTTAAATGTTAAATTATTATAAAAAGTTCATGATTATAAAAAATAATCATGAACTTTATCACAACACATTATAAAGCTATATTTGGGATGCATAGCAAGTGTTACCGGCCCTAAATCACACCTTAGAAAGCATGAGTGTCTATTTCAAACAGTGTTTTTTTTACATGGGGGGGGTGGTCCCCCCTCTTACCACTAGGGCCGAGCGCCTCAACGTTGGAGAGCCTCACTGGGGCCTTGCTGGTTACCGATACTCTGCTCCATCCTGGTCAGAGTCAGGGTGCTGCTCCATCCTGGTCAGGGTGCTGCTCCATCCTGGTCAGAGTCAGGGTGCTGCTCCATCCTGGTCAGGGTGCTGCTCCGTCCTGGTCAGAGTCAGGGTGCTGCTCCGTCCTGGTCAGAGTGCTGCTCCGTCCTGGTCAGAGTCAGGGTGCTGCTCCATCCTGGTCAGAGTCAAGGTGCTGCTCCGTCCTGGTCAGAGTCAGGGTGCTGCTCCATCCTGGTCAGAGTCAGGGTGCTGCTCCATCCTGGTCAGAGTCAGGGTGCTGCTCCATCCTGGTCAGGGTGCTGCTCCATCCTGGTCAGAGTCAGGGTGCTGCTCCATCCTGGTCACAGTCAGGGTGCTGCTCCATCCTGGTCAGAGTCAGGGTGCTGCTCCATCCTGGTCAGAGTCAGGGTGCTGCTCCGTCCTGGTCAGAGTCAGGGTGCTGCTCCATCCTGGTCAGAGTCAGGGTGCTGCTCCGTCCTGGTCAGAGTCAGGGTGCTGCTCCGTCCTGGTCAGAGTCAGGGTGCTGCTCCATCCTGGTCAGGGTGCTGCTCCATCCTGGTCAGAGTCAGGGTGCTGCTCCGTCCTGGTCAGAGTCAGGGTGCTGCTCCATCCTGGTCAGAGTCAGGGTGCTGCTCCATCCTGGTCAGAGTCAGGGTGCTGCTCCATCCTGGTCAGAGTCAGAGTGCTGCTCCATCCTGGTCAGAGTCAGGGTGCTGCTCCATCCTGGTCAGAGTCAGGGTGCTGCTCCATCCTGGTCAGAGTCAGGGTGCTGCTCCGTCCTGGTCAGAGTCAGGGTGCTGCTCCATCCTGGTCAGAGTCAGAGTGCTGCTCCATCCTGGTCAGAGTCAGGGTGCTGCTCCATCCTGGTCAGAGTCAGGGTGCTGCTCCATCCTGGTCAGAGTCAGGGTGCTGCTCCGTCCTGGTCAGAGTCAGGGTGCTGCTCCATCCTGGTCAGAGTCAGAGTGCTGCTCCATCCTGGTCAGAGTCAGGGTGCTGCTCCATCCTGGTCAGAGTCAGGGTGCTGCTCCATCCTGGTCAGAGTCAGGGTGCTGCTCCATCCTGGTCAGAGTCAGGGTGCTGCTCCGTCCTGGTCAGAGTCAGGGTGCTGCTCCATCCTGGTCAGAGTCAGAGTGCTGCTCCATCCTGGTCAGAGTCAGGGTGCTGCTCCATCCTGGTCAGAGTCAGGGTGCTGCTCCATCCTGGTCAGAGTCAGGGTGCTGCTCCGTCCTGGTCAGAGTCAGGGTGCTGCTCCGTCCTGGTCAGAGTCAGGGTGCTGCTCCATCCTGGTCAGAGTCAGGGTGCTGCTCCATCCTGGTCAGAGTCAGGGTGCTGCTCCATCCTGGTCAGAGTCAGGGTGCTGCTCCATCCTGGTCAGGGTGCTGCTCCATCCTGGTCAGGGTGCTGCTCCATCCTGGTCAGGGTGCTGCTCCGTCCTGGTCAGAGTCAGGGTGCTGCTCCATCCTGGTCAGGGTGCTGCTCCATCCTGGTCAGGGTGCTGCTCCATCCTGGTCAGGGTGCTGCTCCGTCCTGGTCAGAGTCAGGGTGCTGCTCCATCCTGGTCAGGGTGCTGCTCCATCCTGGTCAGAGTCAGGGTGCTGCTCCATCCTGGTCAGAGTCAGGGTGCTGCTCCGTCCTGGTCAGAGTCAGGGTGCTGCTCCATCCTGGTCAGAGTCAGGGTGCTGCTCCATCCTGGTCAGAGTCAGGGTGCTGCTCCATCCTGGTCAGGGTGCTGCTCCATCCTGGTCAGAGTCAGAGTGCTGCTCCATCCTGGTCAGAGTCAGGGTGCTGCTCCGTCCTGGTCAGAGTCAGGGTGCTGCTCCATCCTGGTCAGAGTCAGGGTGCTGCTCCATCCTGGTCAGGGTGCTGCTCCATCCTGGTCAGAGTCAGGGTGCTGCTCCATCCTGGTCAGGGTGCTGCTCCATCCTGGTCAGGGTGCTGCTCCGTCCTGGTCAGAGTCAGGGTGCTGCTCCATCCTGGTCAGGGTGCTGTTCCATCCTGGTCAGAGTCAGAGTGCTGCTCCATCCTGGTCAGAGTCAGAGTGCTGCTCCATCCTGGTCAGAGTCAGGGTGCTGCTCCGTCCTGGTCAGAGTCAGGGTGCTGCTCCATCCTGGTCAGGGTGCTGCTCCATCCTGGTCAGAGTCAGGGTGCTGCTCCATCCTGGTCAGAGTCAGGGTGCTGCTCCATCCTGGTCAGAGTCAGGGTGCTGCTCCGTCCTGGTCAGAGTCAGGGTGCTGCTCCGTCCTGGTCAGAGTCAGGGTGCTGCTCCATCCTGGTCAGGGTGCTGCTCCATCCTGGTCAGAGTCAGGGTGCTGCTCCATCCTGGTCAGGGTGCTGCTCCATCCTGGTCAGAGTCAGGGTGCTGCTCCATCCTGGTCAGAGTCAGGGTGCTGCTCCATCCTGGTCAGAGTCAGGGTGCTGCTCCGTCCTGGTCAGAGTCAGGGTGCTGCTCCATCCTGGTCAGAGTCAGGGTGCTGCTCCATCCTGGTCAGAGTCAGGGTGCTGCTCCATCCTGGTCAGAGTCAGGGTGCTGCTCCGTCCTGGTCAGAGTCAGGGTGCTGCTCCATCCTGGTCAGAGTCAGGGTGCTGCTCCATCCTGGTCAGAGTCAGGGTGCTGCTCCATCCTGGTCAGAGTCAGGGTGCTGCTCCGTCCTGGTCAGAGTCAGGGTGCTGCTCCGTCCTGGTCAGAGTCAGGGTGCTGCTCCATCCTGGTCAGAGTCAGGGTGCTGCTCCATCCTGGTCAGAGTCAGGGTGCTGCTCCATCCTGGTCAGAGTCAGGGTGCTGCTCCATCCTGGTCAGAGTCAGGGTGCTGCTCCGTCCTGGTCAGAGTCAGGGTGCTGCTCCGTCCTGGTCAGAGTGCTGCTATAGAGCGTCGCAGTCCCGCCTGGACCAGGAAATGATTCTCCGTTCATTTTCCTCATAGACATTTCAGAAAGTATTTATTTAAAGACGTTTACGCCGTGGACAAAGCCAACTCGAGTCGTGACAAATCATGACAACAAACACAATTTTTTGGGCCGAACAAATAATTAGAAAGAAGAAAAAAACGGCAGGTTACAACACTTTTTTTGTTGTTTTTCTTCTTTGTAATTATTTGTTTGGTCCAAAATATTGTTTGTGTTGTCATGAGTTGTCACGACTCGAGTTGGCTTTGTCCGCGGCGTAACCGTCTTTAAATAAATACTTTTTGAAATGTCCATGAGGAAAAATGCATTGGGATTCATTTCCTGGTCCATGGTAGGGGGCGGGACTGCGACGCTCTATTGTGCATGTTGGCTCACTGGTGTGTCCTTGAGTGGGTTCCAAATGGCCCTGTGCGGATGTGTATAACTACTCTCACAGTTATGGGGGTCCTTGCAATTAAAACGTTTGAGAGCCACTGTACACTACATGGAACAGAGCCTTAGTATCATCGCTAACCACCTGTGAAGGAAGTCATCATCATCATTTTTCGACCGCGGTCGAGATCATGGATGTCATGACGCCACGCCAGACTTCCCGGTCCTTCATTGCCATCCCCAGTTCCTGCTTACTGATGCCTGTGTCCCTAGTGATGACATCAGGGAACGACAGTTTTCTACCTCTGGTTCTGCTTCGAGGCAGGACTCCAGAGAAGAAGGGAAGATATAACCTCATTGTCAGCTCTGTAGCAGTGGCCGGCAAACTGTGTTCTTCTGGATCGGACTAGTGAAGAAACACAGGGAAGGTTGTCGTATATTAGATCAGTCGATGGGTGGCTCTTCCAAGACAGATTCCCTACAGGAAGTATAGGGAAGGGCCCGGAAGTAGGAAGAGTTATTAGTGCATATAGAGCCCATATTCTTATTCTAAAACAATTCTGTTCTCTGCCCCGGTCTGATTCCATAGAAGAGCATCAGACTCACGGATTCATGAACCCACCATAATATGTTGCAGTACTTTTATTGATGGAGTCCTGAAGGAAATTCATTCGACAAAGTCATAAACGGCTGTCTCCCATTACTGTATGAATAGTTTATAGTGGAGCTTTGGAAACAGAACAGCAATATAACACTGATGCTTGTGCTGTTATACCGTATATTTGCAACGCCAGGACCACAACGTAATGCTACTTGGGATAGTTTATTGAGGTGGTGCAGGCTTTAGAATAGGCTTTAGAATTGATCAATGGTACAGATCAGGCTGAAAAACCGATCATTATATTATGTTGGGTTAAGATTTAAGGTTAGCTGGCCAGTCTGTCAGTTTGGTGGTTGGTCGGTCGATCGGGGCACCCAATGTACTATTCACAGAACATCGGGTGATTGGATTGAGATGGGGTGTTGTTGACAGCTGGAATATTTGGGAGATTGTGATGTTTCATAACTTCATGAAATGATATGAACCTGCATGGTCTCCCTATTTTTGGCAAAAAGAAAATAGTAAAGAATATATAGTTAAAATAGCAGATCTACTAGCTCACAGCGATGCAAGACATGCTTAAGTGTTTATGTAACTTTGACACTTGTGCCTATATTGCCTGCCTAAGTACAGTATAATCCCTTTTGTGTAATACATTGCTTAAATAGTAGGCATGTAACGATATATCGTATATCGATATATATCGATATTAATCCCGACGATATGATTTCGATCGATTTTCGGGGGGCTAGTGTGTGATGTGAAATGTGAGCTTTAGTCATATTCCATCATATTCAAGTGCTTTTGGAGAGCAATGATAGTCACTTTCAGTAGTAGAGCACTGTAGAGGGGAGCTGTGTGTGTCTGTGACTGTAGAGGGGAGCTGTGTGTGACTGTAGAGGGGAGCTGTGTGTGTCTGTGACTGTAGAGGGGAGCTGTGTGTGACTGTAGAGGGGAGCTGTGTGTGTCTGTGACTGTAGAGGGGAGCTGTGTGTGTCTGTGACTGTAGAGGGGAGCTGTGTGTGTCTGTGACTGTAGAGGGGAGCTGTGTGTGTCTGTGACTGTAGAGGGGAGCTGTGTGTGTCTGTGACTGTAGAGGGGAGCTGTGTGTGTCTGACTGTAGAGGGGAGCTGTGTGTGTCTGTGACTGTAGAGGGGAGCTGTGTGTGTCTGTGACTGTAGAGGGGAGCTGTGTGTGTCTGTGACTGTAGAGGGGAGCTGTGTGTGTATGTGACTGTAGAGGGGAGCTGTGTGTGTCTGTGACTGTAGAGGGGAGCTGTGTGTGTCTGACTGTAGAGGGGAGCTGTGTGTGTCTGTGACTGTAGAGGGGAGCTGTGTGTGTCTGTGACTGTAGAGGGGAGCTGTGTGTGTCTGTGACTGTAGAGGAGAGCTGTGTGTGTCTGTGACTGTGCCCAGGTGATGATGGTCGTTGATGCTCATCAAGGAAGGCAATTATGTTTCTGTACTGTCAAAAGTAATGCTACTTCTTTTGCAATGTAGTTAAAATAAAAAATCTCAGGGGGGGAAGATAAATTATATAAAATTTAAAAAAAAATCTCTTTAAAAAATATATATTTTTTTTAATATCGTGAAAAATCGTATCATGAACCTCATATCGTGATACGAATCGTATCGTGAGTTGAGTGAATCGTTACATGCCTATTAAATAGCCTATATATTTGCCCATAGTTGGATCAGGCTTTTGGCCTGATGCACAGGGAACTATAATCTGTTTTTTTTCCTAGTAATTTTTATCCCATGTAACCAATTTTTTCACCCAGTGTCACTTATCGAATGTAATCATGGGCTCTACACTCCCTCCGCCAACCTGGGGAGAGCAATGGACTGACCTCATGCTTCCTTCAATGCATGAGGAGTCCAAGCTGCTTCTTTTCACCTGACAGGGGGGAGTTCCCCTGGTCGGACGTAGCGCGTTATTCCGACCATGCAGTTCCTTTCCCCTCCATCAGGCGCCCCGGCTGGCCAGGGGGAGGCAGTTTAGAGACCATGGATTACTGCATGTTTTTGTGAGGGTACGTACCCTAGGGGAGTGGTTCCCAAACTGACACCAACTAGCCCGCGGACCCCCATTTGAAAATATATGCCAGGGACCCCCATAAGAGAAGATTTTTACGGCTCTAGCACATATTCTCAACCCGTTTAATTTCAAGGACCCCCAGTTTGACATGCATATTAGTCTACGGACCCCCATTTAATGGCATTTCCATCTCTGGGACCCCCAACTTATATTGTAAAATCAATGTTATTTTAACTCTAGAGAGCGTACACATGATCACAATTCAGAAAAGCTTTACGAAGGGTTCCAAAAGGGGCCAAGTGTCTGGGTTACCTGTGAGTCGTTTAGGGTCCCACTAAGTAGTGTCTGGGTTACCTGTGAGTCATTTAGGGTCCCACTAAGTAGTGTCTGGGTTACCTGTGAGTGGTTTAGGGTCCCACTAAGTAGTGTCTGGGTTACCTGTGAGTCATTTAGGGTCCCACTAAGTAGTGTCTGGGTTACCTGTGAGTGGTTTAGGGTCCCACTAAGTAGTGTCTGCGTTACCTGTGAGTGGTTTAGGGTCCCACTAGGTCAACTCAAAGGGGCCAAGTGTCTGGGTTACCTGTGAGTGGTTTAGGGTCCCACTAGGTCAACTCAAAAATGGGGAAACAATCCTCCTGCAAACAAATCCCCTCAGTTTACTTCCCCTCCCTGGATTTCAGCTCAGTGGAGTTGGAAGAATCTCGGCAGGCCAGCTGATGCAGTGAGTGAATTTGTTTTTAAAACATGCTCCAACTCGAGCCACTTAAATGATCAAAAATAAAAAACAGGTAGAGAAAAAATGCAGAGAGAGTGCTGGACATGCACTGTCTTTGAGAGCTGCTGCCAGCATGCAAACTGTTTATCCCACACCGAGTGACACACCTGTGGCAACTTTAGTCCTGAGCAGGGAGATTGCCAGGTGTCAATCATCGTTAAGTGGTGATGGCTTGTCAATTAGTCAATTAAGAGTCAATTGTGACTCATGGCCGTCACATTCCTCCCCCCATGGAAAAAGCCGACCAAGATTGAGGGAGGCTCGTCGTCACAAAATGCAATCAATCGATTGATCGATTGAAAAATGTATTTCACATGTAGAATGGGTACATTTCAAAACGAAAGCGCAATACAAAAAATGCTATACTTTGAGGGCAAAACCATGAAAAGCACTGAGACTTGTTTACATCAGGGTCCTCCAGTTTCAATTAATCAGAAATTCATCAGAGCAATAATGAAAAAAAGAAATTAAGAAAAGCAAAAGCATAAAACATTAGATGAATTAGTCTGAGTCACAACGTTGTTGTTTTCTGCTGCCGTCTGTTTCATGAGAGGTTACTTCAGAGCTCGCCGGAAACTCATTTGTCCGATACGCCCCACGGCACGACTTCTTCTGACGCACCCTCTCGGCTGTGAACCGTAATATTAATTGCATGCTTTCTCTCCACACTGGCCTACGTATACTACACAATCATTAATAGTGGTACGTGTTTTTAAGTTGTGAGATTTCTACACATCTGTCATGCACCTTAGATTTCTACACATCTGTCATGCAACTTATTTCCCACCACTTAGTTTGGACGTGTATCATGCCAAGACGTTAGAATTTGCAAGCACACAGAGTACAAGGTTCTTTCCCCAGGGAGCCTGCCTGTCTGTCTGTCTGTCTGTCTGTCTGTCTGTCTGTCTGTCTGTCTGTCTGTCTGCCTGTCTGTCTGCCTGTCTGTCTGTCTGCCTGCCTGCCTGCCTGCCTGTCTGTCTGCCTGTCGGTCTGTCTGCCTGCCTGCCTGTCTGCCTGTCTGCCTGTCTGCCTGTCTGTCTGCCTGTCTGCCTGTCTGCCTGTCTGTGAAAATAACCAAACTACGTTCAAAGCAAAGTAGCCCCTTAGAATCTAAGGGGCTACTTTGCTTTGAACGTAGTTTGGTTCTAAGGCTTAGATAGCACTTTATGTAGACTTAGATAGTATTTTAAACAGACTTATAGCATGTTACGTAGACAGCACTAGAATTACATGTTATGTAGTCATAGCACTTTATAGTACACATGTATAGTATAGTATGTAGGCTATAGTTTACATATATAGTTTCATGATATAGATATAGATACTCCACTGTTACGTTCTTAGCTTACGCATGTTTCATGATAACTACTTTTATGTGATGTATTGCCATGCTTTTTGTTCTTGCTTAATGTAATTCGCTCTGGATTAAGAGCGTCTGCTAAATGCCTAAATTGTAAATTGTAAAATGTAAAGCATGTCACTTTGAGACGCCTGGCAAACTTGTACAGATTGCCATTTGTTTCACCATTTTTTAAATGGGGCGTTCGTTAATGTATTTTCGGAAGTTTGGGTCGCGGGGGTGAGCTGCAAACTTGGGGAACTTCTGCTCTAATTGTGTCTCCTGGATTATGAAGTATCTTGTGAGCAAAGTTGACATTGAGGCCTGAGGGTGGGCGGTGCGACTCTACATTCGATGACATTGAGGCCTGAGGGGGGGCGGTGCGACTCTACATTCGATGACATTGAGGCCTGAGGGTGGGCGGTGCGACTCTACATTCGATGACATTGAGGCCTGAGGGTGGGCGGTGCGATTCTACATTGAGGCCTGAGGGTGGGCGGTGCGATTCTACATTGAGGCCTGAGGGTGGGCGGTGCGAACCGTGCGATTCTACATTCGATGCGTAGGTGCAGCAAAACGTATTGTTTTGCATCACAGCAGCATGCCGTTGCTATAACGTTGCTTTCAGCTCAAATTAGTATGCAGATGTGGTGTATCGTGATGTGTGCTGTGTGTGATGTGGTGTATCGTGATGTGTGCTGTGTGTGCTGCAGATGTGGTGTATCGTGATGTGTGCTGTGTGTGATGTGGTGTATCGTGATGTGTGCTGTGTGTGCTGCAGATGTGGTGTATCGTGATGTGTGCTGTGTGTGATGTGGTGTATCGTGATGTGTGCTGTGTGTGCTGCAGATGTGGTGTATCGTGATGTGTGCTGTGTGTGATGTGGTGTATCGTGATGTGTGCTGTGTGTGCTGCATTTGGACAGATGTGGTGTATCGTGATGTGTGCTGTGTGTGATGTGGTGTATCGTGATGTGTGCTGTGTGTGCTGCAGATGTGGTGTATCGTGATGTGTGCTGTGTGTGCTGCAGATGTGGTGTATCGTGATGTGTGCTGTGTGTGCTGCAGATGTGGTGTATCGTGATGTGTGCTGTGTGTGCTGCAGATGTGGTGTATCGTGATGTGTGCTGTGTGTGCTGCATTTGGACAGATGTGGTGTATCGTGATGTGTGCTGTGTGTGATGTGGTGTATCGTGATGTGTGCTGTGTGTGCAGATGTGGTGTATCGTGATGTGTGCTGTGTGTGATGTGTGTGATGTGGTGTATCGTGATGTGTGCTGTGTGTAGATGTGGTGTATCGTGATGTGTGCTGTGTGTGTGTGTGTGTGTGTGTGTGTGTGTGTGTGTGTGTGTGTGTGTGTGTGTGTGTGTGTGTGTGTGTGTGTGTGTGTGTGTGTGCTGTGTGTGTGTGTGTGTGTGCTGTGTGTGTGTGTGTGTGTGCTGTGTGTGTGTGCTGTGTGTGCTGTGTGTGTGTGTGCTGTGTGTGTGCTGTGTGTGTTGCATTTGGTTTCAATTGCCATTAGTCAATGTGCGGTATGGAGGCTTATGTAAAATATTGCAATTCTGCAAAGATGCTTGCGGCCATTAAAAGTCCATCCATTGCAGACGCCTGTGTTCTCCTTACTGAGCAGTACAGTGAGAGGCCATGAAATTCAACAAGGCATAACGTTTTGTTAGTGTTGACGATTAATTACACAGTCTTCTCTCTTTGTTGCCACTAGTTGCGGTGTGATGGGCCCTCCCAGGTAATAGGGCCCTGCTGTGGTGTGACGGGCCCTCCCAGGTAATAGGGCCCTGCTGTGGTGAGATGGGCCCCCCCAGGTAATAGGGCCCTGCTGTGGTGAGATGGGCCCCCCCAGGTAATAGGGCCCTGCTGTGGTGTGACGGGCCCTCCCAGGTAAAAGGGCCCTGCTGTGGTGTGATGGGCCCCCCCCAGGTAATAGGTCCCTGCTGTGGTGTGACGGGCCCTCCCAGGTAATAGGGCCCTGCTGTGACGGGCCCTCCCAGGTAATAGGGCCCTGCTGTGGTGTGACGGGCCCTCCCAGGTAATAGGGCCCTGCTGTGACGGGCCCCCCCAGGTAATAGGGCCCTGCTGTGGTGTGACGGGCCCCCCCAGGTAATAGGGCCCTGCTGTGGTGTGACGGGCCCTCCCAGGTAATAGGACCCTGCTGTGGTGTGACGGGCCCCCCCAGGTAATAGGGCCCTGCTGTGGTGTGATGGGCCCCCCCAGGTAATAGGGCCATGCTGTGGTGTGATGGGCCCTCCCAGGTAATAGGGCCCTG
The DNA here is from genome assembly GCF_951216825.1 of Electrona antarctica. Lineage (NCBI taxonomy): Eukaryota > Metazoa > Chordata > Actinopteri > Myctophiformes > Myctophidae > Electrona > Electrona antarctica. Next base: position 423,664 of record NC_136793.1, read on the forward strand.
CTGTGGTGTGACGGGCCCCCCCAGGTAATAGGGCCCTGCTGTGGTGTGACGGGCCCTCCCAGGTAAAAGGGCCATGCTGTGGTGTGATGGGCCCCCCAGGTAATAGGGCCCTGCTGTGACGGGCCCCCCCAGGTAAAAGGGGCCCTGCTGTGCTGTGACGGGCCCCCCCAGGTAAAAGGGGCCCTGCTGTGGTGTGACGGGCCCCCCCAGGTAATAGGGCCCTGCTGTGGTGTGACGGGCCCTCCCAGGTAATAGGGCCCTGCTGTGGTGTGACGGGCCCTCCCAGGTAATAGGGCCCCTGCTGTGGTGTGACGGGCCCTCCCAGGTAATAGGGCCCTGCTGTGGTGTGACGGGCCCCCCCAGATAATAGGGCCCTGCTGTGGTGTGACGGGCCCCCCCAGGTAATAGGGCCCTGCTGTGGTGTGACGGGCACCCCCAGGTAATAGGGCCCTGCTGTGGTGTGACGGGCCCCCCCATGTAATAGGGCCCCCCCAGGTAATAGGGCCCTGCTGTGGTGTGACGGGCCCTCCCAGGTAATAGGGCCCTGCTGTGGTGTGACGGGCCCCCCCAGGTAATAGGTCCCTGCTGTGGTGTGATGGGCCCCCCCAGGTAATAGGGCCCTGCTGTGGTGTGATGGGCCCCCCCAGGTAATAGGGCCCTGCTGTGGTGTGATGGGCCCCCCCAGGTAATAGGGCCCTGCTGTGGTGTGACGGGCCCCCCCAGGTAAAAGGGCCCTGCTGTGGTGTGACGGGCCCCCCCAGGTAATAGGGCCCTGCTGTGGTGTGACGGGCCCCCCCAGGTAATAGGGCCCTGCTGTGGTGTGATGGGCCCCCCCAGGTAATAGGGCCCTGCTGTGGTGTGACGGGCCCCCCCAGGTAAAAGGGCCCTGCTGTGGTGTGATGGGCCCTACCAGGTAAAAGGGCCCTGCTGGCCCCCCATTGGTGTGCTGTTGTATAGGTCAGTGTTTTTTCGTGTCAAGGACCCCCAGATCAACATTTATTAGGCCACGGACCCCCCATTTGAAAACATATGCCAGATAAGGGAGGATTCTTACGGCTCTGGCATTGATTCCGAAACATATGTGACCAGATTTGACTGAGACTGCCATCGCGCACATTCCAGCTTTTCACCAGAGGAGAAAAAGTTTTTATTTTTATTTTTTTCCAAAATGAGTTAATAGCACAGGCAGACTCTTCACATACTAGAGCATGTCTGAAATAAGTGTCAGAGCTGAAATCGACATGTAAATATGAAATAAATGCTTAAACATGTAGCTAGGTGTGACGTTAGAGACCACAGAAGTGAACCTTTCAAGCCTGTTTTCTCAACTCGCTGTTTTCTGCAAGACATTACTCTATAAGCCATATCTCCAAAACTGGTGGTTCAAACTGAACAACCAATATGTCAATTTGAAGCTATGATTCCTGCTTTCATATGATATGAAAAAACGAAAATTCTAAAAAATCCAATGGCAGTCCCAAATGTAGTCACATATTAATTTCTTGGACGCCCCCAGTTTGGCATTTCTATCTCTGGTACACCAATTTATATTGTAAAACCACTGTTAATTTAACTCTGAGAGTGTACAAATGGAACCAAATGGACCCGTTAGGGTCCATTTGGTTCCATTTGTACACTCTCTGAGTTACAGACCCATAAGGGTGCATTTGTAACTATCTCTAATTGAGCTAGGTAGTAGTAGGTACCCCCTGGAACTCCCTCAAGTACCCCCAGGGGTCCCCGGACCACACTTTGGGAACCCATGGTATAGGTGCAACAGTTAGTCAAACCAAACGATTTAATCGATAAAACAAAAGTTTAAAAAAAAATTTAAGATAGTGATATCTACCTAACGGACTAACTGAAAAAGTATTGACGCATTTTGAAAATATTGTTTATTTAAAATGTATACACATGGAACCATAATTAGAAAAATCATAGATTTGATTAAATGTTGCTATTTGAGAAAATGTAACTTCTAAGCAATAGGCCTACATGAATAAATGAATACCATTTTTGATAGATAAATTATAAACATAGCCCTTACCCGTTGTGAAATACTACGGCCTTGTGGCCGCGGGGGGTACTGCACCCTGGGTGCATTTTCACATTTTTAATTCACTAATAAATTAATTCATAATTTATAATAGGAAAAAGGGCTTCGTTAAGACCTCCATATTATTATGGTCAATGCCTGTGTGAAAAGTGGGAGCGATTGGTGCAGGCAGTGAGGAGCTACGAAAGTGTTTCTGACACACAGACAGACACACATTCATTCAGACAGACATCGATATTGAACTTCATTTTATTCAACGACTTAAGCCCTATTCACGGCGGGTCAAGTTACATTATAGTCTGGTTTCCCAGAAGCACAACGCAGACAATACAAATAAAAGATAATGGCCGACATATCGTCCAAACCGACATATCGGCCAATAAGTGCTTGAGATGGACAGGACAGACGGGAGCTTTAAAACATGCAGGGGAATATGAGAGAGAGAGAGCTGTCACCTGCACAGGAGAGCCCTGCATGTCACAGGCAGGCGTGAGTCAGCCCGACATACAGGCCTGTACCCCAGCCTATGGTGCAGGGAGCAACAGGCAGGCGTGAGTCAGCCCGACATACAGGCCTGTACCCCAGCCTATGGTGCAGGGAGCAACAGGCAGGCGTGAGTCAGCCCGACATAGAGGCCTGTACCCCAGCCTATGGTGCAGGGAGCAACAGGCAGGCGTGAGTCAGCCCGACATACAGGCCTGTACCCCAGCCTATGGTGCAGGGAGCAACAGGCAGGCGTGAGTCAGCCCGACATAGAGGCCTGTACCCCAGCCTATGGTGCAGGGAGCAACAGGCAGGCGTGAGTCAGCCCGACATACAGGCCTGTACCCCAGCCTATGGTGCAGGGAGCAACAGGCAGGCGTGAGTCAGCCCGACATACAGGCCTGTACCCCAGCCTATGGTGCAGGGAGCAACAGGCAGGCGTGAGTCAGCCCGACATAGAGGCCTGTACCCCAGCCTATGGTGCAGGGAGCAACAGGCAGGCGTGAGTCAGCCCGACATACAGGCCTGTACCCCAGCCTATGGTGCAGGGAGCAACAGGCAGGCGTGAGTCAGCCTGACATACAGGCCTGTACCCCATCCTATGGTGCAGGGAGCAACAGGCAGGTGGCACACGCACACATTTATCACATCCATCAACTCTACAGCTCTGTTCTGGGCATTGTTCCATGGGTCTGTCGTGTTGTTGTTGTTGTAGCTTCGTGGCTGTGGTCCAGATATAGTGATTTAACACATTCTGGGCGGGAACCCCTCTTGGTGTTTTAAACATTATGTTATAGTTTAGCTATTGAAAAATAGCAATAGCATACATATCGCTAGCTTGTAGGTCTGCTATTTTTGAAAAGTTGTGAAAATGTGGCGCAAATCTTTTTATATATATTTCAGAGCGGACATTTTTAACTAAAATATTGGCTTCTGGGGAGGTCCCTGGAACTACATATTTTGAGATGGGGGTCCGTGGGCCCAATAGAGATAATTATGGGGATCCTTGATATGAAAAAGGTTGAGCACCACTGACATAGAAACATGGGTTTTTCAGAAAAATGTTAGGATTTTTAATCGACCTCAGTCCAAAATGGGTTAACTACAGGCACCGTCTTCAACATAATATGGACGCATCTGCTTTTTATACGCAAATACAGAGACCAACTGTTGTATTTAGGTATGCTGTCAGGCAGAAAACATTGCATATTAAATCATGTTTCCTTTTCATAAACGAATGCCCTATTCAGAACAGCGACGTCTGTGGGTTTTGTATATATATATATATAGTAGTAATATTGTAACCACTTAACCCATTTTGGGCGGGAACCCCTTTTTTTTTTTTAAGATATTTTTTTTGCGGCTTACGCCTTTTATTGGTGTTTGAAGGGACAGACAGTAGGCTGACAGGAAACGGGAGAGAGATGGGGGAAGACATGCAGTAAAGGCCGTGTCGGGCTCGGGAGTCGAACCCGCGGCACACTGCGACTGGATTACCAGTCGGGTGCCCAGACGGTTACGCCACCGCCTGGGCCACGGGAACCCCTTTTGGTGTTAGCATTATGTTATGCTTTAGCTATTGAAAAATAGCAGATCTACAAGCTCATAGCGCTACGAGCTTGTAGATCTGCTATTTTTGAAAAATCGAAGAACATAACTTTTTCAGAAATACTGTCAGGATGTATAGAAGACATTTTTAGAATCTGATCTCAGGTCAAAATGGATTAACCCATCTGTACTCAGTGAAAGGGACATAATATGTCTCTGTACTTAGACTGCTCTTGGTCTCTGCTCACTACTCAGTGAAAGGGACATAATATGTCTCTGTACTTAGACTGCTCTTGGTCTCTGCTCACTGTGCTCTTGGTCTCTGCTCACTCTGTCAGAAATATAGCCGAACGAATGAGAATACGAAACATCTCTTTGGCCTGGATTTAACTGCAGTCGGAGCCGATGCAAGTCTCAGAGCTTCATAACCCTTTAACTGCAGTCGGAGCTGGTGCAAGTCTCAGAGCTTCATAAAGCTGGGGGAAGTCTCAGAGCTTCAAAAAGCTGGTTCAAGTCTCAGAGCTTCATAAAGCTGGTGCAAGTCTCAGAGCTTCATGAAGCTGGTTCAAGTCTCAGAGCTTCATAAAGCTGGTTCAAGTCTCAGAGCTTCATGAAGCTGGTTCAAGTCTCAGAGCTTCATAAAGCTGGTGCAAGGAGCTTCATAAAGCTGGTGCAAGTCTCAGAGCTTCATAAAGCTGGTGCAAGGAGCTTCATAAAGCTGGTGCAAGTCTCAGAGCTTCATAAAGCTGGTGCAAGGAGCTTCATAAAGCTGGTGCAAGTCTCAGAGCTTCATAAAGCTGGTGTCTCAGAGCTTCATAAAGCTGGTGCAAGTCTCAGAGCTTCATCAAAGTTAGTTCCAACTGTGCGTAACTGAACGCTGCATCCCACTTGTTTTAACTGGTCCCACATGACATGCTGTCTAGAGGTAAACGCAACCTAACCCATGACATGCTGTCTAGAGGTAAACGCAACCTTTGGAAGAGATGTATTTTGGGCCTAAAACACAGAGTGATTTAAGGACAAGCACAGCAGCCATATCTTTTTAGGCTAAAATCAATTCTATGACGCGCTGCAAACCAGCGAGGAGATCTGAGAGTTGTTTAAATTTGAGGTACTCAATCTTTTACTTAAGTAAAAGTATCAATACTGCAATGTGGAACTACTCAAGTCCAGAATTCCAAATGTACTTGAGTAAGAGTACAAAAGGTATTGGCCTCAAAATGTACCAAAAGTAAGAGGTCATTGTGCAGAATGTCCCATTTCAAGTTCTCAAATGTATAATAAAATAAAATCACACCCGTGTGAACTGAGTGGTGCAGTGACGTCACACACTAACCATAGCAACCATGCTCACCTGTACCCGTGTACCTGGCCCCACGTACAGGTACACGGGTACACGTACAGATACACGGGTACAGACAAAGCTGGTTATTGGAGTGGTTTGCACCACTCAAAAATCGCACAGTTTACACCCATGTGAAGTGAGTGGTGCAACTCCGTGTGGGGTTCCCCGGAAGTTCCAGACCCACAGGAACGCGCCCAGGGTGCCGGCCCGGTTCCGGCGAGCCGCCCCGCATCCGAATTGGTTGACAAATGACAGAGTTACCGTGTGGGGGTCCCCAGGGGGGAATAATGACAGAGTTACCGTGTGGGGGTCCCCAGGGGGGAATAATGACAGAGTTACCGTGTGGGGGTCCCCAGGGGGGAATAATATTATGACAGGAGAAATGAGACTTTAAACTAGTGACTGGAAGCAGAAAGTATTCATGACCATTTATTTATTAAGCTAATACAGTCTAGGTGACGTTGGGCCAAAATACATGGACCTCTATGGAGCTATGGGGTTCTTTGGGCCCAATGACAGCGCCACAACAGGCCATTATATCAACTTTCAGGAAGTCAGGATTTCCTACTGGCTTCAGACACTATCGGCTTCACTGCCCCCCTGGCTCGGACACAGCCAGCCAGCCAGGGATGGACCCAGGGACACACTCAGCTGCTATAGTGGGTGGTTGCACCACTCAAGAATCATTTTAATTAACTATGAAACGAATGTGTAGCCCGAACAGAACATGCAGTATATTTTCTGTTTAAAGAGTTGGAATGACGGGGAGTCGACCCTCTCTAGCAAACTCTGTCACAAAAAGATATCACTTACGCCACCTAAAATGTTCAGTGCATTTTATTAGCAGGCTTTTCTTGAGCGTAAAGTTTGTCAGCACTTTAACCTGGCACTTTGAGTGGAGTATAGTTCTGTGCATTTTAAAGCCCTTCGATCGCCCTATCGAATATATATCAGCATAATAGTCTGCAATTCCCAGGCCATTTCATACCTCAGTGCATCGTGCCTATCACTGTAGAGGTGGACCGGTAGGTACATTCGGACAGCTCTGGTTTGGGCCGTGACGTTTTCCCGTACCCTATCGTAACTATGCAGTGGTGGAAAAAGCACTCGATTGTTTTACTGAAGTAAAAGTATCAACCATGTTCTCCCCATGTCCCCTAGGGTAGGTACCCTCACATGTTCTCCCCGTGTCCCCTAGGGTAGGTACCCTCACATGTTCTCCCCGTGTCCCCTAGGGTAGGTACCCTCACATGTTCTCCCCATGTCCCCTAGGGTAGGTACCCTCACATGTTCTCCCCATGTCCCCTAGGCCCTAGGGTAGGTACCCTCACATGTTCTCCCCGTGTCCCCTAGGGTAGGTACCCTCACATGTTCTCCCCGTGTCCCCTAGGGTAGGTACCCTCACATGTTCTCCCTGTGTCCCCTAGGGTAGGTACCCTCACATGTTCTCCCCGTGTCCCCTAGGGTAGGTACCCTCACATGTTATCCCCGTGTCCCCTAGGGTAGGTACCCTCACATGTTATCCCCATGTCCCCTAGGGTAGGTACCCTCACATGTTCTCCCCATGTCCCCTAGGGTAGGTACCCTCACATGTTCTCCCCGTGTCCCCTAGGGTAGGTACCCTCACATGTTCTCCCCATGTCCCCTAGGGTAGGTACCCTCACATGTTCTCCCCGTGTCCCCTAGGGTAGGTACCCTCACATGTTCTCCCCGTGTCCCCTAGGGTAGGTACCCTCACATGTTCTCCCCGTGTCCCCTAGGGTAGGTACCCTCACATGTTCTCCCCGTGTCCCCTAGGGTAGGTACCCTCACATATTCTCCCCGTGTCCCCTAGGGTAGGTACCCTCACATGTTCTCCCCGTGTCCCCTAGGGTAGGTACCCTCACATGTTCTCCCCGTGTCCCCTAGGGTAGGTACCCTCACATGTTCTCCCCGTGTCCCCTAGGGTAGGTACCCTCACATGTTCTCCCCGTGTCCCCTAGGGTATAGGTACCCTCACATGTTCTCCCCGTGTCCCCTAGGGTAGGTACCCTCACATGTTCTCCCCGTGTCCCCTAGGGTATAGGTACCCTCACATGTTCTCCCCGTGTCCCCTAGGGTAGGTACCCTCACATGTTCTCCCCGTGTCCCCTAGGGTATAGGTACCCTCACATGTTCTCCCCGTGTCCCCTAGGGTAGGTACCCTCACATGTTCTCCCCGTGTCCCCTAGGGTAGGTACCCTCACATGTTCTCCCCGTGTCCCCTAGGGTATAGGTACCCTCACATGTTCTCCCCGTGTCCCCTAGGGTAGGTACCCTCACATGTTCTCCCCATGTCCCCTAGGGTAGGTACCCTCACATGTTCTCCCCATGTCCCCTAGGGTATAGGTACCCTCACATGGTCTCCCCGTGTCCCCTAGGGTAGGTACCCTCACATGTTCTCCCCATGTCCCCTAGGGTAGGTACCCTCACATGTTCTCCCCATGTCCCCTAGGGTATAGGTACCCTCACATGTTCTCCCCATGTCCCCTAGGGTAGGTACCCTCACATGTTCTCCCCGTGTCCCCTAGGGTAGGTACCCTCACATGTTCTCCCCATGTCCCCTAGGGTATAGGTACCCTCACATGTTCTCCCCGTGTCCCCTAGGGTAGGTACCCTCACATGTTCTCCCCGTGTCCCCTAGGGTAGGTACCCTCACATGTTCTCCCCATGTCCCCTAGGGTAGGTACCCTCACATGTTCTCCCCGTGTCCCCTAGGGTAGGTACCCTCACATGTTATCCCCGTGTCCCCTAGGGTAGGTACCCTCACATGTTCTCCCCGTGTCCCCTAGGGTAGGTACCCTCACATGTTCTCCCCGTGTCCCCTAGGGTAGGTACCCTCACATGTTCTCCCCGTGTCCCCTAGGGTAGGTACCCTCACATGTTCTCCCCGTGTCCCCTAGGGTAGGTATACCCTCACATGTTCTCCCCGTGTCCCCTAGGGTAGGTACCCTCACATGTTCTCCCCGTGTCCCCTAGGGTAGGTACCCTCACATGTTCTCCCCATGTCCCCTAGGGTAGGTACCCTCACATGTTCTCCCCGTGTCCCCTAGGGTAGGTACCCTCACATGTTCTCCCCGTGTCCCCTAGGGTAGGTACCCTCACATGTTCTCCCCGTGTCCCCTAGGGTAGGTACCCTCACATGGTCTCCCCGTGTCCCCTAGGGTAGGTACCCTCACATGTTCTCCCCGTGTCCCCTAGGGTAGGTACCCTCACATGTTCTCCCCATGTCCCCTAGGGTAGGTACCCTCACATGTTCTCCCCGTGTCCCCTAGGGTAGGTACCCTCACATGTTCTCCCCGTGTCCCCTAGGGTAGGTACCCTCACATGTTCTCCCCGTGTCCCCTAGGGTAGGTACCCTCACATGTTCTCCCCGTGTCCCCTAGGGTAGGTACCCTCACATGTTCTCCCCATGTCCCCTAGGGTAGGTACCCTCACATGTTCTCCCTGTGTCCCCTAGGGTAGGTACCCTCACATGTTCTCCCCGTGTCCCCTAGGGTAGGTACCCTCACATGTTCTCCCCGTGTCCCCTAGGGTAGGTACCCTCACATGTTCTCCCCGTGTCCCCTAGGGTAGGTACCCTCACATGTTCTCCCCATGTCCCCTAGGGTAGGTACCCTCACATGTTCTCCCCGTGTCCCCTAGGGTAGGTACCCTCACATGTTCTCCCCGTGTCCCCTAGGGTAGGTACCCTCACATGTTCTCCCCGTGTCCCCTAGGGTAGGTACCCTCACATGTTCTCCCCGTGTCCCCTAGGGTAGGTACCCTCACATGTTCTCCCCGTGTCCCCTAGGGTAGGTACCCTCACATGTTCTCCCCGTGTCCCCTAGGGTAGGTACCCTCACATGTTCTCCCCGTGTCCCCTAGGGTAGGTACCCTCACATGTTCTCCCCGTGTCCCCTAGGGTAGGTACCCTCACATGTTCTCCCCGTGTCCCCTAGGGTAGGTACCCTCACATGTTCTCCCCGTGTCCCCTAGGGTAGGTACCCTCACATGTTCTCCCCATGTCCCCTAGGGTAGGTACCCTCACATGTTCTCCCCGTGTCCCCTAGGGTAGGTACCCTCACATGTTCTCCCCGTGTCCCCTAGGGTAGGTACCCTCACATGTTCTCCCCATGTCCCCTAGGGTAGGTACCCTCACATGTTCTCCCCATGTCCCCTAGGGTAGGTACCCTCACATGTTCTCCCCGTGTCCCCTAGGGTAGGTACCCTCACATGTTCTCCCCGTGTCCCCTAGGGTAGGTACCCTCACATGTTCCCCCCGTGTCCCCTAGGGTAGGTACCCTCACATGTTCTCCCCGTGTCCCCTAGGGTAGGTACCCTCACATGTTCTCCCCATGTCCCCGAGGGTAGGTACCCTCACATGTTCTCCCCGTGTCCCCTAGGGTAGGTACCCTCACATGTTCTCCCCATGTCCCCTAGGGTAGGTACCCTCACATGTTCTCCCCGTGTCCCCTAGGGTAGGTACCCTCACATGTTCTCCCCATGTCCCCTAGGGTAGGTACCCTCACATGTTCTCCCCGTGTCCCCTAGGGTAGGTACCCTCACATGTTCTCCCCATGTCCCCTAGGGTAGGTACCCTCACATGTTCTCCCCATGTCCCCTAGGGTAGGTACCCTCACATGTTCTCCCCGTGTCCCCTAGGGTAGGTACCCTCACATGTTCTCCCCATGTCCCCTAGGGTAGGTACCCTCACATGTTCTCCCCGTGTCCCCTAGGGTAGGTACCCTCACATGTTCTCCCCATGTCCCCTAGGGTAGGTACCCTCACATGTTCTCCCCGTGTCCCCTAGGGTAGGTACCCTCACATGTTCTCCCCATGTCCCCTAGGGTAGGTACCCTCACATGTTCTCCTCCTGTCCCCTAGGGTAGGTACCCTCACATGTTCTCCCCATGTCCCCTAGGGTAGGTACCCTCACATGTTCTCCCCATGTCCCCTAGGGTAGGTACCCTCACATGTTCTCCCCATGTCCCCTAGGGTAGGTACCCTCACATGTTCTCCCCGTGTCCCCTAGGGTAGGTACCCTCACATGTTCTCCCCGTGTCCCCTAGGGTAGGTACCCTCACATGTTCTCCCCATGTCCCCTAGGGTAGGTACCCTCACATGTTCTCCCCGTGTCCCCTAGGGTAGGTACCCTCACATGTTCTCCCCGTGTCCCCTAGGGTAGGTACCCTCACATGTTCTCCCCGTGTCCCCTAGGGTAGGTACCCTCACATGTTCTCCCCATGTCCCCCAGGGTAGGTACCCTCACAAAAAACATGCAGCTGTTTTTAAATAATTAAAAAGAAACAGCGGATTTATCCGGGGCTTGATGACGAGGCCGTCGCGTTATGATGACGAAACCGGAAATCAAGTCATCATCTGGGCTGCTAGGGCTTCTGGGAAATTGAGCTCAATGTAAGTGGACAGGGGGTTTGTTTGGACTACAATGCCTCATAGAGGCGGATCCTGTACCGCATTGTAATGGCCGCTGGTGATGATGATCATAACATGCCGACGGACCATTCTAAGCCGGATTTTCACGGATCAAAAGCCCAAATACTTCAGCGTATGCTCTAAAGGTAATAAAACAATCTCGGCCGTGTAGAATATTTGATTAAATAGCGGGTAAAGCATGTTTCGCAGTAGAACTGTTAACACAATCCAGGATTCCTTCAAAATAGAAGCTCTGGGGTGCCGGAAAGACATGGCCGCTTTTACTCTGAAACCCACGACCCGGAAACAATCCGCTAAATAAGTGTGCTTTACATTGCTAGCTTACATTGCTATCGTTTTAATTTATACGATATATAATCCAAAAAGCGTTCATATATTGCGGGAGAGACGGATGAGGAGCAGAAATGAAGCGCTAGTATATCGATCAGTTCAAAACCACGGAGAGCGCCCTGGATTAGGAGAGACGAGTCATTCTTTCCGCCGCGCTAACAGCTAAGTCAACGGTAAGCAAACATGAGCACAGAGCGTAGCATACGGTAGCCGAAAGGCGAACTGACAAATAAAAAAAAGGAACAAATTCAGAATATTCCTCTCTCGCCCGGTATCATTGAGGATGTGCTAGGACGTCTACAGACGTCCTATGGACGCGTCGATTGGGACCCCTAGGACGTGTCCACACGGAAACGGTTAAAACATTTTACTTAATTTTGGTATTTCACATGCACGTACAATACTGCTGGCAGCAACATTGCAGACAGTCAAATGATTGTCCTCAAAGAATGCCAGTTTCAATAATCCATTACATTTTGTCCTTTCCTATTTTACGGTGTGATGCCGAAGGGGCCGGCCATTCTAGACCATTGTCTCTGTCTCTCTCTCCTCTCAAACTTTTCAACAACTTGTCACATACTGGTGATACATTTGGTAATGCAAATCAATATTGAATCCAATAAAACAACACTGATATAAATCCAGGATATGGTTGACAGTGTGTGTACATTTGAGCACTAACTGTAGGCTATACTCTTACAGTATAGGCTGTGCATTTTATTAAAACTGTCACATTTGGATTTCCCAAAACGGAGAAGGTTTATCCATTTCATTTGACACTTGCTGTTCTATCTGTGGTGATGTACTTTTTAAAGTAGCAATACCACAATATAAAGTAACTGGTAGCTGTCAAAGAATATTGTATAGTGTAAAAAAGTGCAATACCTCTGAAATGTAGTGGGGTATAGAGAAATAAAGTAACCGTTCATTTTAAAAGTAGAACGAACAGTACCTCCAAACTGTGCTTAACCCATTTTGGGCGGGAACCCCTGTTGGCGTTTTAAACATTATGTTATAATTTAGCTATTGAAAAATAGCAGATCTACAAGCTCGTAGCGCGCCACCGAGTGGCGCGCTACGAGCTTTGTAGGTCTGCTATTTTTGAAAAGTCGTTAAAATGTGGCGCAAATCATTGAATATATATTTCAGAGCGAACATTTTTAACTAAACTATTTGCTTCTGGGGGGTCCCTGGAACTACATATTTTGAGATGGGGATCCGTGTGACCCAATAGAGATAATTCTGGGGGTCCTTGACATGAAAAAGGTTGAGCACCACTAACATAGAAACATAGGTTTTTCAGAAAAATGTTTTGATTTAGAAGCCTTTTTTTATCGTCCAAAATAGGGGAACCCCTTTTGGTGTTTTAAGCGTTACGTTAAACTTTAGCTATTGAAAAATAGCAGATCTACAAGTTCATAGCGCGCCGAGTGGCACGCTATGAACTTGTAGGTCTGCTATTTTTGAAAAATCGTTAAAATGTGCCTCAAATCTTTCAGAAAATTGTCATGATTTAGAAAACCTTTTTTTTTTAATGTCGACGTCAGGCCTGAATGGGTTAACAGTACTTGAGTAAAGATACTTAGCACACTTTGCACCCTCTGCTAATCACTGGAACTATGGGGACTTTTGAGGAAATCCTTCAGCATCTGCAGTTTTGTTCCACGGAGACATCGCCTGACAGCTGCCTGAATATAGCCATGACAGCCAGGCATAAATGTGTTCTGTAAGGAGGAGGCATTCTGTAAGGAGGTGTTCTGTAAGGAGCCATGGATCTGTTCAGTGGTGGGAGGTACATTTACTTAAGTAGGCTATTGTAGTAAGTACCATTTTGAGGTATTTGTACTTCAGGCCTACTGGAGTATTTCCAATTTCCAATACATTTGCTTCTACGCCACTAAATCTTAGAGGCAAATATTGTCTTTGAAAACTTTAGTTACTATAGTCACTTTGATTATTATTACAAAACATACACTAACCACTTTGTCAGCTTGTAGATTTTCAAATACACTTTTATACACTTGAAAAGTTGAAATGGGACATTCTGCATACTTTGGTATACGTTATAAGTACATTTTGACATCAATACTTTTGTGCTTTTAGTCAAGTATACATTTTGAATTCCAGACCTTTCCTTGTAACGGAGTAGTTCTACATATTGCAGTATTGATACTTTTACTTAAGTAAAACAATTGAGTATTTTTTTCCACAACTGCCTGCTGAACCCCCCCAGCCACGACAGGCATCAACGTGGCTCTGAAGGAGCTCTGGATCTGCACATCTAGGCCACGTGTTTCCACTGCTCTAAAGGAGCTCTGAATCTGCACAGCTAGGCCACGTGTTTCCACTGCTCTAAAGGAGCTCTGGATCTGCACAGCTAGGCCACGTGTTTCCACTGCTGCTCTAAAGGAGCTCTGGATCTGCACAGCTAGGCCACGTGTTTCCACTGCTGCTCTAAAGGAGCTCTGGATCTGCACATCTAGGCCACGTGTTTCCACTGCTGCTCTAAAGGAGCTCTGGATCTGCACAGCTAGGCCACGTGTTTCCACTGCTGCTCTAAAGGAGCTCTGGATCTGCACAGCTAGGCCACGTGTTTCCACTGCTGCTCTAAAGGAGCTCTGGATCTGCACAGCTAGGCCACGTGTTTCCACTGCTCTAAAGGAGCTCTGGATCTGCACAGCTAGGCCACGTGTTTCCACTGCTGCTCTAAAGGAGCTCTGGATCTGCACAGCTAGGCCACGTGTTTCCACTGCTGCTCTAAAGGAGCTCTGGATCTGCACAGCTAGGCCACGTGTTTCCACTGCTGCTCTAAAGGAGCTCTGGATCTGCACAGCTAGGCCACGTGTTTCCACTGCTCTAAAGGAGCTCTGGATCTGCACAGCTAGGCCACGTGTTTCCACTGCTCTAAAGGAGCTCTGGATCTGCACATCTAGGCCACGTGTTTCCACTGCTGCTCTAAAGGAGCTCTGGATCTGCACAGCTAGGCCACGTGTTTCCACTGCTCTAAAGGAGCTCTGGATCTGCACAGCTAGGCCACGTGTTTCCACTGCTCTAAAGGAGCTCTGGATCTGCACAACTAGGCCACGTGTTTCCACTGCTCTGGATCTGCACAGCTAGGCCACGTGTTTCCACTGCTATGGATCTGCACAGCTAGGCCACGTGTTTCCACTGCTGAAATATTAGCCGACTCCATGACAATAAGCAGGAGGTTTTGCTGTGCGCCAAAATAGTGGAGAAAAAGAGATGATGTGCTACGGTATGTGGTTTGTGGTTTGTTTAATTAACTAATTATTGTGTAAATGGTGCATTTATAAAGCGCCTTTATCCACGGCGCTTTACAGAGATTGTGCATTTAATGTGTGTGAATGGGTGAATGTAATGCACTGCATTACATTCACCCATTCACACATTCATTCATACACCGATGGCAGCGGAAACCATGCAAGGCACCAACCAGCACATCGGGAGCAATTAGGGGTTCAGTGTCTCGCCCAAGGACACCTCGACACTAACATTGTGTTGTGTGAGGGGGAGGGGCGCACGACTGCGCCCCTCCCCCTCACACAACACAATGTTGGGTCAAACCATGTGACCTCCATTGGAAATGCATTGGGCCGCTGGGCGGCCATGACACAACACCCAACGAGCACAGAGAATTGCATGAACCGTGTGAGTGCACCCTAAGGCTGAGCTCACACCTGTAATGCGCTTGTTGGATGAATGTTGTGTAGTGTCATGGCCGCCCCAATGCATTTCCAATGGAGGTCACATGGTTTGACACAACATTGTGTTGTATGAGGGGGAGGGGCGCAGTCGAAACACAGCTGAAAGCCATACAACAGACCATGTGACCTCCATTGGAAATGCATTGGTGGCGGCCATGACACTCACAACAAAAATCAGTGTTGCGACCGTGTGAGCTCAGCCTAAGGCCTCACTCAGACCTTTACTGCATTGCTGTATGCTTGTTGGATGAATGTTGTGTAGTGTCATGGCCGCCCCAATGCATTTCCAATGGAAGTCACATGGTTTGTAGTCCACATTTTGGACTACAAGCTGTTGTATGGCTTTCGACTGTGTTTCGACTGCGCCCCTCCCCCTCATACAACACAAATGTTGTGTCAAACCATGTGACTCCCATTGGAAATGCATTGGGGCGGCCATGACACTACACAACATTCATCCAACAAGCATACAGCAATGTAGTAAAGGTCTGAGTGAGGCCTAACTCTGGAGGAGCCCACAGGGTTCGATCTGGCGACCTTGCGGTTACCATCCAGCCACTCTACCGCTGACCCACCGCCGCCACTTAAGTCCTATATTGTATTTTGTCGTATGTTTGCAGTATAGCAAAAATAGCCAATCTACAAACTCACAAGGCTAAGTTCAAATAACAACGCATTGTGAGCTTGTAGATCTGCAGTTTATTTGTATATGGAACTATTACAGTCAACAGATTTTATTTTCATGTGCCTTTACTTCCTAAAAAAAACATATTAATAATGAAGAACATTGTTGTATCAGACGTGTGCCACGTGTCGCACATTTTGATACCAGTACTTTTGTACTTATACTCAAGTACATGTTGAATTCCATACTTTTAGGCCTCACTCAGACCTTTAAAACATTAATGCATGCTTGTTGTAAGTGTCATGGCCGCCCCAATGCATTTCCAATGGAAGTCACATGGTTTGATACAACATTTTGGACTACAAGCTGTTGTATGGCTTTCGGCTGTGTTTCGACTGTGCCCCTCCCCCTCATACAACACAAATGTTGTGTCAAACCATGTGACTCCCATTGGAAATGCATTGGGGCAAGCTGTATCACACCCTTGGCATACAACAAGCATACATCAATCTGTTGCGACCGTGTGAGTCAGGCCTTACTTGCAACAGAGCATTTCATTGCAGCTTTCGTACTTCTACTTAAGTCAAACATTTGAGTACTTTTCTCCACCACTGCACCTTCATGGTTAGGGTTAATTGTCCTTCAGCAAAGACCACCTGACTGCCCCCCCGATGGGCATGGTTTCCTCCACCGTATCGTATAGGTGTGATAAATGGGTGACTGTATAAATGCACATTGTAAAAACGCTTTGGATAAAAGGCGCTGGATTTTGTTATTGAGCACTCGCATGACCTCGAGTTGGGAAACACTGCCACGGTAGACGGACACTCCTGAGAGGCTTGTTAAGTCTGCATTCTGGTCACACAGCAACTATTTACCACATCATTAGACAGTAGTACAGTAGTACACACTAGAAGAATTACACCTCTCCTTTGCCTCAGAATGGGTATAAAACACCTTGTAGAATTATCATACTAAAAGAAACATTTGCCCTGCATTCACATGGAAGCTCAATACAACACCTACCGTATATCAGCTACCCTGGGGCTAAAATAGAAGAAACACATTGTGGTTTTCCACTTCCCCAGGCGTACAGCCAGCCGTCACTGTCAAAACATATCCCCCGCCCCCCCAGCGCACGCACGCACGCACGCACGCACGCACGCACGCACGCACGCACGCACGCACGCACGCACACACACGCACGCACGCGCACACGCACACACGCACACATGCACACACACACACACACACACACACACACACACACACACACACACACACACACACACACACACACACACACACCCTTTCCAGTTAGGCCGTCAAGTGAGGCGAGGCGTCAATGAGATGTTCATCTTGTGAGAAGGAAGGTGTTTGGAGGTAATAGAGTGGTCCATGGATGACATACTTCTGTTGTCAGAAGTAGGAAGTCAGCAACTTCCTTGTAAGTGAAGCCTAATGATGGTGTGCTGAAGGCAGAGCTGACAGCTGGTGCTTGGCGAATTAGTAATAACTAGAAATGCACTCTGTCGAGGTGCCAACGTGTGCCTTGCACATACAGTAAGTAGGCCATACATGGCCTACTTGTGCACAAGCAGAGGGCGCAAGTACTGCTACTTGAAATGTACCTTAGTTAAGTGCATGCATGGGGAGGATTTAAAGGGAAGCCTCCATTCTCCAAGCTGCATTATACTTGCAAGCCTGAAGCTCTCCAGCAGGTAATCGTGATAATAGAGCGTCGCAGTCCCGCCCCCCCTTTCATGACGACGCCAGGCCCAGGAAATAATCCCAATATACAGTACATTTCAAAAGGTATTTATTTAAAGACCTTTTAAGCGTCGTACAAAGCCAACTCCAGTTTGACAAATCATGAGAACAAACGCAATATTTTGGACCAAACAAATAATTCCAAAGGAGAAAAACACAACAGAAAAAGTGTTGTAACCTGCCGTTTTTTTTTCTTCTTTCTAATTATTTGTCCGGCACCAAACATTGTGTTTATTGTCATACATACATAAAAGTATTTATTTAAAGACGTTTACGCTGCGGACAAAGCCAACTGGAGTTGTGACAAATCATGACAACAAACACAATGTTTGGTGCCGGACAAATAATTAGAAAGAAGAAAAAAACGGCAGGTTACAACACCTTTTCTGTTGTGTTTTTCTTTATTAGAAATTAGAAATGATTTGTTTGGTCCAAAATATTGTGTTTGTTCTCATGATTTGTCACAACTCGAGTTGGCTTTGTACGACGCTTAAAAGGTCTTTAAATAAATACGTTTTGAAATGTATATTGGGAATTATTTCCTGGGCCTGGCGTCGTCATGAAAGGGGGGCGGGACTGGGCCTGGCGTCGTCATGAAAGGGGGGGGCGGGACTGGGCCTGGCGTCGTCATGAAAGGGGGGCGGGACTGGGCCTGGCGTCGTCATGAAAGGGGGGCGGGACTGCGACGCTCTATTATCACGATTACCTGCTGGAGAGCTTCAGATGAGAAACACCTGCCAAACATCACAACAAGGCTTCGTCTCCGCACACTCGCCCTCAGCTCTCTCTCCGTGGCAGGTTGGCGGGCGGTCTAGCGGTAAGCGAACACACACACTCCCTCACAAATATATTAAAGTAATCGAAATACATCAAACTGAGTGTATGTTTCTCACCTCATGGGCTGCATACTGATGCCCTATTCTCCGTTGGGCTCGGCTGGAAACCAGGCTTGCAAGTATAATGCAGCTTGGAGAATGGAGGCTTCCCTTGAAATCCTCCCTGTGGGGAAATTATACAATAAAGTAAGACTAAGTGTCTATATGTGAAGCTCCGGATGGTCCTAATATAGGCTACCTTTACGCACCTGTCCTGTGATGTCATAGAGAAGGAGGAGCACCTGTCCTGTGATGTCCTATAGAAGGAGGAAGACTTAAATCATTTGAACCTTTAAGTTGACTGTCCTGGAGCCTGACATTATTATTTAAGAGCTAACACCTATACCTATACCAACTCACCTCCACCGGTGTCCCGGACTCCCGGTCCTGAGCTAACACCTATACCTATACCAACTCACCTCCACCGGTGTCCCGGACTCCCGGTCCTGGCCCGCCGTCGTCGCCTCCCCCCCCTCCTCCCTGCTCCCCCCTGGAAGAAAAACTGGTTAGGTGTCCGTCCGTCCCCCCCCCCCCCCCCCGTTTGGAACAATTTGCAGCGTCATTGGGACGAGGGCTAAACGTCTATTACAACAAACGAGTGGCTATTTGGTAACGTTCGCACGACAAACCTATATAATAGAGCTCCGAAGTCCTGACGTCAATCGCTCATCCTACAGTCTGTTTCTATCAAAAATGTAACTAATTCAGCAGCAGTAACATTAGCGTTGATTCTTCATATCCATATGAGTGAAACGGACAGGATGATTTGTTTATTTTTCAATCAAAATTCTTATATGAGGCGATCTAAAATCCCCCCCTATGGGGATTACAATGCAAATAAAAAAGTACATGAACCCGCTGACTTAGCGCCCTCTATCTACCGATATTGACGTCAGACTTCGGTGCTCAATACTTTGATTTCTTTTTTCGGGGGATTGTTGTAAAAATGCATTAGAACTTCATTAGCGGAGACGGTTGTATAGGTAGTGTATAGGTTGTATATAATAAGTAAGCATGGGTCTGCTTTTCAAAGCGTGCTTTTCAAGTAGTCTCTACTGCGGTTTGAATTCCCCCGCATTCCCTAAATCAATATCAGTCTCACTCAACAGGTTAAAAGCTCCTGCTGTTCCGGGGTTTAGCGGGTAATGGAACTGGTAACTCCTGACAGCCTCTCCTGTGTGTCGGCTCGCGGCTCGCGGCTTAATGAGTCCAGGGAATACAGCAGAAGGGCAAGGTATTTACCCCGGCTGCAAGGCAACTACCGTCCGTCCGACAAACAGCTCTGCTGCCACACCGAAGCCCCAGTAATGAGCTGACAGGTGCAATGTTTACGCTTCGATTGCCACTCAACTTTGAGGGGCAGCTAGACTCCCTCCGTTTGGTCTTTTCTGGCATTAATGAGGCCCGGCCAAATGTTCCACGGCCTTCCCAGTTGATTGTGATTGTCGCTGCTTTCTTTTTTAAAGGAACTCCATGTAGAGCCCCTCGATCCCCACCGTCTGCTTTACTTCCTGGGGACTTAAGCAGGTTGGTTTTATAAGTGTAAAAATGGACACCAAAAATATAAAAAAATAAAAGTATGATTCACACACTAAAACGCAATGCGGGAATATGCCTCAGCCCTAAAAGGAAGTATAGTCCATTTCATCTATTTAGACCTGAGGACGATTCTACAAATGCCTTCTAAATCCTGACAGTTTTCTGAAAAACCTCATGTTTCTATATCAGTGGTGCTCAAGCATTTTCATGTCAAGTAGGCCTACCCTCAAAAATACATGAAATTGGCCGCCGACCCCCCATCTGAAAACATGTTGTTCCAGTGACCTCCCTGCATAAGCAAAGATTTGAGTTCAAAACGTTCGCTCTGAAAGAATATACATTCAAAGGTTTGCGCCAGGCACATTTTCGCAAACTTTCAAAAAAATAGCAGACCTACAAGCTCGTTGGGGAATGTGGTCCGTGTCGCAGCATTGATCGTGAACACGGGAGAGCTACTGTACAGGCAATTTGTTAAAGTGAGGAGCTTAAACCCACAAACCAGCAGGAGTACTTGAATAACATAATTGCGGCTCCATGTCATTTCCCTCAATCATGTGAAGAGTGCTCCGATATGACGATTCCGATATGCCTTAACGCATTTTGGGCGGGAACCCCTTTTGGTGTTCCAAGCATTATGTTATACTTTAGCTATTGAAAAATAGCAGATCTATAAACACCAAAAGGGGTTCCCAGAACGGGTTAAACTTAAAGTAAACACTATAGGCCTTTGAAGATAGACGTTCAGTGCATTGACCCGTCGTTAAAGCGTTTTGTAGACTTTTTATTTAGGTCAGGTCATGAGAGCAAATCACCTGGAAAACCCTCGCTTCCTTCGGGTACGCCATGCTGTCCCATCTGCCGGCCTCCACTCGCTTCTTTGCCACAAAATGTCTCCCGGCTCCGCTGTGGCTGGTGAGTGGTGAGTGGTCAGTGGTGAGTGGGGCTAATGCTGCTCATTAGGATGGCGACCTTTGCGGAAATTGCCGTTTAGCTCTCCTCAACATCAGGGCTCAACGTTGACCGCAAACATAGTGTCCTGTCCACCAGATCAATAATTAGAAGGAAAAAAAGATAATTACGATGTATAGTGTCATTATATAGATATGTTCTAGTTACGTTCTTAGCTTACGCATGTTTCATGATAAATGCATTTTATATATTATGTGATGTATTCCCATACTTTTGTTCTTGCCTAATGTAAATCGCTCTGGATTAAGAGCGTCTGCTAAATGCCTAAATATTAAATTGTATATTGTCTGTCAGTGTATACACACTAAAGAATAACAATGACTCACAAAAGCATTCTGGGAATGGGCAGAGCATTGTAAACTTTGGGGACGGGCTATAGAGTGCAGCCCTTAAGCCAATCTCACAGAACCATTATTTCTATATTTTGTGCTATTTCTTTTCTACTGGCTATAATAATCGTAATATCAAGTTCTACACGCTCACACTCTCTCTACTGGCAGAATACGGTCACACCCACATCTCTTTTATAATTCGACCAGAATTAGGCTGTATTTCAGCCTTTATTATTTCGGAGCGAATGCAATTAGATTCTTGTTTGCTTTGAAAGAGGGATTGGGTGGTGTTGTTGGCCCTTGAGAAGTCAATAAAACACAGCTTGGATTTGGGGTGAATTTGCAGCATTTGTTCTTTCTTTCTAGGAGACGCTGTAGACGGGGTTATTATCCAGACGGTGTGAATATAGTGTGCTTATCCCATTTTGGGCGGGGACCCCATTTGGTGTTTTAAGCATTATGTTATGCTTTAGCTATTGAAAAATAGCAGATCTACAAGCTCATAGCGCGCCACCGAGTGGCGCGCTACGAGCTTGTAGGTCTGCTATTTTTGAAAAGTCGTGAAAATGTGTCGCAAATCTTTGAATATATATTTCAGAGAGAACATTTTGAACTAATATATTGGCTTCAGGGGGGTCCCTGGAACTACATATTTTGAGATGGGGGTCGGTCCGTGGCCCAATAGAGATAATTCTGGGGGTCCTTGACATGAAAAAGGTTGAGCACCACAACATGGGTTTTTCAGGATTTTGAAGCCTTTTTTTTAATCGACCTCAGTCCAAAATGGGTTATTCTGCATCCAAGACGTTTGATGTTGAGGGAATACGAGCGGACCAAGTATAGAGCAGTGTTGTTTTCGTCGACTAAAACTAAAACGAAAAATGTTTGTCGACTACCCTTTTTTTCACTGACGAAAATTAATGGAAACTAAATGAAAACTAAGCTATGACGACTAAAACTGAGACTAAATATATTGACAATTTCGTCAACAAATAAACAAACTATAGACCAAAATGTTAGGAAGGGACTAGTGGACAAGAGATCCAGTAGGTAATTGCGAACGCAGTGAGCATTTACTATGATTGCGAACGCAGTGATTACGAACGCAGTGAGCATTTACTATGAGACCCAGCAGATCATGTCTGTCTGTCTGTCTGTGTGTCTGTCTGTCTGTCACGCTGTAACACCACCCGCCCACCACCAGAGGGCGCAGCTGTATCACACACAAAAACACGCACGCACGCACGCACGCGCACACGCACACACACACGCACACACACACACACTTAAAACTTAAAAAGGAAAAACTTTAAAAGGAAAAACTTTAAAAGGAAAAACTTAAAAAAAACTTAACTTAAAAAAAAACTTAACTAAAAAAAAACTTAACTTAAAAAAAAATCTTAAAAAGGAAAAACTTAAAAAGGAAAAACTTTAAAAGGAAAAACTTAAAAAAACGTAACTAAAAAAAAACTTAACTTAAAAAAAAATCTTAAAAAACTAAAAAAAGAGAACTTAAAAAAACCTTAAATTACGTAATTTATTCTAATTGTTGTTTTTGCAATTTACGAGCTGCGTTCGCTTCCCGCGTTCGCGCGTCTTACTTGTAAATAAAAGACAAGTCATTTTACACTTGGTTTGTAGCTTGTAGATCAGCTATTTTCAAATGGCCGAATTGTTTAGGGTTAAAGTGTTTTTTCCCCCTGTTTTTTTTATCCCACGATTTTGTAACCCATTTTTCACCCCTGTGTCAATTATCTAATGTGATCCTGGGCTCTACACACCCTCCGCCAACCTAGTCCCCATATATGATCTAATGTGATCCTGGGCTCTACACACCCTCCGCCAACCTAGTCCCCATATATGGGGGACATGGGGAGAGCAACGGACTTGAACTCATGCTTCCTTCATGCCTGAGTGTCCAAGTTGCTCCTTTACACCTGACAGGGGGGGGAGTTTCCCTGGTTTGACGTAGCGCGTGGAAGGGTACACGTTATTCCAACCAGTTCCTTTCCCCTCCATCAGGCGCCCCGGCTGGCCAGGGGGAGGCAGTTTAGAGACCAGGATTACCGTTCACATGTTTTTGTGAGGGTACCTACCCTAGGGGACACGGGGAGAACATGCAAACTCCACACAGAAAGGCCCTTTCGCCAACCCCGCCTCGGGTATGGGCACTGATGACGTGGAGGAGGAAACACGCCGCCAGCACCCACAGCGTACCGAGCGGGAATCGAACGCAGGACCTTCTAGCTGTGAGGCGACAGCACTACCAACTGTGCCACCGTGCCCCTATTTTTCAGAAAATAATAATAATAATAATTATGATTATTATTCCAACTCATCATGTTAAATACTGAGAGGATTAGCCTATAAATCTGCCGCTGGGTAAAGTCTAAGACTACGTCTTTATAATAATACTTTAGGCTCATGTATATGATTTACCCCTGCCGGTACGCAGTAACTCTAACCCATTCTGACCTGAGATCAGATTCTAAAAAATGTCTTCTACATCCTGACAGTTTTCTGAAAAAGCTATGTTTCTATGTCAGTCGTTCTTCGATTTTTCAAAAATAGCAGACCTACAAGCTCGTAGCGCGCCACTCGGTGGCGCGCTATGAGCTTGTAGGTCTGCTATTTTTCAATAGTAACAGTAAAGCATAACATAATGCTAACACCATTGATTGATTGAAAATGTTATTAACAGTTTGCAGAATTACAGTACATTTCAAGCACAAACTCAATACAAAGGCTGTTAACTGTGAGTGGACGACCCAATTAAGCATTACACTTGTTTACAACAGGGTCCACCATGTTCAATTCATCAAAACATTTAGAGACGTACAAATAGACACTTCTATATAGACAAAGAACAGTACAGGAATTCATCATAATGGAGGTAAAAAGGGAAAAGAAACATATACAGTGAGGGGGAAAAGGGGGGGGCGGTGGGGGGGGATTCAGACCAGAAGGGGTTCCCGGCCAGAATGCGCTAAACCAAGCCTCTTCCTCAGTCTCAATGTGACAGGGTGTGTGTGTGTGTGTGTGTGTGTGTGTGTGTGTGTGTGTGTGTGTGTGTGTGTGTGTGTGTGTGTGTGTGTGTGTGTGTGTGTGTGTGTGTGTGTGTGTGTGTGTGTGACAGGCCTGCATTCATGAATACCAAGAATACATTTTAGATGCTCATCATAGACCATTAAAACAGCCTTAAACTTTTTCGGTTAGTTGTACAGAATGAAGCTGACAGTTATTCAATTTCTGCTTAACATTTCAGTAGCTGTGGGGGATTTGTGTGTGTGTGTGTGTGTGTGTGTGTGTGTGTGTGTGTGTGTGTGTGTGTGTGTGTGTGTGTGTGTGTGTGTGTGAGTGAGACTGTGAGTGTGTTTGCGACTGTGTGCGCGCACGTGTGTGTGCGTGCGTGTGAGTGTGTTTGCGACTGTGTGCGCGCGCGTGTTCATGGTTTATATGTGTGGTTTGTGTGTGTTTTCATGTTTTAACTGGTAACTGTTAAAACATTATGTAACGGTTAATACGGTAAATTCATGATGATTTTGTATGTATGTTTTGTATGTTTTTGTTTATTTTGTTTGGTGAGAAAATACTGTGGTGTGTGCGTGTGCGTGCGTGTGTGTGTGTGTGTGTGTGTGTGTGTGCGGCCGTGTGCGCGTGTGTGCATGCATGCGCGTGTGTCCTCAGCAAGCACCACCAGTGTCCCTTCCACTGAAACCGTGAAGAAGTAGCTCTTTTTAACAGTAAAACTTTCTTAAGTCTTATATAACTCTTCTTTATCTATTTATACCCACATAAATGCTATATAGCCCGTTTTGACCTGAGGACGATTCTACAAATGCCTTCTAAAATCCTGACAGTTTTCTGAAAAACCCGTTGTTTCAATGTCAGTGGTTCTCAAACTATTTCATGTCAAGAATTATATGTAATCGGCCGCCGACCCCATCTCAAAAAATGTAGTTCCAGAGACCCCCCCAGAAGCAAAGATTTGAGTTAAAAACGTTCAAAGATTTGCGCCAACATTTCCACGATTTTTCAAAAATAGCAGACCTACAAGTTCATAGCTAACATAATGCTTAAAACACCAAAAGGGGGTTCCCGCCCAGAATGGGATAAATTCCATTCTCATCTGTGTGGGCTGTGGTATATTATGGCAGATACGTGTTGTTCCTCCTCGAGGCATGTCTTTATATCACAAGAACCATTTGCCATCCGTAGCGTGCATGGGGCTCTCCCAGGGGAATCTTTTAGTGTGCCCATGATTTATGGCCCTGTGATGTCTTGCCTCGGAGGAAAACTGACAAATTTCCACAATAATTGAGGTAAATGATGGTTTCTACTGTTTATAATTGATCATGTTTTTTCATCCACAGTTTGCTTTGTATTGTGCGCACACAGTAAAACATGTGATCGTCACAGGTATAATATAGGTGACTAAATGTGTGTCTGTATGTGCCTGCTTTATGTAATAGAAAATCACTACGCGTGCAATTCACCGAAGGTAACAAGGCTTTGAAGACGTATATGTCAAGTAAATGTGCAATTTACATATGTTACACATTAGTTGCGTGATTTATTGATCGGAAAGGCTAGTCCATTATCAGATATATTAAAATTGGCTTAAGGGAGGACCGGCAGGATCTCTCAGGATCTGACTCAGCGAGCCATAACCAGGAAGCCCTTATATGGGCATACTGATGACATCAGATATCTCCATATACGGCCATAAAAAACATGGACCGACAGATACAGAGATCTGCATAATATGGACATACTGTCGTGTTATTTATGGATGTGCGATGATAAATAACCGAACACATACTGTATATCAGTCAGATCGACGGTGGGACGTAGGTCTTTAGCGGTAAGAACCTCGATCAAATATAGAAAGGGATTATTAACTATCGGCGGTTCGAATCCCGGCTCCTCCTCCTGTCCACATGTCGAAGTGTCCATGGGCAAGACACTGAACCCTACATTGCCTCCAATGAGTCGGTCGGTGTGAGCTCGCCACCATTGGTGTGTGAATGTGGGAAGTGAGGACGCTGACGTCGACTGTTCGCCGCTTCACCTCCCAACGTATGAATGAATGAACCATTGTAAAGCGCTTTGAGCACTTGGAAAAGCGCTATAAAAATGCAATTAATTTTTATGACATCAAACAGGTCAAACAGGGCTTGAGTTATACCGGTTTACAGTTTGTATTGTTCGCTACTAGCGCCACCCTTTGGTCAATGGTTGTGAGTATAATTTCTTGGTCGTTTTGAATATCCCTCTACAATTAACTTATTGTAAAAACCAAAAAATCTCTGTGTGTGCGTGTGTGTGTGTGTGTGTGTGTCTTACACCATGGTGTAAGAGGTGTCCTTTGTTAATTACTTCCATGAGAGGGCGAGAGGTGGTGGAGTTAGTTAATGCTTTAGCAGACAGGTTGAGGGTCCATTGGAGTTAAGAGGTTTTGTCCGAAGCGTTTTTTTTTACTACTTTCCATTGGTTCAATCAACATTTTTGAAACAACACACGAAAAGGGTGTGCGATAGCACTGATTTATGCAAAAAAATAACAATCAAAAACCTCAAATGGATTTAGATGGTTTCCTCATGACAGCAACGAAATGCAAAGCCTGTGGGCTATGCAATATGTGCTCTGCTCCGTGCTCCCTAAAAATGACAAAGAACATATCTCACGGTCTTTGAAGCAAAGATGACAATGGATGTTCTGTCTCTCTCAGTCTCTCTCCCCCCCTTTATTTATTTGAATTTTATTTTGTTGGTGGCCGGTGATCATCACAGCAGCATTTCTTGAAAATGTCTCATATCCATCCAGCGTGACAACCTCTGGAGGCACTCTAGTGATTAAGAAATGATCAATGCCGTAAAACGGTCCCATATGGCACAGGTCATTAGCCGGCGCTCTCCCTGATGCTCACGAACGTGCGGTGACGTTTCTCTGTATCCATCATCCGCCACCGTGGCACACGTTCCTCGTTGATCAGCGCTCAGGCCCGTGAGTCATCAGGCGCTGATCAACGAGGAATGTCTCACTAGTCTTTCCTCTGCTTGGCCTGCATGCAAACCACGCAGTTGTGACAGACACGGGAGGAGGAGGATATCAGCTGATAGGCTACATATCGCTGTCAGGGCCCTGGGCGTATATACCTCGCCTCTCTCGACATGTCGGAGGAGGGCGCGGCGCGAAGGGATCCGTGTCACGTCTCCGCCACCGCGCTACAAACCCCGGCGCCATTCCCGGCGAATCATTTGTGTCAACATGATAAAAAGGACCTCCCATCTGTGAGTCACACGCACGCACGCACACACTCGCGCACACACACACACACACACACACATGCACATGCACACACACACACACACACTCTATGGAAAGAGATTTAATTCTTCTAGACAGGGCCGGCCCGAGGGGCAGGCGGTACAGTTCCTCGCCTAGGGCGCCAGGTCACTATAGGGGCGCTGCATGTGTAGCCCTCAAAATAATAAAATAAAATAAAAAATAAACACATTAAAGCCAGAGTAGGCATCTCTCTGTCAATTACGTGTAAAGTTCAACAGAAGATGTTCTCATCGGGTTAAAACCAACGGATGAACAAAGGTCAAGTATAGTTCAGCGCCAATGAATGAAGTCTGCGTTGGGTTGTTTTAGACAATTTAGAGCATCGCAGCATGATGTTAGATCTGTTGAACGCAAAGCCAGGCAGCCAAACCGCCCATGCTAAAGGGGTCGTGACACATTTCTGAGTTCAATTGCACCCAAAAAACCCCCCTGAACTTTTAAGATTCAGTAGATTTTCTGTGGTCTGGGGTTTTCTGGCTAAAACAAGTGGTCCGATTATTTTGATGCTTTTGTACTTTTACCGGTATATACTCAAGTAAAAATGAATGCAGAACTTCTCTCGTAACAGAGTATTAATTGTAAATAATAGTATTGCTGCTTTTACTTGAATGAATACGAAATCAGAAAACGTCTTCCACCACGGTATACGTCGCACCACACAGCCAAACCCAACGTGCATTGTTGCCAGATCAGCCTGCAGTACAGTACAGTACAGTACAGTACAGTACAGTACAGTACAGTACAGTACAGTACAGTACAGTACAGTACAGTACAGTACAGTACAGTACAGTACTGCAGTCAAATATGTCCCAGATTCGGTGGCCTCCTTCAGTGTTGACTTTGTCGACTAATAATATGATGAAAAATGTCCGTCGACTATCTTTTTTCACTGGCGAAAAGTAAATGGAAACTAAATGAAAACTAAGCTATGACGACTAAAACTAAGACTATATTTCGCCAACAAATAAAATCTAGACTAAAATGTTAGGAAGGGACTAGTGGACAAGAGATGAAAAAGTAATTTTATTATATTAGCTTGTAGATCGGCCAGTGTGAAATCAGCGACTGTGGCTCAGGAGGTAGAGCAGGTCGTCCAATGATCCATGGGTCGGTGGTTCGAATCCCGGCTCCTCCTGGCTACATGTCGAAGTGTCCTTGGGCAAGACACTGAACCCCAAATTGCTCCCGATGTGCTGGTTGTTACCTTGCATGGCTTCCGCCGCAATCGGTGTATGAATGTGTGTGTGTGAATGTAATGCACAATCTAAGTAAAGCGCCTTGGATAAAGGCACTATATAAATGCCGGCCAAAATGCATTTTAGTCGACAAAAATCAACTAGAGATTTATTCGACTAAAATTAGACTAACACGAAAAACATTCCAGGTGACTAAAATGTGACCAAAAACGAACTGAAAACTATTCAAAAGACCATGGACTAAAACTAAAAATCTAAATTTGCTGTCAAAATCAACACTTGCCACCAGTTGCTGTACGATGTACAGTACAGTACAGTAGAGTACTGCAGTGTAATCGTGCCCTTGGGGCAGGGAGAGTGTCCCAGATTCGGTGGCCTCCTTGCTGACAGATCAATTTGACATTATATTAGCCCATTCTGGGCGGGAACCGGGAACCCCTTCTGGTGTGTTAAGCCTTATGTTATACTTTAGCTATTGAAAAATAGCAGACCTACAAGCTCATAGCCGTGCTACGAGCTTGTAGGTCTGCAATTTTTTTTAAATCGTGAAAATGTGGCGAAAATCTTTGAATATATATTATTTCAGAGCGAATGTTTTTTAACTCAAATCTTTGCTTCTGAGGGTTTCCTGAAACAACATATTTTCAGATGGTGGTCGGCGGGCCAATTACATACAATTTTTGGGGTCCTTGATTCAGAAAACTGTGAGGATTATAGAAGACATTTTCTTAATTCCGACGTCAGGCCTAAACGGGTTAGAGGAGTCCTCGCAGGATTAGGGAAGTAGCCTTTAACCTATTTTGGGCGGGAACCCCTTTTGGTGTTAGCATTATGTTATGCTTTAGCTATTGAAAAATAGCAGATCTACAAGCTTGTAGGTCTGCTATTTTAGAAAAATCCAAGAACGACTGACATAGAAACAGCTTTTTCAGAAAACTGTCAGGATGTAGAAGACATTTTTTGAATCTGATCTCAGGTCAAAATGGGCTAATCCAAGTTGCCACTGCGGGGGGGGGGGGGGGGGGGGGGGGGGGGGGGGATACAATGAGTCACGCTGCGGGAAGGCTATCATGTTGGAATGAAACAGAGGCCCGCGGTCAAATAAGCCATCGTGCCGTTCGTTATTGCCGTTCTGTGCTGTCGCTCTTCTTAATCCTCTAACATTTTAGTCATAGAAAATGGGATTGTTGGCTGATGTCAATGTTTCTTAATCTTCTTTCTTTCTTTCTTTCTTTCTTTCTTTCTTTCTTTCTATTAGACCTGTACGTGCCCGTCGCAGTCGGCCACCGGCCTACTTGGGAACGATGCAACTTGGGAACCTAATGATATACGTTGTCACAGCACCCGTTTTAACTGTCAGCCGGTGTCCCACATGGAGATCTGTGTATGTGCCTGTGTGTGTGTGTGCGTGTGAAGACTGCAAACTGAAAAGTGTACTTGGCAATCAATTCGGCCCAATGGCAGAGCCTGATTGGTTGAGCCTCAATTGGCTGAGGCAGAGGCTGGAAATTGCACAGGTGAAAGGAGTTGGCCTCATTAGGCTCACTGGCAGAACCTGACCAGAGCCTTTTGTGGTAGTTCTGGAGAACCGTGGTTCTGACCGACTCGATATACTGCACTCCCTGTGGGGGTGTGGAACACGTGTGTCGAATGTGAAGTCGGTGGGTCAAACGGTTCTCGAGTTATGTGCATTACAACCGTACACACACGTACGCACGCACGCACGCACGTACGCAGAGACGTGGCACATTTATTTGGGGGCGGCGGTGGCTCGGGGGTAGAGTGGCTGGATGGTAACCGTAAGGTTGCCAGTTCGAACCCGGGCTCCCCCAGAGTTACTGTTGAAGTGTCCTTGAGCAATACACTCCCGATGTGCTGGTTGGTGCCTTGCATGGTTTCCGCTGCCATCGGTGTATGAATGTGTGTGTGAATGGCTGAATGTAATGCACAATCTCTGTAAAGCGCCTTGGATAAAGGCGCTATATAAATGCACCATTTACCATTTATAGTAGCACATAGTGCCTATATGACACTGGATGTCACTGGACCAATCTATTCCCGAGGACCCCCTCTAAAACGAGATGATACATCTCAAGGGGCTATCCTAAAGGAAATACAATTTCAATATATAGATTCTAAAAGATTCTACAAGATTCTAAAAAGCGTATCACAACGTGTCACACCACAACATGTTGTGAGCTTCATGTATATCTTATTCATCACATACTAGGAAGTGTTAAAGCAATTCTTCACTATTCATCACATACTAGGAAGTGTTAAAGCAATTCTTCACTATTCATCACATACTAGGAAGTGTTAAAGCAATTCTTCACTATTCATCACATACTAGGAAGTGTTAAAGCAATTCTTCACTATTCATCACATACTAGGAAGTGTTAAAGCAATTCTTCACTATTCATCACATACTAGGAAGTGTTAAAGCAATTCTTCACTATTCATCACATACTAGGAAGTGTTAAAGCAATTCTTCACTATTCATCACATACTAGGAAGTGTTAAAGCAATTCTTCACTATTCATCACATACTAGGAAGTGTTAAAGCAATTCTTCACTATTCATCACATACTAGGAAGTGTTAAAGCAATTCTTCACTATTCATCACATACTAGGAAGTGTTAAAGCAATTCTTCACTATTCATCACATACTAGGAAGTGTTAAAGCAATTCTTCACTATTCATCACATACTAGGAAGTGTTAAAGCAATTCTTCACTATTCATCACATACTTGGAAGTGTTAAAGCAAAGCATGCTATTCTTTACTCACTATTCATCACATACTTGGAAGTGTTAAAGCAAAGCATGCTATTCTTTACTCACTATTCATCACATACTTGGAAGTGTTAAAGCAAAGCATGCTATTCTTTACTCCCAGGATTGATGTCGCAAGATCATGTAACTGAAAGAAAAGTATCTCATTCAACCTGGCATTTATCAAATGTCAGGTTTGGTGAGTATAACAATAAGACCTAAATGGACTATTAAATGAATGGGGCAGCAGTGGCTCAGGGGTGGAGTGGCTGGTGGAGCAGTTGGGATGGGAACGGCAAGGTTCCCAGTTCGATTTACGCTGTGGCTCCAATAGGGGCAGAGCCATCTAGAAGGGGGTCTTGTATGTGTGTGTGTGCGTGCGTGCGTGCGTGCGTGCGTGCGTGCGTGTGTGTGTGCGTGCGTGTGTGCGTGCGTGCGTGCGTGCGTGCGTGCGTACGTGCGCGTGCCTCTGTCTGGACTGATTGGCGTCGCCTCGAGACAAAGAGGCACACACTGATGTCTGTCTGGCTGAGACACTATATCTTGTTTCTCTTTTTGAGTATTTTTTGATGATCACAACCAACGTTTCCGAAACAAATTGTCATCTTCCTGATTCGTCCAAGACGTCCAAGACGTCCAAGACGTCCATGCCCACAGGGTTACATTAGCCTTGGGGAGCATGAATCTCTAATCCATTCTGGGCGGGAACCCCTTTTGGTGTTAGCATTATGTTATGCTTTAGCTATTGAAAAATAGCAGATCTACAAGCTCATATCGCGCCACCGAGTGGCGCGATATGAGCTTGTAGGTCTGCTATTTTTGAAAAATGACTGACGACTGACATAGAAACATAGCTTTTTCAGAAAACTGTCAGCGTGTAGAAGACATTTTTAGAATCTGATCTCAGGTCAAAATGGGTTAAGTATAGGCTTTCACACCAATCAAATTCCATGGCCATGTGTAAATATGCATGCTAGACATGAAATTGTCTTGTTATGCTGTGCGTGCAGTCAGACATGCCTGGGAAGCGAAGCCGTAGAATTGCTGCTGCTGCTCAGCTCAAGAAACGTCCTTCAGAGGCTGAACGTGGCCAAGGTTGTTATAATCTGGTCGTCTGCCCAGCCAGCGTCTGTTGTCGCCCCAGGGTGACGCCCCCTAGTGGCGGGACAATGACAAGAAGAGAAACAAGCACTCTTGCATCTTGTTATGTTCATCATTCAGGCCCCGGATCTACATACTGTACACAGGATCTACATACTGTACACAGGATCTACATACTGTACACAGGATCTACATACTGTACACAGGATCTACATACTGTACACAGGATCTACATACTGTACACAGGCCCCAGGATCTACATACTGTACACAGGATCTACATACTGTACACAGGATCTACATACTGTACACAGGCCCCAGGATCTACATACTGTACACAGGATCTACATACTGTACACAGGATCTACATACTGTACACAGGATCTACATACTGTACACAGGATCTACATACTGTACACAGGCCCCAGGATCTACATACTGTACACAGGATCTACATACTGTACACATGATCTACATACTGTACACAGGATCTACATACTGTACACAGGATCTACATACTGTACACAGGATCTACATACTGTACACAGGATCTACATACTGTACACAGGATCTACATACTGTACACAGTGGTGGGGAAAGTACGCCAATATTTTACAGTATAAATAAATGGTAAATGGTGCATTTATATAGCGCCTTTATCCAAGGCGCTTTACAGAGATTGTGCATTACATTCACCCATTCATACACCGATTGCGGCGGAAGCCATGCAAGGCACCAACCAGCACATCGGGAGCAATTTGGGGTTCAGTGTCTTGCCCATGGACACTTCGACATGTAGACAGGAGGAGCCGGGATTCGAACCGCCGACCATATGGATCATTGGACAACCTGCTCTACCTCTTGAGCCACAGTCGCCCAAAAATAAATAAATACTGCAATGTAAGATGTAATCCGTTGCAAGTAGAAGTCCCGTATTAAAAAAACACTCAAGTAAAAGTGCAAAAGTATCTGCATCAAAATGTACTTTAAGTACTGAAAGTAAAAGTACTCATGTTGCAGAATGTCCCATTTAAAAATGTGTACAAAATCTTTAGAAAATAGCAAATGGCCGGAATGGATATAGGGCTGAAGTTGTAAATGTAGGCCTACTATGTTTTGGAATAATAATCCAAATTTACAAAGTAACTATACTAACTAACTAAAGATAAATGTAGTAAAAGTACAATATTTGGATCTGAGATGTAGTGGAGTAACAGTAAAAGTACAAATAGTACGGTACTTAACTGACCTTATTACTTTACACCACTGCTTGCCATTGATTGATTGATTGATTGATTGATTGATTGATGTATTAACAGATTCGAGAATTACAGTACATTTCAAGCACAACTCAATACAAAGATTACCATATTGGCGTTCGCTGATTGGAAGCCCTCTAAGTTAACATTATCATCTGTTTCCGTTTCTTTCGATCGCCTTTATCTCCAATTCCTTGTCCTTTATCTCCAATTCCTTCCTGGTCCCAGGTGGCATTTCTGCTCAATACAAGGTTTATTCGACGGCCGATAACCAGCGCTGGAATTCTTTCTCATCGTCGAGTAGTAGATTCGGATATCGTCCGACACGTCACACAGTGTGGTAAGTCACAAAAGTGACATCCGGTTGCGGGTTTCGGCTCTAAATAAGGGTAAAACGTGGCGGAAATCCTTTGCGTGATTTACAGTGAATTAATTAATTAATCCTGGCGGCCCAAACGGTTAAATTGGATTCCTTTGTTTTTTTTCCCCTCCATGTGGATTTCTCTGAAGCAGCTACTATTATTTATTTATTTATGTATGTATTCATGTATTTATTTTACCATCAAATTAGTGAGATGGGATCTGCCTGACTTAACCCATTAAGACCTGAGGACGACATTTAAAACAATGTCTTCTAAATCATTACAATGTTTCTGTATCAGTGGGGCTCAATATTTCATGTCAAGGACCCCAACAATTATATGTATTTGGCCGCCGACCCCCCCCCATCTGAAAATATGTTGTTCGAGGGCACTCGGTGCCGCGCTATGAGCTTGTAGATCTGCTATTTTTCAATAGTTAAAAATATAACATAATGCTCTAAAACACCAAAAGGGGTTCCCGCCAAAATTGGGTTAACAGCTGTGATGCACACATATATATGCAACGTGATTAGGGAAGTGTATTTACATCCTCTCGCTGAGTGCCTCGCTACGCTACGTCTCTGACCCTCCTCCACCATGTGCTGAGTGCCTCGCTACGCTACGTCTCTGACCCTCCTCCACCATGTGCCTCGCTACGCTACGTCTCTGACCCTCCTCCACCATGTGCTGAGTGCCTCGCTACGCTACGTCTCTGACCCTCCTCCACCATGTGCTGTGCATTCGCTGAGTGCCTCGCTACGCTACGTCTCTGACCCTCCTCCACCATGTGCTGTGCATTCGCTGAGTGCCTCGCTACGCTACGTCTCTGACCCTCCTCCACCATGTGCTGTGCATTCGCTGAGTGCCTCGCTACGCTACGTCTCTGACCCTCCTCCACCATGTGCTGTGCATTCGCTGCACTTCAGCAGGCTTTGAAAAAACATATCTGTTTGTCTAATTTATGGGGGAGGGGGGGAAGGTGGGGGGGGTGAAACGTGTCTTTATATAAGTGAGCTGCAAACCGTGAGGAATTATTCCACATAATGTGGGTGATGATCGATGACTGAGGCAAAAGTACAGCAAGAGAAAGTTAGTGGGATTTGTTTTCCATACAGTATAACTCAGTGGTTCCCAAACCTTTTCATGTCAAGGACCCCCAAATTGACACTAATTAGCCCCGCGGACCCCCATTTGGAAAATATATGCCAGGGACCCCCATAAGAGAAGATGTTTACGCCTCTATAGCAGTGATTCTCAACCAGTTTAATTTCAAAGACCCTCAGTTTGACATGCATTATTCTACGGACCCCCATTTAATGACATTTCTATCACTGGGACCCCCAATTTATATTGTAAAATCAATGTTAATTTAACTCTGAGAGCGTACAAATGGAACCAAATGGACCCATTAGGGTCCATTTGGTTCCATTTGTACGCTCTCTGAGTTACAGACCCATAAGGGTCCATTTGGTTCCAAACTATCATTTAGCTGGGTCCCCCCTGGAACTCCCTCAAGGACCCCTGGGGGTCCCCGGACCCCACTTTGGGAACCACTGGACTATAACTGATGTTGGGCTTAAATATGTTGGTGAAGATAGAATCGAACCTCACGCCACACATCACTGATTGCTGCATCACACATTACTAACAGTGTGGCTGTAGTGTTTAAACGTGACGAGCACTGTGTATTTATCACACATTACTAACAGTGTGGCTGTAGTGTTTAAACGGGACGAGCACTGTGTATTTATCACACATTACTAACAGTGTGGCTGTAGTGTTTAAACGTGACGAGCACTGTGTATTTATCACACATTACTAACAGTGTGGCTGTAGTGTTTAAACGAGACGAGCACTGTGTATTTATCACACATCACTAACAGTGTGGCTGTAGTGTTTAAACGTGACGAGCACTGTGTATTTATCACACATTACTAACAGTGTGGCTGTAGTGTTTAAACGTGATGAGCACTGTGTATTTATCACACATTACTAACAGTGTTTCTAGTGTTTAAACGTGATGAGCACTGTGTATTTATCACACATTACTAACAGTGTGGCTGTAGTGTTTAAACGTGATGAGCACTGTGTATTTGTCACACATTACTAACAGTGTGGCTGTAGTGTTTAAACGTGACGAGCACTGTGTATTTATCACACATTACTAACAGTGTGGCTGTAGTGTTTAAACGTGACGAGCACTGTGTATTTATCACACATTACTAACAGTGTGGCTGTAGTGTTTAAACGTGATGAGCACTGTGTATTTATCACACATTACTAACAGTGTGGCTGTAGTGTTTAAACGTGATGAGCACTGTGTATTTATCACACATTACTAACAGTGTGGCTGTAGTGTTTATACGTGATGAGCACTGTGTATTTATCACACATTACTAACAGTGTGGCTGTAGTGTTTAAACGTGACGAGCACTGTGTATTTATCACACATTACTAACAGTGTTGCTGTAGTGTTTAAACGTGACGAGCACTGTGTATTTATCACACATTACTAACAGTGTGGCTGTAGTGTTTAAACGTGATGAGCACTGTGTATTTATCACACATTACTAACAGTGTGGCTGTAGTGTTTAAACGAGATGAGCACTGTGTATTTATCACACATTACTAACAGTGTGGCTGTAGTGTTTAAACGAGATGAGCACTGTGTATTTATCACACATTACTAACAGTGTGGCTGTAGTGTTTAAACGTGACGAGCACTGTGTATTTATCACAGTGTGGCTGTAGTGTTTAAACGTGACGAGCACTGTGTATTTGTCCTACAGTACCACCGTTTCTTCACTTATGTATCTCTCCGATCAGAGGAATGATTTAAATGTATAGCTTCCCTGCATGCTTGCGAGGGAGTAATCGGGCATTATAAATACTTCATAAATATTCCAAATGTAACTTTTAGCCTGCCTCTTTATGCAACAGTCATTTGTCATTTGGTGTGGCTTGAAATGATTGCAAAAAAAGGGTATCTTTTATGCAATACATTTAAATTTCATGCACATGAAGTTGCTAGTTTTTAGACCTTGAGAATATTGAAGAGTGGAATAGATTGTATGGCTTCATATAATCTACATTACAATCTACACTTCTACTAAGATGTATTTCAGTCAATGACCATGTTCCATCTCCATTTATTATTCATTTTTCCAATAGAATAAGTAATGGAATGGCAAAGTCATCTGAAGCATAATGCCATGAAACATCTGTGTATAGACCTTTAGGAAGATGGAGACTTACTTACAACATTTCTGCATTATTCCTTACATACATTAGTTAAATTATAGGTC
This sequence comes from Electrona antarctica, assembly GCF_951216825.1. Lineage (NCBI taxonomy): Eukaryota > Metazoa > Chordata > Actinopteri > Myctophiformes > Myctophidae > Electrona > Electrona antarctica. Next base: position 461,058 of record NC_136793.1, read on the forward strand.
ATTTGGGTTCTACGATGGGAGTCGGAACAGGCGAGCAGCTGAGCTTTTTGGATATGAGCTTTTATCTATCTATCTATCTATCGTTTCCCTTCGCAGTTGTATAAACGGGTGCCGTACTTAGTTCAAACATTCATTGGTCCGACAAACGACAACCTACCTCAAACCCTAACCAAACCATAACCGCAAGCACGGGAGCAGTCGGACTAATACTCCGTCGGAATTACGTGCGGTCCGCGTATAAAACATAAAATGGTGCATGGGTTGAGGGCTGTTAATATTTGTTGGGCATGGGTGTGGTGCTCAGTGGCCTTGTGGTTAGAGTGCCCGCCCTGAGACTGGGAGGTTGGGGTTCAATCCCCGGCCGGGTCATACCAAAGACTAAAAATGGGACCCAGTGCCTCCCTGCTTGACACTCAGCATCAAGGGTTGGATTGGGGGTAAGTCCCTGCGACATACTAGCGTCATGTCCAGGGGGTGTACTTGTACATCAAGCTGCCTCACGCTACAGAAACAGGAGATAGGCTCCTGCCCTATGGGCCTCATGGCTCGGCAAGGCTACTTACTTACTTTATGGGTGTGGTGTGTAGACTGTTGAAATGAATACCAGCACTCACGTTGTATCCTATAGGATTCTTGTTTCATTGGGTTTCCAGCAGCAAACAACAGTGTGGCCGTTTGGGCCCAGAGGCCTTCCTCAGGTGATTACGCTGAGCTGTAGCTTCATACTTGGGGAGAGATACTGGTTTCCATAGTTCCAGTCCTACAGCAAAAGAAAGCAAAAAAGTAGTTTAACACATTTAAACCTGAGCTCGATTCTACAAAATGTCTTCTAAATCCTGACAGTTTTCTGAAAAACCTCATGTTTCTATGTCAGTGGTGCTCAACCTTTTTCCTGTCAAGGACCCCCAGAATTATCTGTATTTGGCCGCCGACCCCCATCTGAAAATATGCTTTTTTGAGTTAATAGCGTTCGCTCTGAAAGAATATATATTCAAAGATTTGTGCCACATTTTAAGGATTTTTCACTCGGTGCCGCGCTATGAGCTTGTAGATCTGCTATTTTTAAATAGCTAAAGCATAACATAATGCTTGAAACACCAAAATGGGGTTCCCGCCCAAAATGGGTTAAAGGAAAATATATGGGAAACTTGAAACAAGATAGGAGAAACAAAGGAGGGAATTACAATTAAAAACAACAAATAATATAACTCCATTGCACTATTGCAGTGTCTTAAATTATGCAGCTACAGCACTGTATCTAATGTTTGGAGGGTTTTCTTTTGAAGGCACACGATTGCACGCTCTCGTCAACACGATATGTCACTTGTAGTCTCATTTTTTGCAGTATATACTTCCTGTAAACATCAACACAAAGTGGACGATATCTCTCTTTCTGTTCCAAAGAGGGTAGTGAAGTACAGCAAATGGGGAAGAGCCCTATTGAAGGGAGGGAAGCAATCCGACAGAGCTTTGGTGCGAGACTGAAAAGTGCACCCACTTGGCATAACCCTTTTAGGCCTGACGTCGAAATTTAAAAAAATGTCTTCTAAATCCTGAAAGTTTTCAAAAATAATGTTTCTATATCAGTGGTGCTCAATATTTCATGCCAAGGACCCCAAAAATGATATGTAATTGGCCATCTGAAAAATATGTTGTTCCAGGAATCCTCCCAGAAGCAAAGATTTGAGTTAGAAATGTTTGCTCTGAAAGAATATATATTCAAACATTTTCACGATTTTTCAAAAAGTTCGTAACGCGCCACTCGGTGCCGCACTATGAGCTTGTAGATCTGCTATTTTTCAATAGCTAAAGTATAACATGATGAAACACCAAAAGGGGTTCCCGCCCGAAATGGGATAATGACGCCGGGACCGGGAACATCTCCAGCATACTGTGTTACAATATTATTATTGCACTGCTGTTATAAAAACTACCTCCAAGCAAGTTCCACTGAGCAAGTTAGCACTCATATGTTCAAACGGTCCGCTGAGGACGGTCAGTGTCTTGAAAAGATTTGCCAACTGAATGATAGTCTTTCATTTTGAACGGCTGGAAGGACATTGGGATATTATTGTTATCGGTTTGGGTTTTTAGCCGCATATGAACCGTATAGCTTCTGCAAGTGCAGTTCACAGCAGTGTTACCACCAGGGACGGATTAACCCCCAGCAGGGCCCCTGGGCCGGTAATATTTGAAGGGCCCCCATAGCACGCGTGCGCGCGACATTGCCGTGTTTTTCTGTGTTTTTCATCTTTTTAACCTAAATTTAACAAAATCAACAGCCAATGAAGGGCCCCAGGAGCCCTTTTCAGGGTGTCAAACCTAGTACTTTATGGTCTAATTTCCCCGAAGGGCCCCTGAGAGCCAAGGGCCCCTGGGCCACGGCCCCACTGGCCCAATGGCTAATTTGTCCCTGGTTACCACCTTGCAAAGTATTGTGAGCTTGTAGATATTTTCGGTGAAGATATTTGGTGAAGATAGGTATTGGGTTTAAGTCATTAAACTGTTGAAGGTACAGAATTGCACACATGAGTTTCCTTTCTAGAAACACTACAAATATAAATAGATTACTTATTCTTAATTAACTCAATTAAGATGTACATTCATTAGATGATCCTATATACTGTCAGTACGACAGGACAAAAATAATCTGCCACAGATTAGCCAAATATTCATTTAATCAGCCTACATAGTATTCCAAAAAAAACACACCCCAGCTCACATTATCCTCCATTCAACTCTCCGTCATCACAAAACACGAAATGTGGCTATTCATCAAATAATGGCTTTATCAAAGAGAAACATATAAAGGCATATAAAGGCATGCAGAGCGTCTCCAGAGGCTGGGCTTGGAGCTCATGAAGGCACTACTCCAAGAACCGCTAAAACTACACATAAAACAATGTTCATCACCCTTACAGTGTAAATGGTAAATGGTGCATTTATATAGCGCCTTTATCCAAGGCGCTTTACATAGATTGTGCATTACATTCACCCATTCACACACACATTCACACACACATTCACACACCGATGGCAGCGGAAACCATGCAAAGCACCAACCTGCACATCAGGAGCAATTTGGGGTTCAGTGTCTTGCTCAAGGACACTTCAACACTAACTCTGGGGGAGCCCGGGTTCGAACAGGCAACCTTGCGGTTACCATCCAGCCACTCTACCCCTGAGCCACCGCCGCCCCCTAGTGGTCACTCTACCCCTGAGCCACCGCCGCCCCCTAGTGGTCACTCTACCCCTGAGCCACCGCCGCCCCCTAGTGGTCACTATACCCCTGAGCCACCGCCGCCCCCTAGTGGTCACTCTACCCCTGAGCCACCGCCGCCCCCTAGTGGTCACTCTACCCCTGAGCCACCGCCGCCCCCTAGTGGTCACTCTACCCCTGAGCCACCGCCCCCCCCTAGTGGTCACTCTACCCCTGAGCCACCGCCCCCCCCTAGTGGTCACTCTACCCCTGAGCCACCGCCACCCCCCTAGTGGTCACTCTACCCCTGAGCCACCGCCGCCCCCTAGTGGCCACTCTACCCCTGAGCCACCGCCGCCCCCTAGTGGTCACTCTACCCCTGAGCCACCGCCGCCCCCCCTAGTGGCCACTCTACCCCTGAGCCACCGCCGCCCCCCCCTAGTGGTCACTCTACCCCTGAGCCACCGCCGCCCCCTAGTGGTCACTCTACCCCTGAGCCACCACCGCCCTCTAGTGGCCACTCTACCCCTGAGCCACCGCCACCCCCTAGTGGTCACTCTACCCCTGAGCCACCGCCGCCCCCTAGTGGCCACTCTACCCCTGAGCCACCGCCACCCCCTAGTGGCCACTCTACCCTGAGCCACCGCCGCCCCCTAGTGGTCACTCTACCCCTGAGCCACCGCCGCCCCCTAGTGGCCACTCTACCCCTGAGCCACCGCCGCCCCCTAGTGGTCACTCTACCCCTGAGCCACCGCCGCCCCCTAGTGGCCACTCTACCCCTGAGCCACCGCCGCCCCCTAGTGGTCACTCTACCCCTGAGCCACCGCCGCCCCCTAGTGGCCACTCTACCCCTGAGCCACCGCCCCCCCTAGTGGCCACTCTACCCCTGAGCCACCGCCGCCCCCCTCTAGTGGCCACTCTACCCCTGAGCCACCGCCACCCCCTAGTGGCCACTCTACCCTGAGCCACCGCCGCCCCCTAGTGGTCACTCTACCCCTGAGCCACCGCCGCCCCCTAGTGGCCACTCTACCCCTGAGCCACCGCCCCCCCTAGTGGCCACTCTACCCCTGAGCCACCGCCGCCCCCCTCTAGTGGCCACTCTACCCCTGAGCCACCGCCACCCCCTAGTGGCCACTCTACCCCTGAGCCACCGCCGCCCTCTAGTGGTCACTCTACCCCTGAGCCACCGCCGCCCCCTAGTGGTCACTCTACCCCTGAGCCACCGCCGCCCCCTAGTGGCCACTCTACCCCTGAGCCACCGCCGCCCCCTAGTGGCCACTCTACCCCTGAGCCACCGCCGCCCCCTAGTGGTCACTCTACCCCTGAGCCACCGCCGCCCCCTAGTGGCCACTCTACCCCTGAGCCACCGCCGCCCCCTAGTGGCCACTCTACCCCTGAGCCACCGCCGCCCCCTAGTGGTCACTCTACCCCTGAGCCACCGCCGCCCCCTAGTGGCCACTCTACCCCTGAGCCACCGCCGCCCCCTAGTGGCCACTCTACCCCTGAGCCACCGCCGCCCCCTAGTGGTCACTCTACCCCTGAACCACCGCCGCCCCCTAGTGGCCACTCTACCCCTGAGCCACCGCCGCCCCCTAGTGGTCACTCTACCCCTGAGCCACCGCCGCCCCCTAGTGGCCACTCTACCCCTGAGCCACCGCCGCCCCCTAGTGGTCACTCTACCCCTGAGCCACCGCCGCCCCCTAGTGGCCACTCTACCCCTGAGCCACCGCCGCCCCCTAGTGGCCACTCTACCCCTGAGCCACCGCCGCCCCCTAGTGGTCACTCTACCCCTGAGCCACCGCCGCCCCCTAGTGGTCACTCTACCCCTGAGCCACCGCCGCCCCCTAGTGGTCACTCTACCCCTGAGCCACCGCCGCCCCCCTCTAGTGGTCACTCTACCCCTGAGCCACCGCCGCCCCCTAGTGGTCACTCTACCCCTGAGCCACTGCCGCCCCCTAGTGGCCACTCTACCCCTGAGCCACCGCCGCCCCCTAGTGGTCACTCTACCCCTGAGCCACCGCCGCCCCCCCTAGTGGTCACTCTACCCCTGAGCCACCGCCGCCCCCTAGTGGCCACTCTACCCCTGAGCCACCGCCACCCCGTAGTGGTCACTCTACCCCTGAGCCACCGCCGCCCCCTAGTGGTCACTCTACCCCTGAGCCACCGCCGCCCCCCCTAGTGGTCACTCTACCCCTGAGCCACCGCCGCCCCCTAGTGGCCACTCTACCCCTGAGCCACCGCCACCCCGTAGTGGTCACTCTACCCCTGAGCCACCGCCGCCCCCTAGTGGCCACTCTACCCCTGAGCCACCGCCGCCCCCTAGTGGTCACTCTACCCCTGAGCCACCGCCGCCCCCCCTAGTGGTCACTCTACCCCTGAGCCACCGCCGCCCCCTAGTGGTCACTCTACCCCTGAGCCACCGCCGCCCTCTAGTGGTCACTCTACCCCCTGAGCCACCGCCGCCCCCTAGTGGCCACTCTACCCCTGAGCCACCGCCGCCCCCTAGTGGCCACTCTACCCCCTGAGCCACCGCCGCCCCCTAGTGGTCACTCTACCCCTGAGCCACCGCCGCCCCCTAGTGGTCACTCTACCCCTGAGCCACCGCCGCCCCCTAGTGGTCACTCTACCCCTGAGCCACCGCCGCCCCCTAGTGGTCACTCTACCCCTGAGCCACCGCCGCCCCCTAGTGGTCACTCTACCCCTGAGCCACCACCGCCCCCTAGTGGTCACTCTACCCCTGAGCCACCGCCGCCCCCTAGTGGTCACTCTACCCCTGAGCCACCGCCGCCCCCTAGTGGTCACTCTACCCCTGAGCCACCGCCGCCCAGTGTGTGTGTGTCATTAATTATTCATTAGATGGACATAATGGACACTTATACATTACAACGAACGGACGTTATACAATGATGGCTTGTGTATTTGTATTAAATACGAGTGTCTGGCTCATAGTATAGAGGAGATGATAGGCCGTTTATATAGGCCTTTCTTTTGTATCAGCAATGTCTCACATAAACGATTAATTGCCCATGGATTAGCCTTTAATTCATAATTACTTGCACAGGCTAATTGAAATGAATAGTCTCAGGTGTTGTCAATAACAGTCGCATGCAGTTTTTGTCAACTCATATAGTCGTTATCGCCACAGAGGATATATAGGACGTTCTTATCGTTAATGTCTAATAATTACTAAGTCATTAGTGGGACCGCTATCTAACCCATTCTGGACGGTGAACCCCTTTTGGTGTTTTAACTAAGCATTATGTTATACTTTAGCTATTGAAAAATAGCAGATCTACAAGCTCATAGCGCGCCACCGAGTGGCGCGCTACGAGCTTGTAGGTCTGCTATTTTTGAAAAATCGTAAAAATGCGGCACAAATCTTTGAATATATTCTTTCAGAGCGAAGGTTTTTTTTAATTTCGACGTCAGGCCTGAATGGGCTACAGTGAAATGGAATGGGCTCGTGGTGACTGCACGATGCTTCTACAGTCGAGTATCATTTGTAAAGTCATTATTGTCTACGGTTTCCGGGGAGACAATGACTGACAGCAGAGTAATAGCCACAGGAATGGGCTCGGTCCTTTTTGCCCATAATACACAACCACCCGATATCTCCCTAGCAACCCTCAGGTTCTATCATGGTATACAGTCCTGTATCCATATACACAACCACCCGATATCTCCCTAGCAACCCTCAGGTTCTATCATGGCATACAGTCCTGTATGGACGACCTTGGCGAGGCAGATAAGACGCCGTCCGTCCGGGGCAGGCTTCCCTTTCCCGCTATTTGTCCTGTACTCCGTTTATCATAGAGCAGTGGTTCCCAAAGTGGGGTCCGGGGACCCCCAGGGGTCCTTGAGGGAGTTCTAAGGGGTACCCAGTTAAATGGTATAGTTTGGAACCAAATGGACCCTTATGGGTCTGTAACTCTGAGAGTGTACAAAATATGGACCATAACTGGTCCATTTGTACACTCTCAGTTAAATTAACAGTGATTTTTGGGGATAAATTGGGGGTCCCAGAGATAGAAATACCATTAAATGGGGGTCCGTAGACAGTTTGCATGTCAAACTGGGGGTCCTTGAAATTAAATGGGTTGAGAATCATCTTCTCTCATGGATGGGGGTCTCTGGCATATCTATTCAAATGGGGGTCCGCAGGTCTAATTAGTGTCAATTTGGGGGTCCTTGACATGAAAAAGTTTGAGAACCACTGTCATAGAGTGCTCCACTAACCGTGAAGCCCTGATTTAATGTCCGTCGCGTGCCGCTGTCGCATGACGTCGGAATAGCAGATCTACAAGCTCACGGGAAAAAAAAACGTCACACCGTGAGCTTGTAGCCTACAGCTGCCATGCAACCCTTTCCCGCACGACACCGCCGTGCGACAAAGTATAAATTAAGCGAAATTATCTTTGTGTTACCGTACTACTGTACCGATTGTTTTATCGCACACGGCCTGCTCTGACTGTAGGGTTTTTCTGTCAGGATACATTTGTAGAATCGTTCCCAGGTCAAAATGGGATTTCATATACTCTTTACTGCTCCCTTTCCTTTCTCTTTCACTTTGGCCTCTCCGTTGAAGACCACAGCATTACCTTTGTGTGCGCGGCGCGCGCTCGGGAAGAGAGCACACGCCGTGGTTATTCAGCACAAACCCCATATCCGGACCTTAATCAGACATAAAGGGCTCACATTAAATTATTTTTTTGTTAAGACTCATTTTGGCAGCGGGATACAAAGGGGTATTAAGAGGCTTTAGCCCTTTCATGCCTGTAATCAAGGCACTTTAGGGGTGATGGCATTATATCTGATACCTTTGAATAGATCTGGCCAATTTCACACAGATTACAGCTTTTCACACTGGAGTGTCCTCCCCTCCCCTCCTTCCCTTGAACGCTCCGCCGCACTGTCTGTCTACATCCCGCACGGACGTTTTATAATGGCCGCTAATGTCTTAGCACGGGCTACAAATCAAGGAGGGCTCATCCAGCCACTACTTAATGTGTCTTCCTCCCGTCGCTCTCCATGCTTCAGGCCGTGATGGAGATATTTCAACCACAGGGAGTCACCAACTGGGAAATCATGTACAGCCTGAATAAATAAAGCCTCGTCAATCATCACCAACCCTGACGTGGTGTAAAATGCCTCATTAATGGCTTAATGAATCACAATATAGAGGCGTTGCCCGTCCCTCCCCGTCCCTCCCCGTCTGGCAACGGCTATATGTGCATGTCACTTTTATTGATCTGGCCGCTGTGTTTTGATATACGGGCCCAATCTAATTGCACTCAGTGAAGGTTTTTATGGTGTTTGCTGGGAAGGGCATTTATATGGGGGTTTTGCTCGCGCTCGCCCCGCGGTCACGTGACTCGGTCATCGGGTTTCCTGGGACAACATTGTGCCTCCTGTCGTTAAATATAACGGCCGGATGGGGGAAAAGTGGGCAAAATGAAGGAGTACTATATATGTTTCATTAATAAATCCTGCAACAAGCAAAGCTTTAGCTTCAAAATGTAACGACAAGAGAAGGTTAAGAGTGTGAATACAGATGAGACATGCCGTGCGTTTGCAGTTACACAGAGTTGTTATGAGGATGACAAAATAAATCCTTTGTTTTGCTGAAAGGGCTAATTCACATTTTTTTTACTACGGTTCTATGTCAGTGGTTCTCAAACTATTCCATGTCAACGACCCCCAAAAATATATGAAATTGGCCGCCGACCCCCATCTGAAAATATGTTGTTTCAGGGACCCTCCCAGAAGCAAAGATTTGAGTTAAAAATGTTCGCTCTGAAAGAATATATAAAGGTTTGCTGCGCCCCATTTTCACGATTTAAAAAAAATAGCAGACCTACAAGCTCGAAGCGCGGCACTCGGTGGCGCGCTATGAGCTTGTAGATCTGCTATTTTTCAATAGCTAAAGTATAACATAATGGTTAAAACACCAACAGGGGTTCCCACCCAAAATGGGTTTGAACTCAAAGAGTTAAACCCACTCTGAGTTAAATTGGGAGGAACTGTCTGGTATTCTTCTCCTCCAAGCACTGAGAGACAGAGACAGACGCCTGACAGTACCGTCATTCGATCCGCCGACGCACCTGATAGAGTAGAGCCAAGCCCCTCGAGTGAGTGCTCCAAACACTCACTCACCGTATCAAGAACAGACTGGTGGAAGATGGCTGGTGGGGGGATTAGAAACAGGAGACTATAGTTAGGAACGTACAATTGATTGTGCATGTGCTGAGAGAGACAAGGCAGGGCCCGCCGCCCCTGGCCGGCTAAATGCCAAGGAATCTCAAAGCTGTGTGTTAACCCATTTTGACCTGGGAACGATTCTATAAAATGTCTTCTAAATCCTGACAGGTTTTCAGGGTAGTGGTTCTCAAACATTTTCATGTCAAGGACCCCCAAAAATATATGTAATCGGCCGCTGACCCCCATCTGAAAATATGTTGTTCCAGGGATCCCACAGAAGCAAAGATATGAGTTCAAAACGTTCGCTTTGAAAGAATATAGAAGAATAAGATTTGTGCCACATTTTCATTTTTTTTCAAAAAATAGCAGACCTACAAGTTAGCTTGTAGATCTGCTATTTTTCAATAGCTAAAGTATAACATAATGCCTCAAACACCAAGAGGGGTTCCCGCCCAAAATGCGTTAAGGCATATCAGAGTCGTCATATCGGAGCACTCTTCACATGATTGAGGGAAATTACATGGAGCCGCAATTATGTTATTCAAGTACTCCTGCTGGTTTGTGGGTTTAAGCTCCTCACTTTAACAAATTGCCTGTACAGTAGCTCTCCCGTGTTCACGATCAATGCTGCGACACGGACCACATTCCCCAGGGAATTGAGCTTTGTTTTTCATGTCAACCTTGAGCGCTTATGAGCGGACACTATAGCTAAATAATGCAAATCCCTGTTGATACTTTAGCCGAACACACGAGCAAATGAGGGCCTGTTTCCCTCCGCCTTGACCACTCAAGGCTAATTACTTTAACCGAACTTGTAAACTTCCTTGTCTATTAGAAGGCCTCTTGATCTAACAAAAACAAAAAAACAAGCTGCTTTTTATGTACTGTACTTAATACTTTACCCGCCAGCATTAATTCATCCCTCGATAAGGTACTGACAAGGTTTTATCGCGCGTAACACTTGAATAACCAAATATCCATAATCGCATGTTACTATGAAAAAAATCTGTGTGTGTTGTCATCACTGGTTGTTGACTGGAAAAAGTGGACCGCGAGTATCACAGCGCCTGCTACAGGCCGTTGAGTATCACAGCGCCTGCTACAGGCCGTTGAGAACGCTTGTCTGGGCCAAATCTGCCCCCTCAATGTCCCTTCCGAGATACAGCCATCTGAAGACAGAGCAGACAATGTAAGTGGATGCGCGCGCATCTTCAAAATGGCCGCGTGTGTGTGTTTGTGTGCCAGAGTGATGTTGCGGTAGCAACATCAGCTAGCGATCGAAACGGATCAAAATATGGATTAAACAATTCAAACCCGAGAATCTCGCGTTTGGCGGAGAACGAGAGAAAAGTAGGTTCTCGTGTTCCATGTGTCCGGCGGGCAGACGGTTAAGCACCACAGTCCCTGTTCCATGTGTCCGGCGGGCATAGACGGTTAAGCACCACAGTCCCTGTTCCATGTGTCCGGCGGGCATAGACGGTTAAGCACCACAGTCCCTGTTCCATGTGTCCGGCGGGCATAGACGGTTAAGCACCACAGTCCCTGTTCCATGTGTCCGGCGGGCATAGACGGTTAAGCACCACAGTCCCTGTTCCATGTGTCCGGCGGGCATAGACGGTTAAGCACCACAGTCCCTGTTCCATGTGTCCGGCGGGCAGAGACGGTTAAGCACCACAGTCCCTGTTCCATGTGTCCGGCGGGCATAGACGGTTAAGCACCACAGTCCCTGTTCCATGTGTCCGGCGGGCAGAGACGGTTAAGCACCACAGTCCCTGTTCCATGTGTCCGGCGGGCAGAGACGGTTAAGCACCACAGTCCCTAAGGAGTCTATAATAGGTTCCTTATGTTCACTCGACACCAAATGGCCTAATGTTGGCCCCAGAATAAGGATGCTACAGTAGGATTCATGAGGCTAGTAACTATGTAGGTTCATAATGTTGGCCCCAGAATAAGGATGCTACAGTAGGATTCATGTGGCTGTAGGTTCATAATGTTCGCCCCAGAATTAGGATGCTACAGTAGGATTCATGTGGCTGTAGGTTCATAATGTTCGCCCCAGAATTAGGATGCTACAGTAGGATTCATGTGGCTAGTAACTATGTAGGTTCATAATGTTGGCCCCAGAATAAGGATGCTACAGTAGGATTCATGTGGCTAGTAACTATGTAGGTTCATAGGAAAGCTGAGCAGTGTCCACACTGTTTGCCTTATGTATACTAGACATAACCACCAGGCATGTAACGATTCACTCAACTCACGATACGATTCGTATCACGATATGAGGTTCACGATATACGATTTTTCACGATATTAAAAAATATATATATTTTAAAGAGAAATTACAGTTTTTTTAATTTTATATAATTTATCTTCCCCCCTGAGATTGTTTATTTAACTACATTGCAAAAGAAGTAGCATTACTTTTGACAGTGCAGAAACATAATTGCCTTCCTTGATGAGCATCAACGACCATCATCACCTCTACAGTCACAGACACACACAGCTCCCCTCTACAGTCACAGACACACACAGCTCCCCTCTACAGTCACAGACACACACAGCTCCCCTCTACAGTCACAGACACACACAGCTCCCCTCTACAGTCACAGACACACACAGCTCCCCTCTACAGGCACAGACACACAGCTCCCCTCTACAGTCACAGACACACACAGCTCCCCTCTACAGTCACAGACACACACAGCTCCCCTCTACAGGCACAGACACACACAGCTCCCCACTACAGTCACAGACACACACAGCTCCCCTCTACAGTCAGACACACACAGCTCCCCTCTACAGTCACAGACACACACAGCTCCCCTCTACAGTCACAGACACACACAGCTCCCCTCTACAGTCACAGACACACACATCTCCTCTACAGTCACAGACACACACAGCTCCCCTCTACAGTCACAGACACACACAGCTCCCCTCTACAGTCACAGACACACACATCTCCTCTACAGTCACAGACACACACAGCTCCCCTCTACAGTCACAGACACACACAGCTCCCCTCTACAGTCAGACACACACAGCTCCCCTCTACAGTCACAGACACACACAGCTCCCCTCTACAGTCACAGACACACACAGCTCCTCTACAGTCACAGACACACACAGCTCCTCTACAGTCACAGACACACACAGCTCCCCTCTACAGTCACAGACACACACAGCTCCCCTCTACAGTCACAGACACACACAGCTCCCCTCTACAGTCACAGACACACACAGCTCCCCTCTACAGTCACAGACACACACAGCTCCCCTCTACAGTCACAGACACACACATCTCCTCTACAGTCACAGACACACACAGCTCCCCTCTACAGTCACAGACACACACAGCTCCCCTCTACAGTCACAGACACACACAGCTCCCCTCTACAGTCACAGACACACACAGCTCCCCTCTACAGTCACAGACACACACAGCTCCCCTCTACAGTCACAGACACACACAGCTCCCCTCTACAGTCACAGACACACACAGCTCCCCTCTACAGTCACAGACACACACAGCTCCTCTACAGTCACAGACACACACAGCTCCCCTCTACAGTCACAGACACACACAGCTCCCCTCTACAGTCACAGACACACACAGCTCCCCTCTACAGTGCTCTACTACTGAAAGTGACTATCATTTCTCTCCAAAAGCACTTGAATATGATGGAATATGACTAAAGCTCACATCACACGCTAGCCCCCCTAAAAAAAAAGTAAAATAGAATTGATTCATATCGTCGGGATTAATATGGATATATATATATCGATATACGATATATCGTTACATGCCTAATAAGCACCCTTCTGCTGTTTGGTCCCTTGGCCCCTTCCTACCTGATCTCAAAGCCCTCCAACTCAATCATGTACAAAATAATGAAATGCTGTCTGTCAAACCTCGCTGGCTACGTGAGTTGCTTATATTCCAAAAAGTCCATTGACATTAATTAACTTGAACGCTGATGTGTTCCTTCCTTGATTAAAGTTGCATGAAAAACAAAACAAAATGGGTGGATGCAAATGATGCATTTACAAATTCAGCATCTTGACATTGAAGTGTAATTGGAAGAAAATAGGTGACGGAATGCCTTCACACACAGATGATCAATAATCCATGAGCATCCATGTGTACAGTACAGTCGGATCCAGGACATGAGCATCCATGTGTACAGTACAGTCGGATCCAGGACATGAGCATCCATGTGTACAGTACAGTCGGATCCAGGACATGAGCATCCATGTGTACAGTACAGTCGGATCCAGGACATGACATGGATATTTTTATTAAATGTAGTTTTATTCACCAGGGGGAATTCTTGCACTCTGTCGACCAGAGAGCTTTTAAAAGACACTTACTGAATAATGTCTGATTGTTAAGCACGAACAGTCTGTCTTAATCCATTTTGAACTGAGCTCGATTCTACAAATGCCTTCTAAATCATGACAGTTTTCTGAAAAACAGTGGTGCTCAACCTTTTTCATGTCAAGGACCAGCAGAATTATCTGAATTTGGCCGCCAACCCCCATCTGAAAATACGTTGTTCCAGGGACCTCCCCAAAAGCAAATAATTGAGTTAAAACGTTCGCTCTGAAAGAATATATATTCAAAGATTTGTGCCACATTTTCACTATTTTTCTAAAATAGCAGATCTACAAGCTCGTAGCGCGGCACTCGGTGCCGCGCTATGAGCTTGTAGATCTGCTATTTTTCAATAGCTAAAGTATAACATAATGCTTAAAACACCAAAAGGGGTTCCCGCCCGAAATGGGTTAAGTGCAGACTGCAGAGTGAGAGCACAAAATAAGGGATCTTGATAATGTCAAAATATCCACATGAAGCCTATAAAGTCATGCTCTGTGAGTGTGTGACGGAGCAATCATCATCCTCGCTACATACGAGCAGGTATACAGTACAGGAGGTGCACACTGACTGAGAGCAGGTATACAGGAGGTGCACACTGACTGCACTACAGGAGGTGCACACGTATACAGGAGGTGCACACTGACTGCACAGACTTGGACCTGCAACCGTTCTCAAATTAACTCCAAGGAATCTTCTGCTTCTATACTTGCGATTGGTTGCACACCACTGCAGTTTGTTTTTAGGTATAGCTATAGAGAAAGTATTCAGAATGATTTGGATTAAAAAACAAAAACAGCCTCCGAGCACGATGGAACATAGTATACGGCACTATAAATCACTGAAGTTGCAGCTCGGGGGGGGGGGGGGGGGGGGGGGGGGCTGATGGATGAACGGAAAGTCTGGAGGGGAGATGTGCACTATTTGATTTTCAAACGTATAGCCGTTATCATCACACGAGCTCGTTCGTACTGGAGTTATGGCCAAATCACGTACACAGAGCCTCACAGGGTGATCCTCTATAACCCATTCTGGACGGGAACCCCTTTTGGTGTTTTAACTAAGCATTCTGTTCTACTTTAGCTATTGAAAAATAGCAGATCTACAAGCTCATAGCGCGCCACCGAGTGGCAGGCTACGAGCTTGTAGGTCTGCTATTTAAAAAAAAAAATCGCAAAAAATGCGGCACAAATCTTTGAATATATATTCTTTCAGAGCGAACGTTTTTAACTCAAATCTTTGCTTCATGGGGAGGTCGCTGGAACAACATATTTTCAGATGGGGGTCGGCGGCCAATTACGTATGTTTTGGGGTCCTTGAAATATTGAGAACCACTGATATGTGTATATATGCGGCACAAATCTTTGAATATATATTCATTCAGAGCGAACGTTTTTTTTTTTTTTTTTCGACGTCAGGGCCTAAACGGGATAATCCAACGGCGTCGATAGGGAGGATCAGCACTGCTGCTGTTTGGCCTTTTGACGGTTCTTGATTGATCAGGCCGGGCTTTGCCATTTGCCAAAACGGATGACGAGCAAAAAAGCGCCGGAGTCAGGGGTATCAATTGCCTTTGAGCAGCTGACCTTCAAGGCTGAGAGGTTGCGGCGGCCAGACGGCTTTGGCTCCCGAGGATTTGCCGCGGCATTTTACCTCCCCCCCCCCCCCCCCCCCCCCCCCCCATAGCAAATGATGCGCACCTGTCTTGACCTGATAGAAAGTCAAAAATAGGAAAAGATCTACACGATCACGACGTGTCACGACATAACATGTTGTGAGCTTGTAGATCGGCTATTTTCGCTGTGCAACACCAGGCGTGTGACGAAGTATATAACATATGGCTTTGTGTGGTTAATTAAGGGCTTGTTGGCCATCTGTCCGTGTGCAATAAGGGAAACAGACCAGGGAATGAGCAGCAAGACATTGGCTGAGACACAAACTCTAGGAAATATTCCCATTTGCCCAAATAATGAAAAGTGCAATCACTAAAAGGTAGCAGCGGTGGCTCAGGGGTAGGTTGCCAGTTCGAACCCTGTGGGCTCCCCCAGAGTCAGTGTCCAAGTGTCCTTGAGCAAGACTCTGAACCCCTAATTGCTCCTGGTGTGCTGGTTGGTGCCTTGCATGGTTTCCGATGCCATCAGTATATTAATGTGTGTGTGAATGTGTGTGAATGTGTGTGTGAATGTGTGTGTGTGAATGTGTGTGTGTGAATGTGTGTGTGAATGTGTGTGTGAATGTGTGTGTGTGTGAATGGGTGAATTGATCTATGTAAAGCGCCTTGGATAAAAGGCGCTATATAAATGCACCATTTACCATTTAATGGTAATTTCATGAAGCACGCTCGCATTGATTCGAAATAAAGTGGTGGAAAAAGTACTCAATTGTTTTAACTTAAGTAAAAGTACCAATACTGCAATTTACAACTACTTCGTTACAAGTAAAAGTACGGAATTGAAAATGTACTTGAGTAAAAGTACAACGGTATCGGCATCAAAATGTACTTAAAGTACTAAAAGTAAAAGTACTCACAAGCTCACAATGCGTTGCGTTGCGACACATTGTGAGCTTGTAGATCTGCTATTTTCAAATGGCCGAAATGTATAGGGTTGAAGTGGTTTATGTATGTTTTCTAATCAAAATTAAAATCGCCAAAGTAACTTGCAAATAAAGTTTTCAAATGATGGTAGTGGAGTAAAAGTACAAATTTTGGCTCTGAGATGTAGTGGAGTAGTACTGGAAATTGGAAATACTCAAGTAAAGTACAAATACCGCAAAATTGTACTTTTAAGTACGGTACTTAATTTCACCGGACCATTTCACCACTTTTCAACCTATCTTCATATAATAGGTCCTCACTAATAATCATGATAAAATGGCACAATTTTTTTCTACTCTGTGTCTCATAGGAGGGCTGTGGGCAGTTCAGAAACCCATCCACCAGTGACATCATCGATGGGGAATCCAAGCTAATAGAAACTGCAGGCTTTCTAGTCCTGAAAAGTTGCAATGTGAAAATGGAAGCCATCGTGCTCACGATAATACAAATCTAAACATTTTTGTAAATAAATCTTGTTTAAAAAAAGATCTGCCTAATGATGATGTCACTGGTGGACGGGTTTCTGAACTGCCCACAGCCCTCCTATGAGACACAGACTGAGTAGAAAAAAATTGTGCCATTTTATCATGATTATTAGTGAGGACCTATTATATGAAGATACGTTGAAAAGTGGTGAAGTGGTCCTTTAAGTAAAAGTACTTAGTTAGGTTCCACCACTGATACACATTGGCGCTCGACATGTTAAACCATCATTTGGAGGGATTTTCTCTCAAGTTCCTTCTCTAATGAACCACACAGGTGCTGATGTGAGCTAACATACTGGCCATCTCGCCCGCCTGCTCTTTCATTCGCACATTCCACATGTCTCATGGCCAGACTTTAGCCCATTCTGGGCGGGAACCCCTTTTGGTGTCTTAAGAATTATGTCATGCATGCTTTAGCTGTTGAAAAATAGCAGATCTACAAGCTCATAGCGCGCCACCGAGTGGCGCGCTATGAGCTTGTAGATCTGCTATTTTTGAAAAGTTGTGAAAATGTGGTGCAAATCTTTGAATATATATTTCAGAGTTAACATTTTTAACTAAAAATATTTGCTTCTAGGGGTCCCTGGAACTACATATTTTGAGATGGGGGTCCCGTGGCCCAATAGAGATAATTCTAGGGGTCCTTGAGCACCGCTGACATAGAAACATGGGTTTTTCAGAGAACTATTAGGATTTAGAAGCCTTATTTTAAATCAGTCCAAAATGGGTTAGGGCAAACTTGGTGAATAATTGTCCCTCCAGGGATGCGGGACAACCTGCAAGCATCGTCTTGTTCCAGGTTTATTAGGGACTTTAAGCAACGACTGTTTTCAGGACAGCTCCGCTAGGCGGAAGTACGGCGGCTGTGACGCAATCGCCGTAGCTGTCAAAATCGTTAAGCAAACAGCCGTCGGCGACCGCGACATTGGTTCCCATGGTGACGCGTCTATGCAGTGTCAAACAAGTATGTGTCAAACATGTGTCAAACAAACCCTTTTTTTTAAAACACCCCGTTGCGCGTCATCTAACTTGCCGATATTGCTTAATTGTTACATGCGCTGGACATGATCACCAGTGGAAAGAGGAAGGTGTTGGAGCAATCTGTGTTATTCTAAAACAGTTTTAATAAACATGGTTAATATGACATGGTAGCCTATATTAGTGTTATTTCTTCATTCAGAACATGCCAACACATTACACAGCATAAGAGAGGTGATGGAGCAATCGGTGTAAATGTATGACAGCTATAATTTCAATAAACATGGTTATGAACCAAAGAACAAGATTCCTTTACAGGATCTCCTCACTGGTCAACAAAAACACCTTGAAGACCTTAACAGGAGCCCTCGTACAAGGTTTATTTGATTACGCATGCACCTCCTGGTACCACAGCACCTCAAAGGCCTTTAAAACTAGGCTCCAGACTTCCCAAAACAAACTGGTCAGGCTCCTACTTGGCCTCACCCCCCGAACCCACCTCACCCCTGCCCACTTTGACAGGCTGGAATGGCTTAGGGTCGACGACAGAGTACAGCATCTTGCAATGGGTCTGGTCCACAAGATTTGATACACCACCAAGATACCCATGTACCTGTCTAGATACTTCCTTAATGTTAACGAAGTCCACACCCACAACACCAGAGGGAGTGCAAGGAACCATGTACAACCCAGATTCGGCACAAACAAGGGACTAAATTATTTTCGCTCCTATGCCACCAAAATTACATGACAGTTATTAAGACATGCAAATCCCTTGACTCCTTCAAAACCACTCTCAAAGGGCACCTACGGACGGCTGCAATTCGAAACTGGCCCCCGTAAAATCTGAATCCCCCCCCCACCCCTTTTTCCCCTCAATGTATATGTTTCTTTTCCCTTTTTACCTCCTTTATGATGAATTCCGGTTCTGTTCTTTGGCTATATAGAAATGTCTATTTGTACGTCTCTAAATGTTTTGATGATTTGAACATGGTGGACCCTATTGGAAACAAGTGTAATGCTTAATTGGGTCGTCCACTCACAGTTAACAGCCTTTGTATTGAGTTTGTGCTTGAAATGTACTGTAATACTGATCTCCCTGAATGCTTTATATTTTGTCCTTTTAATTTAAGCGCTCTCGATTACCCAAATATTTATTTTTGCAATTTACTCCATGAAAATATTTTTTAAATGTATCTATTTGTGTTCGATTTTTGCAGGGGGAGTACGTTTTGCATTTTGTATTCATTCATTGTCTGTAACGGCTTTACATAATGTTGTTCATTTTTCCATCGTGTTTGTATGTATGTAAAGATGTGTACAAACTATTGTTGACAATGGGAAAAGCACCAATAACCCATTTTGGGCGGGAACCCCTTTTGGTGTTAGCATTATGTTATGCTTTAGCTATTGAAAAATATCAGATCTACAAGCTCATAGCGCGGCACCGAGTGCCGCGCTACGAGCTTGTAGGTCTGCTATTTTTGAAAAATCGAAGAACGAGACATAGAAACGTAGCTTTTTCAGAAAACTGTCAGGATTTAGAAGACATTTTTAGAATCTGAACTCAGGTCAAAATGGGATAAAAGAGTAAAATAAAAAAGAATCACCCCAGGACATACGTATTGTGCTGAATATAAGACGAGTCCGACTCTGATTATAAGACGACCCTGCATTTTTCAAGACTCATTTGTGGGAAAAGAAACATTGAATGTCAAATAGTCTAGTCCCCAATTATAATACGACCCTGTCTTTTACTGTGGGATATTTCCACAGTCTTATATTCAGCACAGGGTATGTCTACAGCCGTGTAATGAGGAGTAGCCTACGCCCTTTCTCAATCTCAACATGAACTCTAGCGTCAGTATTCTTCTGGTCATGTCAACACATTCTCACTTCCAGGTTCCACCAGAGAGACAGCTCCACACGGCTCCACCAGAGAGATCCAGACATTCCTCTCCAGAGCAACATTAGTAACTTCCTCCTGGGGGATCCCGAGGCGTTCCAAGGCCAGTGAGTCGATGTAATCCCTCCATCTGTGCCTTGGTCTGCCCCCGGGGTCTCCTCCCAGTGGGACGTCGAGGACCTCCCTAGGGAGACGCTCGAGAGGCATCCTAACCAGATGCCCGGACCACCTAAGCTGGCTCCTTTCCAGGCTAAGAAGCAACGGCTCTACTCCGAGTCTCCCTCACATGACTGAACTTCTCACCCTATCTCTAAGGGAGATGCCAGCCACCCGTCGGAGAAAAGTCATTTCGGCAGCTTGTATTCGCGACCTTATTCTTTCGGTCATGACTCACACTGACTCACACGCTTTGCCTTCTGGCTCAACTCTCTTTTCGTCAGTGCGGTACAGCGACTGCAACACCGCCCCTGCTGCTCCGATTCGCCGGCTGATCTCCTTCTCCGTTCTCCCCTCACTCGTGAACAAGACCCCCGAGATACTTAAACTCCTTCACCTGGGGTAATGCCCTATACTTGGATGGGACCGGGCCATAAGCCAAATACCGGGCCACACAACATGATTGACAATAATGCGGACGTGCGCTCTCACCGGCCATGTCAAGCGTTGTGATGTCCACTTCTGACGTATTGCAAGTTGCAACATATTGTGAGCGGGTACATCTGCTATTTTAGCCGTTTGAAGTACTGTATAGTTTACTACAAATTAAGGTTTAACCAGTTCAACAGGCTTGTAGAGCTTGTAAGAGCATATTTTTGGCAAAGAGATTTAGCATACACATTTGGGAATAAAGCAGTGCAAGTCTTTGTGGTGTGTGCCATAGGAAGCATGGAGGAGGAGAGGGGAGCAATCCAAAATCTATTTTATACCAGTCTGAACTGGAACACCATATCTCCTTCTTGCCTCCTTCAGGAAGGAGATATGGTGTTCCATTTTCGTGACCGCTAAACCCCTTATCCCTAAACTTCTTTGCCTTTTTTCACTATTTTG